>NW_020664489.1:6534262-6572656 GCF_002925995.2 Terrapene triunguis | reverse complement strand
GAGCTAGGCATCCATCTCCCAAGAGTGCCTTTGGAAATTTTCCCCCTAAATATTTTTCAGCAGACTTAGACTATGATGCTGCAAACTCACCATTCACTTCTTAGTTGTCTTTAATTCAAAAGCAATTGCCTCAGGCTAAGGAAACAGAAAAGTCAAAGAGGCCAGAGACTCAGAAAGGTCCACTAAGACCTTGAGAAATAGGAACAGACAGAATAATTCCAATGTTTTTTTCCTCCAAGGAATATGAGACAAAACAATCAGTAGAATTCTGAAGTCCAGAGTTTACATTTCCATGGCTAAAAACCAAAAAGAACCTAGGAACAAAAAACAGTGAAAACATCATCAGTGTTTCAGCCCAGCAAATAGAAAAAGAAATGAGTGCAAGAAAAGATCTCTACAGATGTAAAGTTAATTCAGTTTCGACGCCTATTGAGTCTTTGGCCCCTCAGTTAGCAATTCCTGGCAGTGCGTAGTTATTATGAAGATGTTTTCTGTTCTGTGGATAAAGGTCTTCTAGGAACTGGACTGGAACCACCAATTCCTTTCAGGTTGGCCACCAAACAGCCATTGATGTGGTAGATATTTTGATTGTTGGTCAAATTGAAACCTGTAATATACAGGTGAAAGGCTCTGATGCAGCCACTAACTTATATATAGGTTATGAAAACATACAAATAACTATCCAGTTAAACTAAGCTTGCTCTGGTGTTACTGAGAGTTTTTTAACTCTTTTAATACAAGACCCCGATCTGAGTACTGAAGGCTGATCAGGTGTCCGCATATACTCTTGGAGGTCAGTGGGTGGCGCTATTCCTTGCAAAGTATAAATTTTACTATTGAATAGATGTTGGTGAGCGTGAATTTTTAAAAACACGTTCCTCCCGAAATATTATGATTACTAAAGTACCTCCATATTCCCTCCAAGATATGAAGTTATCGAAATAACCATGTAGTTGTTTATTTGCAAGGGACCAGGGAGAGCAAATATAAGCACTCAGTCCTTGGAAGGCATGCTAAGGCAACTGGACAATGATTACATGCTACAAAGGAAAACTAAGAAACAAAATGTGAGGCCCCCTGCAATTGACACTTACTTGGAGATGAGGAGGCAGTGGCTATGGGAATGTGCAGACCTGGGCTTTAAACTCACCTGACTGCCTCAATGGAACTGTACCTGAGACAAAAGCATGTCCCCAAAACAGCTGTATGGACTCTCCAAGAGGAGAAAGCCAGCGAGCTGGTTTGTGCCGGGCAGGGTCCCGTTCGGAATGGCCCTGATCTTTGAAGGATGATCATTCCCCCTGCGTTATGACCGCTGAAAAAGCGCCAGACCCAGCAACTCGGGAGCCATTCGCCTGCTTTTCGCAGCCCCAGGGCCGAGCTTTGGAAGGAGCAGGGGCGTGGCGTCTGCCCAGCCGGTTGCTAACTTGATGGGTTCAGCCACGCGTGGTCACACGACGTGCCAGCGGAGATGGCTGAAGAGGAGACCCTGGATTCGGTGGGATTGAAACCTTAAATTTCATCAAACTTTCCCACGTCCCGCTGAGGGGGGTGGTGGTTTTACCGCCTTTCTTCCTTTTATTGATTGCCCTCTTGAGAGTGGCCTGAACTTCCATGTGCCGGGAAGGAGCTTTGTGAGCGACCGAGCTGGGCTGGCTGGGGCCAGAGCTGTTTGGTAAGCGGGCAAAGCCGCGGCATGGGGCTTGGGGAAGAGGTGGAGGGCGGGACGGCTGCCCGCTCAGCCTATAGGCGAGTCTGTCTGAAATGCAGCTCACTCTCACTATGGCATGGGCAGTCGCGTATTGCACGCGGTAGTTAACTACTTGTGGCATCCCTCAGGTATGAGTTGGTATGTGTGTGCCCACCCCTTGAGCAGCGTAGGGGCGCCTGGGGCTGGCTGGCGGGGCTGGGCTGGGCTGGGCAGCATGTTTGCGATAACCATTTGTTAACCTTTTGTAGCATTTCCGTCAACTATAGAAGTGTTAGAAAGTAACGGTTCTGTGCCCGGGGCCTTGCAGCGGTCTAGGTAACTAACTTTCTAGAGCTTTTTAGTACCCAGGAGAAACTCAGTAGCATCCCCCCGCCCTTGATTTTATACTTTTTTTTTTAATAATCTGATGAAAGTTTTTCCTTTCGGGATTTTTTTTTAAATGAGCCATGACTCAAGGCTCTCTGGATCCTTCTGCACAGTTTAAGTTTTTACTACTTGACAGCAATGCTACTACCGCAAAGCGTAAGTAACATTGTCCTGCCTGCGTCTGGGTAGTAATAACAACATGCTTACTAGGTTTATTCACGGTTTTTGTTTCTGCATATTCAGCCTAGGGGGGAAAAACACAAGACGATTTTCTTTTACCATAATCACACGTTGATTTCTGGATTGTTACTATGTTGTTTGGTTTTGCTGAGCGTGATGTGTTTATTTAAAATTGCTCATACAAATATGCTGCCTGTTGATTAGATTTTGTAACATTTCAGTGTTGGGTTATGTATATGTGCTATAGTAGTAGAAGTACGTATTTATATTATATATTCTATAGATACACTATATGTGTGTGCATATGTATATAGCAGGGGTCGGCAACCTTTCAGAAGTGGTGTGCCAGGTCTTCATTTATTCACTCTAATTTAAGGTTTTGCGTGCCAGTAATACATTTTAACCTTTTTAGAAGGTCTCTTTCTATAAGTCTATAATATATAACTAAACTATTGTTGTATGTAAAGTAAATAAGGTTTCAAAATGTTTAAGAAGCTTCATTTAAAATTAAATTAAAATGCAGAGCCCCCCGGACTGGTGGCCAGGACCCGGGGTGTGAGTGCCACTGAAAATCAGCTCGCGTGCCGCCTTCGGCATCTGTGCCATAGGTTGCCTACCTCTGGTATATAGCACAGACGTATAGCTCCATCTGTGTGATTGTTCCTCACTGAAGATGTGATTAGGCCGAGATTTACTCTTGAATATAAACAAACTCTAAAAATGTATCCATCCTATACGTCTCTGAATGCATGCAAAGGTCAATTCAGAGAGCTGGCACAGAGAGATGCCAGTGCAACTGTGCACCAGAATGGTGTTGCAATTGTCTTTATTGCCTTACAACACAGTGCCAGGCACGGTCTGCCACTCATATTATGAAGTGATGAGGACAAGTAAATATGAAAAGACATAAAAAGAGAAAGGAAGGGAAACTACGTTTTTTTAAAAACGTCGCTCTGTTCAGAATAAGCATCAGTTGACCTGGCACTAATTGCCCTGGCTCAGCAGTTTGCTTCCTGCTGAGATAAGCACCTAACAAGGGTGGTACCCAGAGACCTATAATGCAAGGGGATTCATAAAAAGCATGTGGATATAATGAAATGGTAAATTAAGCATTCTTTGGACAATGTTAGAACAATGTTACATACATAATATACTAAGTCATGTTTAATTTTATGTAGCGGTACCGCATCGTTGGTATTATCTCAGGAATGATATTATCGGTTTGTCTTTTATTCTCCCTCCCCTTCATTTTATTTACCAGAGCTATTGCCAAAGTACAGTTAGAAGACTATATTTATTTTGTTAAATCAGTTTAGCACTAAGATACATTTTAGTTCCTTTTTAATCTTGTGGTGGAAAATTCTTCAGCCAACTAGGTATTTCTTTTAGCTTCTTAAAAGGCACAACAATATGCGATAAACAAAATGTATCTCAAAAGCCTTCGGCTTTTCTTCTTTCAGTTATATCGTAATATTACCTTGAAGGGCATAAATGTGTTGGGTTTTTTTCCTATGCTGAAATACATTTATTGTAAAAAAAAAGAAAAAACCTATAATGTGAGCATCCATAATAATAGCAAAAGATTGAAAGGTACTTTAATACATACCAACCCCTTTGCTTACACGGACAACAATCTTTGGTCTAACCGTTATGAAAAAGCTGCAACCGATGAACATTCAATTGTTCAAAATCCCAAAATAAAATACTCAAATAATAATTTTATTTGAATACAATAATCTTTTGAATTCCCAGAAAGATTAGTGGTTCAATTAGGCAATGCTTGCTAATGCAAGACTTAAATAGTAGGAATTTTTCTTTAGGCAGAACCCTTACTCCCTGAAGAAATCATATAAGATTGAAATGTTACCTGAAATCTTGACAGCATGTACAGCTTATAATAAAATGTAATTGAGAGGAGCAAGCATTGAACCGAATGTTCAGAAAAGATAAAATAGCATGCAGTATAGAATAATAGGCACATGCAAATATTTTCTTCTGGTAAAAATACGTCTGAAAGGGTTTGGAACATGGTCACCCAAAAAAATTCTCTCTTTAGCTTCTCTCCGAAATTGTATCAATCACAGTCACTGTTAACTTCTTTGAAACCCCCTTCCCACAAACCTTTCACATTCCTCCCAGGGTCTCTGCAAGCCATTAATGACAAATGTGTGTGTGTGTGGGGGGGGGTAATGCTTTTAACTCAGAACTCGAATGGGGCTGTACATCCTTCGTAACTTTCTGGATTATGCAGTTTTCAGATCTAGGAGACTGGTACTATATGGGCATCTGACAGATGCATCTCATTCATGCTTCAGCCATTCTAAAAGTAGATTTAGTTTAATTTAAGCTCCAAAGTGTTTCTGCAGTGGCTTGCTCGCTGCCCATTGTTCTACATCTTTAAAATATAATTTGCCAGTAAAACGCTCTGCATTTACAAATAGCAATCTAAAATGGCAATAAAACATTTTCTGGGTTTTTCCACTGAGAGTGGTGAACAGCACAGATTTGTTTTGCAATTAAACAGAAGGGTGTAGCAGATGCGGATTAATGGGCTACCTTCCTGAGGTCCTTCTGCCTTTCTTTTACTCAGGGAAAACTCTCACTGCAGTTAGTGGGAGTTTTGCCTAAGGATGTCAGGAGTAGGCTCAGAACTAGTAAAACATCTAAGGTAATAACAAGGGCAGGTGAATGACAAACCTTTACAAATATAATAGATCCAAACTTTGTAGTATTCCTTCTGTATGCAACTGATGTACTGTTCTCATAAAGGATTTAATATTAAAACCTTAACATTTTCAATGAGTTTGCAAGGTGAATTTAAAGGAAATATTGTGTTTACAACCCCTCCCCAGGAAAGGAAGAAAGTTTGGTTCAAAAACATTTGTTCTTTGTGTACAATTTATAGCCATTTCTTTCCAGCTAAACTGAAAAGTGTATTGACTCTCTCTTTTTCAGTTTAACTTGAAGACATCTTATCATAAATATAATAAAGATGACAGGAAAAATTCTTAATATTGTGACACACTTGAAACCTTGTGTAATGTCATATCTGTGAACCACTTATACTAAATTAAAAATGCTATATTCAGCCAATGGTTAAAACTATAATGGATAGTGACTGAGGTATCTGGTAATTTAACTAAAAATGAGATGTTAACAATTTCATTTTTCAAAGTTCTTTTCCCATTTACATGCCATTTTCTCTCAAACACATGTATAGAGAGATCAATGTAACAATCTAAAACAAATAGGAGATAAAGATAACAAAAAAAGATATAACTAGGAATAATAGAATGAAAGGAAATTTAGATTTTATTTCAGGAAAATTCCTGACCGTGACATCTATTAGGTTTCAAAGTAATCTTCCACAGGATGTTGTAGAAGCCTCATCTTTTGATATATTTAAAATGCGATTTGACAAAGTATTACATATACACACATTCTCTCTTTTTGGGGACAATCCTGCACTGTCAGGGAATAATGGCCTTATGGTTGTTTAATGTTTCTAATTTTGAAGACCCTTATCATCAATTTTAAAGATGTTTCCATTGAAAGTGATGAGGAATTTTGCTCAATTATGGATGTAGCAATATAACCCTAGACTAATATATTTAATTAACTAAATGGTTCTGGTGATATAACATGGGGATAAAATTTTGAGATTCTACAATTTATATTAGTCATACTCCTTCACACACAATTTATGTGATGTGCTGTCATGACATCTTCAAAAAGTATGGCTAGAAGTGATAACTGTCAATGAGTTATCTTTTCTCTCCTAAATAATAAATGTGATAAGAGATCAGTCATCATAATTATAAGGCCCTACTTGAATCACGGGATGATCTTCAAATAATTGCAGCTGAGTTGCGCACAAGACATGGAAAAATCTCAGAAAAATAATAATGGACCTTTATTAATAGCAGTAATTTGGAAAAGCCAGAGAAGACCAATTGTTTAAGAAAAATTTGCTGGAACGATATAAGCACTCAAGTATTATGTTATGCCTGCTAATTTTATTGAGAACCAGATATATTGCTGCAACTATATTACATTAGTTTAAAAAAAAGTGACTGGTACAATATAAAATTCAGAAGACTAAAAGTCTTAAAACAACTGCTGTAGAAATCGAGTCCAGTAACTTTAGCCTTTTACATTTTACAAGCACTGAATGTTAGTGCAGTACTAATTGCATACTCTAAATGTACACAAAATCATGGACTGTGCAAAATAAGCTAATTAAAATAAAAATTGCAGTGGAAGCGTAACATTGCAGGATCCGCAATCTCACAAATGAAATAGGGCCTTAGAGAAAATTTATATATATATATAAATTTTCTCTTTCTCTCTCACTTTACACACATGCACCCACCCACCCAGCTACTCACACACACATACACTTGATCTCATACCATTTTGTAGTACTGAAACTTGTTTCTCGGACAGCCATGATATTTGGACAGTGTAAGGATGGAATTTTCTGAATATTTTTAAACTGTTATGGCCAAGTTCTTCTCTCTTTATTCATGCAATTGCTTCCATTAGACTAAATATATATTACCATCCCCTTGATTTTTAAACCAAATTCCTATTGATTTTTAAGTAGAACTCCATATTTTTCAATGGCATGATATGGCCCAAAGGAATTACTGTTGAGACCTTTGCAGTTATTGTTTCACCAGTATTTTACTAGCATGTTATCTTACTCTGCTCAGAGCAGGTTGAGATAACCAGTAGCAAAGATGAGTGTCTCCACCACCATTGCTATCACTGACAAAGCTACACAGACAAAGCTAGGACACTGATGGGAGATTTAGGGTCTGATTTGCAGGGGTGATGAGTGACCCCAAGTCAATTGGAGATGCCAATGTGCAGCACCTTTGGAAATCAGGCTTCTAACACGTTTTTATTTCTGTAATATATACATTATGGAGGCACTGGTTACAGCCACATAGTTAAGACTGAATTGAGTTTTACACTTTAAACATAACAAAGCAGTTGAATACCTGCTTTAAGATTATTCTGTATCCTCCTCACACTTACAGCACTTTTTCTTTGAGTACTGAATACATTTTCTGATAACATACACAGAAATCCATTAATTAGTTTATGAGTTAGAATTAATTTTTAAAGGTGTCCTTTAAGAAATTTAGCATTCTGTCAGACCATTTTTTGTCCCCAATAATCTCAATCCAGGCATTGTCTATCTTAAAAAAATGTTTAATAACACTGATACAATAGGAAAGTATAGAAAATAAATTGTTTAGGATTACTGGTAATTTCCCCCTGTACTCTGTGTAGATGAAAGTTTCTTTTTCACCAGAGACTGAATAATATAATTCTCCTTCAGAGAAACTCACTAAAAAAAGCCTACTTTCAAAATGGCCACCACCTCTTATTGTTCTGGACAGGATTGAGACTACAAGTGGCCCTTAGCAAAGATGGCCATCACTCCCATTCACCAGGTCCTCACAGTTCTCTTTTCTGCTTCCTGACAGCATGGGGCCATCAACTTTCATTGGGATAGCTTGGTGTCACTTTTATTGGGATCAATGGGAGGCAGTGGCCATCTTTAGTCTGTGGACTCAGACTCATTGAGAACGCTGGGCGATGGAAACCATTTTAAAACAGGGTAATTCTGAGTGAGTTTCTGTAAAGGAGAAGATTTAAGGAGCCAGCCTCTGCTGATGGAGAAACACAGGGATAAAATGACCCAGCCTCTGCTGATGGAGAAACATAGGAATAAAATGACCCATCATCCTAAATACTGATCTTCCAAAACTACCTATTTCACTAGGTTTACTCAACAGAGAGAGCAGGGAAGGGAAGTTTTGTGTGTGCGCACAGAGGAATGTGAAATACAGGAAGAAGGAGGTAACCTGATTTAAGGTTGATAGTACATATTTTCAAATCATTAGAAATATCAAACTCTAATTTTACTGTTCACATATAACCATTTTAATAATTAAAAAACCTCTTAGATAAAATACATGAAAATGGAGCTATTATTGGGAGTATATTAATTTAGCACAAAAATTTACAAGTTTAATTATCTTCCCAAAAATTAACACTCCTCTTAGTTAAAAAATAGCCTCAAAACAAGAATTATAAACCCAGGAAATTCAAAGCTAAGATTAAATTTAGAAGAAATGTAAACATGTTAAAGTACAGAAATGTACAGTTAAGATACTCAAATACCCTTAGTTCTGCCTTGAAAGAAAATATTTTTTTTTAAAAATCGAATGTGTCTTTAAAAAAATCAGTTTAGTTTAATCACATAGTGCATAGTATCACTATTACTAATAATGCTGTATTAGAAAAGGAGCTTGATAAGCTAAAAGGGTTAGTGAAAAAATTGTTAGCACTCTAAGATTTTCTTAAACTATAAAATAATAACTGCACATTGTTACTAATGTGTATGAAAGAATAATATCCTGAAAAATCAAGCACTTAATTTCTTTGTATTAAAATAGATAGCATCGTAATTGGAATTGCATATCTAAAATTGAACATACTGTATTTTAACTGAATATCTGAAAGATATAGTAGAATATATAATATAGTACAATTCATAAACATGGTTTTTGAGGGGAGGAAAGGGGAATGAGATATTTTCATTTCTGAAAAAAACAATGGTCTGAATAGAATCAGAAATAGAATGTAATTTAACTAACAAGTATTCACTTGCACTACTGCATTCCTTACAGAAAACCAAGTGGTGCATTTTACATATGGTTACAATGCATTCAAGAAAATCAGTTCCTGCAATGAAACAAGATGTTAATGTCTAGATAATTGGGTATAGAAGCTGTTAGACATGTTACAGTTTATCATGAAGACTGTTACACATATTTTGAAAAAACAGGGCTTTGCAAAATACTGGACACTACAGCTACAAATCCCTGTAAACTAAATACAGGCAGTCCTCGGACTTACAACACAATTGGTTCCTTACAATTGCGTCGTAAGTCAGAACGTCGTAACTTGGAACTGCAATCTACTCCATTGCGGGACCGAGCATTGTAAACTCGAAACCTATAGTCGTAAGTTGAATCAGGATGTCAATGTAGAAGCGTCATAAGTGCCATTCGTCATAACCTGAACATTGTAAAGTCAGTAAATAGAATAGCATTTGACTGTGGTAACCACTTTGCTAATTGAGAAGTGAACAGCACACAACATATAGTATGTATGTAGTTTCTTCTTTGTGCTAAGGAGTGAAGATTTAAGAGTATTTTCTTTGTAGACAATCTGATTCCATCACACTAAAACTTTAATTTAGCCATTTTAATATCAGCATCTTGAGAATTTAAAAATCAAACCAAGGGCTAGATACCCAAGCTAATCTGATAATATACTGAGGGTCTTATATGTACAAATTACTTTACTGGAATTCCAGCTGGTGAGTAGGGGGAAGAGAGAAGCAATATGACACAGGTGTTTCTGAAGTTAGCCTTATTGACGGCCCTTTACACTTTTTCAGAGGGGTGTTGACATGTAAAACACAAAACATGGTCTGAAGTATCAAAGTTTACTAGGCTAGTGAGCTGCACTACCTTCATGCAGAAGCAAAACAAAAATAATGGCTTCTATTTTCAAAAGTGAGTAACGATTATGGGTGCTTCCATTTTTGGTGCCCAACTTGAGACAAGGGGTCTGATTTTGAGAAAGTGTTCAGTACCTGCCCTCTGAAAATCAGGTCCCTTTAAAGTATCTAAAGTGGGCACCCAAAAACAGAGACTCTCAAAATCACTAGACACTTTTGAAAGTTTAAACTAACAGTTTTTCTCACTAAGAATAAGGCCATGAGGAATTTCTCTGCTAAATGATAACTTTATATAGCAAAAGCCTGGGTTCCAACATGATGTTGTTTGGCAAAATAACCTTATTGAAGCACCAATTCCCAATGGGAACCAATTGACAGGATACTGGGGAAAGTATCATTCATTTATACTATTCATCTCATGGTTTCTAATATTGCATTCCACATTTTTGAAGTTTCTTTTATCAAGTGTTCCTTTCCGATCAAAAAGAAACAAACTGAACTATTACTTGATTTTCAAGAGAACATGCTTATTTTCAATGTAAACATTCACATTCATAATTACAGAATTAGGCTGTAAGCTCTTCGGGGCAGGGACAATTTTTTTGTTCAGTGTTTATACAGCACCTAGCACAATGAGATCCTGGACCATGACTAGGACTATATTATATTATTAAACTAATAATGTCAGCCAAACTTTGTGTAACTTGGCAGTTTTATCTCACTAACAACAACAATATTACTATTCAATTAAGATTTTCTAAAAATAGGCAAGAACAATTAGATGCCTGGTCAGCATATCTGAGATGGGGGAAGTAAAAAAAAACGAGCAGGCTAGTACTTTGATATTTAAATCCTTCTACTAGAGATTACAGGTCTGAGTCTCTGCTGCCTACCACCCTGCGGTTGACACTTACACAGTACAAATTAGGTGTAAGACTCTAGCAAATCAGAATTCTCTATTCACTGCACAGGCACCGGCTTCCTCCAGGCCCTGGGGTACTCACCCCCTGCTCCGCCCTAGGCCCTGCCCCCAACCCAACTCCTTCCCCCAAGCTCCCAGCCCTGCCCTACGTCTTCCTGCCCCACCTCTTTCCGCCCAGTTCCTCCCCCTCCCCCCAGTGCATCCCCCCGCTCCTCTGCCCCCCCTCCACCAGCGCCTCCTGCATGCCACGGAACAGCTGATCTGCAGCAGGCAGGAGGTGCTGGGAGAGAGGGGGAGGAGTTGATCGGCAGGGCCGCTGGTGGACAGGAGGCTCTGGGTGCCGGTGGGTGCTAAGCACCCACTAATTTTTTTCCGTGGGGGCTCACGCCCTGGAGCACCCACAGAGTCAGCGCCTATGATTCACTGACACTGATGGTCACATTTTACACAGGTCTATGCAATTCTAAACACACACACATATACATGCAATATTCTGTAATAGAAAATATACTCCCCAATATATATAGATATTTTAATACATGTCATATGACATGAAACATAATTAGTCAAGTATTTATTTGGGGATTTATATAATTATCTACTTCTCTATTTTCTTTTAATAACACTGCTATAATGTTCTTATTGTAGGTTAGAGATCTGAAACAATGGGTGACTGGAGCTTTCTGGGGAGACTATTAGAGAATGCACAAGAGCACTCCACGGTTATTGGCAAAGTTTGGCTGACGGTACTATTTATCTTCAGGATCCTGGTGCTGGGGGCTGCTGCTGAGGAAGTCTGGGGAGATGAACAATCGGACTTTACATGCAACACACAGCAACCTGGTTGCGAAAATGTCTGCTATGACAAAGCCTTCCCCATTTCCCACATCCGCTTCTGGGTGCTGCAGATCATCTTTGTCTCTACGCCAACCCTCATCTACCTGGGCCATGTGCTGCACATTGTGCGCATGGAGGAGAAGAAGAAAGAGGAAGAGCTAAAAAAGAAGGGAAGCAGCAGGGACAGCAACCACCAGGGGGGAGCAGCAGCAGCAGGTGGCCGAGGGAGTAGCAACAACAGCAGCACCAATAAGGAGCCACCCCCAAAGAAGGAGAAGCCACCAATCCGTGATGAGCGGGGTAAAATACGCATCAGTGGTGCCTTGCTCCGCACCTATGTCTTCAATATAATTTTCAAAACTCTGTTTGAGATAGGCTTCATTGTGGGCCAGTATTTCCTGTATGGCTTTGAGCTGAAGCCACTCTACCGTTGCAGCCGTTGGCCTTGCCCGAACATTGTGGACTGCTTCATTTCACGGCCCACTGAGAAGACCATTTTCATCATCTTCATGCTGGTGGTGGCATGTGTCTCGCTGCTGCTCAACATGCTTGAGATGTACCACCTTGGATGGAAGAAGCTCAAGCAAGGCGTGACCAACCAATACCGCCCTGATCCACTCCCCATTGCACCAGCTACCATTGCAAGGGACTCCAAACCTATTACTCTGCCACTGCCATCTCCGGCAGTGTTCCCTACTGTCCCGCCTGCTCTGCCGGATTCCCGTGCCATCACTCCGCTGCTCTCTTCACGGACTGTGCCGCCTTACTATGCTGAAGCCACTGCTAGGGCACAACCAGCCACCACAACTTCCCTGGCTGGCTACCCCGGGGCTCCTCCATTTTCTGAGGAGCGACACAATACTGCCACTCCCATTCTAACCTCCATCCCAATCCCAACTCTATCCCCCATCCCAACACCTATGCAAGCCATCACCCCCTACTTCAATGGCAGCAGCCAGGCCTTAGCTGCCGAGCAGAACTGGACCAATCTGGCAGTCGAGCAGCAGAGGAAGCCACCAGCCTCCAGCTCAGGTGCCTCCTCTCCCCCCAGCAGCATCGGACAACAATCTCCAAAGCAAGAGGTGGCCAGTGAGCAGCCGCTGCCATCGCCACCTCTTTTGCCACCAGTAGCAGCAGTCAATAGCAGCAGCAGCACCAGCCTGAGCAGAGGAAGCAGCAGCAAGTGGGATGTAGAAGGTGAAGAGGAGGCCACAAAGGAGTGGCCAGTGTCAGCTGCCTGCACTACAGTAGAAATGCATGAGCCGCCACTGCTCATAGACACACGGCGCTTAAGCAGGGCTAGTAAGTCAAGCAGCAGTAGAGCCAGGTCAGATGACTTAGCTGTGTAACATGGTCCCTAGCACTGGGAGAAGCAAATGATGAAAGCAAAGTGTGATGGGGAGCTGCATGGGGATGAGGCCATGCCCCAGTACAGGGGGTGAGGGAGGCCGGGGTTCCAAACTTTGAAGCTTGCTGTTCTTGCACTCTGTGAGTTGTAGTGAGGATAAATATCGACATTTTCTAGTAGGTCAGGGGTGGCCAAAGTGCAGCCCGTGGACCAAGGGACCAATCCCTCTGTCATTGACATCAGTGACAGACATCCCAATGGCAGCCATATGGAGGGCTTGCACAGATGACAGGTGGTGGCACTGGCAGTGGTGGCAGCTAGCCATGTGCCTTCATATGGAAGCTCTTCCAAGAACAATGTTAATACTCTTAGCCCTCACCTTCACTTTCACTCATCTTATATAAGCACTTCATGAGTAGAGGCCTTGACTTCTTTCCTTCCTCTGAAACCCCATGCACACCTGTTTAACCACCTCCTTGAAAATGAGGATGGCATATTGCCTGCTGGCACCTGTCATCTCTGTGGACCAACCTGCCATATTAAACATCAGGGTGACAACAGTCTCTTCCATTTAATGCAAATGCTTTAGTAGCTTTTATCATCCATTTAGTAGCTTTTATCATTCTGAGCTTCATCTTTGTATTATTATAATAATTTTTTTACTCTTGACCCATAAGGAAATGTCCAGTTTGATCTTCTGTCCGGTGTTTGCCAACTGCGACCACACAATTTTTTTAAACCCATGTATTCCTTTGAATATGTTTGGTTATATTTTGAGATGACTTCTGAAATTGCTTAGAGGAGGACAGGAAACTAAACCACACACCTCATAAAATATTACACAGAATAATTGTAATCCAGAAAGAAAGGATTATGGTTTCAGTACATTGTGACCCCGTATGTTGCTCATGAACAAAACAGTAGGTTAAAGTATGGTACTGCATTTTAGACTATTAGATACATGCTTTTATCAGCTTAAGGTAGTTGGAAAAATGCTTAATAGAAGTAAAACTAGAGTGCATACCTTTAAAGTATTTGAGCAGTTTTAGAATAAATTTTAATCTGTAGATTTAAATTACTTGACAGTGTATTTATACATTTTAGTTTGATCTTTGATCTCACAGGAAAAATTAAGGGGAAACCAAAGTAAAGTCCAAAGCAATATTGTTTCCTGCTGTGTTCTGTAAGTGATTAGCCCTGTCCTACAACAATCTGTAATGTCTTACAAACCAATAAACAGCAGACATAGAATATACTGTACTGCAAAAAAGGTGACTAAAATATCATGGCAACATTTTAGGGGCCTCAGGGCCTATTCTGATTCCACAGAAGTCAATGGCAGAATTCCTATTGACTTCCATAGGAGCGGGATTGGGCCCTCTCATCTTGAAGTCGTTATTCAATCAAAACTCCATTGGAAGTCAAATGAAGTTTTGGGTGCAACAAGGAATGTAGGATTTTGGCCCATTTCCCTTAAAACTGTGAAGAAAAGTGATGGGTATTTTTCTAAGGAGTCAGCTTTCCTTAAAAGAGACTCCATCTTTCATTCCCATTGTAACAAATACTCTCACATAAGTCAGTCAGAAGTTTGAACTCCTGATAAAGTTGGTGAGAGATTTGGGTATACAAAGAATGCAGAATCAGACCCAACTTTTGTTCTTGTGGTTGAAAAGATCATTTCAATTAGTTGACGTCCAGCACTATCCCTCTGGCTGCCATAAAACTGAACTTGTATTTAGCTGTGACATACTGAGTACCTGTCCCAGACCTGAAGAAGAGCTCTGTGTACGTTCTTTTTCACCAACAGAAGTTGGTCCAATAAAAGATATTACCTCACCCCCCTTGTCTCTCTAATATTCTGGGACCAACATGCTACAACAACACCACAAACATAAAGCTGAACTGCCATAATTAAAATAGTGTAGCTAAGTTCACTTAAATAACCTTTACATGTTCAAAATGTGTTGGCCTGGCCATGTAGTGCTTACTTAGGGAACTGGTCTCAACTTTGCCTATGTAGCTAAAGGCTACAAGTGCAACTGATAATATATGTTTTCCTAAACGTGTTGATTTTATTAAACGATTAACAATATTTCCCATCAATACAGACTAAAATGTTATACTTTTAATATTTCCTGAACACACTCAAAATTATTTCTGAATAACCATGGAACAGGGTTTGGGTTCTGTCTTGAGACCCTTATACAAGTTGTCTCATTGACTTCAGTTGACCTACTTGTGTGAGAAAGGGTTGCGGGATGCAGCTCTGGCCTGCTAACAGTCTTGGGGCGGACACTGCATATATAATAAAGTCAATATGCATTTGTTAATATGCTGATTAACAAGTATAACCAGATAGCAACTATTTAGTAGTCAAGTTTAAGGCATCCTCTCGTGAGCTGTTTTAAGACATTAAAAACAGACAAACATACAAGCTAAAAGAATTCTGCTCTCAGCTACACCCATGCAACACCACTGAAACTAGCACGAAGTTAATAGGGTTATATTAAATGTACATAAGGACAGAATTTAGCCCTCAAAATTTTTAGATCTACTAACATTTATAGCAGTTTCTGAATGTCAGGTCATTATATTGCTGAAGTAACAATGTGCAACTCTATATTTTAATGACTCAGAGAACTGCATCAAAATTCATAGGGCCAAATTCTGCTCTCATTTACATTAATGTAAAGAGTAAGTATCTCCAGCTGTATATTGATATAACTAAGGCCTTGCTTCAAAAAAGCATTTTGAGTACATGCTTTGCTGGAGCAGGGCCATAGAGCAGAATATTGACCCCCTGTTACTTATTGTCACTAATCCTGTAATCCTTACTCAGGCAAAACCCCCATGGAGTGAGCCCATACTATATATAAAAATCCAAGAGGAGAGATTGTTATAACTTGCTTAAAATCAACTGATATTTAATCTACCATTTTCAGATTAACATGTGTGCACAGAGTTCAAAGAGTTTTGTGGTATGTGGCATTTTCAGGTATAGTAAAGGTTGGACAGCTGTCCTTGCAAAAGACCCATTTATTTCAGCAGCAAAGAGTCCTGTGGCACCTTATAGACTAACAGACGTATTGGAGCATGAGCTTTCGTGGGTGAATACCCACTTCGTGCATCCGACGAAGTGGGTATTCACCCACGAAAGCTCATGCTCCAATACATCTGTTAGTCTATAAGGTGCCACAGGACTCTTTGCTGCTTTTACAGATCCAGACTAACACGGCTACCCGACACCATTTATTTCAGTTATACAGGGTAGGTGTGGGGAAGGAGAATTGCAACTCTAATTGTGCTCCCTGGGAGAAACCTGATCTAATAGTCTCCAGACCAGATCAATAATAGTTTGAAAAAATAGATAAAACAAAACAAAGCTACAACTCACAGGTTGTGTTTTTAACACTGGCTTCTTTAAGTTCTACCAAAACAACTGTAAAAGCTCAAGCTTCTTGGTTAACCACACTTTAATTTAGAGTGTTATAAACTGTTTCTTAATTTCAGTCATGATAACTGATCTTGCAGAGGCAAAACTTCAGTTGATTTCAGTGGACATTTTGTCTCTTTGAAGGCTGCAGGATCAGAAGGGGAAAACAAATTTATTTGAAAATATCATTGGTGGGGCAAATAATGAGAGCTTTACTCAGTCTTTACTCATGAAAATTGCCATTTAAATCAATGGGAGTCTACTAAGTAAAGAATAACATAAACTCAGTATGGTTGGCCTGGAATGCATAATATTTTAATATGCTTATTGGGCCTGATCCAAATCCCACTGAAGCCAATGGAAAGATTTCCATTAAGTTCAGGGAGCTTTTGATAACACCCCATAATGCTATTGGATCTGATTCCTGCACTTCTTACTTAGGCAAATCTCCTGTTGAAGTTATAGAGCTTTCCTTAAGTAAGGAGCACTGATATAAGCTATAGGGGATAGGATAGTTATGGGTTTTTTCAGTATGTGGAAAGTGATTAGTTTATGCCAAAAGGTATACATTTAAATCTTGAAAACATTTGTCTGAAGAATATGTTTTTGAATAAAAATTAAAATCAGATTCAATTTATACTTTAAATTAATTGTTCTCTAAAACTGCTGTAAACACCAAGACGTAACATGTTGTGAAATGGAACTGCATCTGTGGATGAAAATATTTGTAAGTTTTCCAGATAATTTTGTCTGCCATACTTTGTTTCATTTGTCTCAAAAATGAATATGGTAGCAGATGTTACTGTAGATGGACTTGATCCTGCAGCCCTTACTCAAGCCTGGAAATCTTACACATCTATTTAACTTTAAGAGGTGTGTAGATCATTGTAGGATTGGAACACGAATAAGGACTACAGAATTGCGATTGATGTTATTTTAAGTTTGAAGGAAGTACTCATCTTCACTGTGTGGATAGATGGGTGGTGGGAAGGATTATTACATGGTGATATTTAAAATGTAAAAGATAAAAGGAAATGCTAAAATATGCAAAAGATAAAAACAGAAAATGTCACACTTTGAACAAGTTACCAGGTATATAATGTTCTATTTTTTGCAATAATTCAAGGAATTTGACATTTATTTCCCTCTCCCAAAAAAACCCTCTAGATTTCATTAGTATATTTTTCACAATATTTTCACAACTGAATGTGTAGCAAAAATACAAACATTTTATAAAATTTATTAGCACATAAATACATTGTTTTTTGACCATCAGAATATTTATATTGTTTTTTGTAACTGGGCCTGTACAGTTAGTGCAGCTATCTGTTAATACCAAAGAAATGAAGCATAGATGATTTATAAACTAC
This sequence comes from Terrapene triunguis, assembly GCF_002925995.2. Taxonomy (NCBI): domain Eukaryota; kingdom Metazoa; phylum Chordata; order Testudines; family Emydidae; genus Terrapene; species Terrapene triunguis. The sequence continues at coordinate 6,554,943 of NW_020664489.1, read as the reverse complement.
ACAGTTCTTTTCTTTACATTTTGATTCAGTGAAAAACAGTCTGATAGAACTTCCTGGTAACTCACCCTTAATTAAAATTTGAATATTCTTGATTTGAAAATCTAACTCATGATTTTTCATACAGAAAAAGAAAAAAGTGATCTTTAAAACACTGAGCTTTCCCAGTATTGGTCTATAGCTTCTTGCGAACATGTAACATGCACTGAAAAGACAATATGGGCCAAACTCACCTCTGGTGTTGCAGTAGAAGTCAACTGGTATGCAAAGATGAAGTTAATGGCCCTACCCCAGGGATTAATTTGGTCCAATATGTTTGCCATCCAGTAAACGCACTCCTCACTAATTAAGTGCACTGATACACTGTAATGCTTCATATTATTTTCTTGTCTGAATACCTAATAGTAGGATCAGTAAAAAATTAAAACAATCCTTTAAAAAATAATATTTCAGTCTTTTTTCCAGTTAAATCTGGGTGAGTTGCTCAGCTGGTATAAATTGTCATAGTTCTATTGACCTTAATTGAGCTATGGCAGTTTACACAAGCCGAGTATCTAGACCCTTATTTTTTAATTTATTAAATTCCTTAGTAGAGCTGAATTAAACAGGTTGTTCTTTCCCCCCACTAAATGCATTTGTTTTATTTTACTCTGATTTTCCTTGCGAAATGTGTGCTCTGTTTGTAACTTTGGTTTCCTGAAGTTTACATTAAATTTTTGATTTCAGAATTGTACATTTGGACTGAATACACTATTTTGGAAGTTTACATTGGTATAATACAAATTAAAGCAATGGCCCTGCCAATGTGTTAATCCTAAAATGAAATGTCTTAATATAAACATAGAACTCTTCAGATGTAAGGCAGTACCATTAAAAAAAAATCATTTAATATTGGGAATTCTTACCAGTAATCTACACTATCAGTTTCCTGCATAGGTTTACAGGAGCTTGATATATGGTATACAGGGAGCACACTATTATGGAAAAAAAAATAAACTTTTCATCATGAACTGAATTATCACAGAATGAAATGTAGGTTTTACTATTATCTATTTACTGTGTGTGTGTGTTTAGAATGTTTAATGGCAAAAATTAGCAGTGACATCAGTTCTCTGTGTCAGAAATTGATAGTATGGCTTGAAGTCCCACACAAAACAATACTTGTGGCAAAACACTGCACTGTTACATTGTGGAGGATGTTGTAAAAGGTAAATGTTTTGTTTTCCAGATAAAAACAAGAGTCTGGTCCTGCAAAAACCCTCTCATGTGAGCGATCTTTACTCACGCAAGTAGTACTGTAGAAGGCAATGAGATTATTTGCTTAAGTAAAAAAATACTCATGTGAAATGTAACTTGCAGGCTTGGGCCCTACATTTGTTTTAATATGCTAAGCTAATTTCTGAGGTTTCAGCCCTTAAAAAGATATAAAACAAATGTGGACATATTTTAAGATGGGGAATATATTCCTATTTCCAGTTTTCTCACAATTAAAAAGTTGTGTTGCATAAGAAAGCTTACTCAGAGGTTTCTTGTTGCTGAAAGGCTGTCTGTCTTTTACATTACAGAACCTCACAAAAAAAGAAGAAAGTTTTCTGGAAAGTCAGGGACTTTTAATAACATTAAAAGCAGCAAACTGTTTCAAGTGGTGTCTTTGAAGAAGTGCCTTATGTACTCAATTCTGTAAGAATAACTTGATGTAAATGTCAATTTACCTCAAATGTTTACAAAACTGTTACTAAATAAACTTTTTGTACCATAAGAGCGCCTTGTTTTAATTTAGATTAAATTTACAGTGATGTGTAGATGATCACTAAAAATATTAAAATGCAAGGGGACCAAACTAAATTAGATAACTTCCATTATTCAGTTAATCTGCTTTCTTTCAACATTCAGTCTTATTCAGCTGACTGAATAAGATCTGTCTGAAAATTGAAGGCCGAATCTTGTGAACTATCCACATGCAGTTCTCCCACTGACTTCCATGGAAGTTCTCATTGCAGAGGGGAAGCTAGGGATTCAATCCTGATCTTACTGCAGTCAGTGGCGGTTTTCCCATTGACTTCAGTGGGTTCAGGATTTCACCCTAGATTTTGATTGTGACACACATGAGTCACAATTCCTCCCATACTTCATCTTTGCTCCTGGGAGTAGTAAGCTATGGGTGGCCATCCTCATCCTCCCCAGCTACTTTAAATGGGGAGTGTGGCCAAGTCTCTGCCCATTTCCTGCTCATTCCCATCCCCTCTGCAGACAGCAAGTAGGCCTGCTTAGGCCTATGTGCTCATATGCAAGGTCCCAATAGTTCAAGCAAAGGTGAAAGGGCATTTTATTCTCTGTGTGAAAGAGTAATCTCAGTCACAGTTTAAGTAATGTAATCCTGGCATGTATTTAAAACATGGTGTTTTAGAAGCAAATTATCCAAGTGGTGCTTTTTCCTGAGCAGCAGTAAGTCAAGTTTCCAGAAGAATAACTTTCAAAGAGTAGCAGAATGGGTGAGAGTGACAGCTGTTAGAAAAGTTAGAGAGTTTGCTTGTTTTTATTTTTTTAGTTTTTTTTTTCCCTATCAATTTATATGGGGTAAAAGGTCCAAATTCTGCTTGCCTGAATCAAATAACCTGTCCCACTGATTTTAGTAAGACAATTCACATGAGTAAGATGGGCTGAATTTAGTCCAAAGTATCATTTACATGACTGAAAGAATGCCTAGCCTATTGGTATTCCCAAAGTCACTGAGTTGCTTCTCTACTTAAATGCCAAACATACATGCATTTTGAAGACTAAGAAGCTGATCCTGCAACCTTTACTAAAACAATACCGATGACAGGAGAAATCCCATAAGGTCTACAACAAGACTATTCATGTTAGCAGAAGGGTTTGTAGGCCTTATACTCTAATTTCTATTTAAAATATAGATTCATATGGGCACCCAACATCTTATATTAGTCTACATTTGTACAAACAAACCAATGTCAGTGGCATGAAGTATACATGTGGCTACAAGCCACAGTGAAAAGCAAGCCGAATCCACGCTCTGGTGTGTAACTACATGTGCCAGTGAAAGACTCCAGCAGCAGGGAGAGAGCAGCTCCCCACTACCGGAGCCTTTGACTACTGGGAGGAAAACTCTGGTAGGGTGAAGGCAGTGGAGAAATGCCTCTGCCAGTCTTTCCTGGCTGTGGGAAAAGGCTCCAGCAGCAGGGAACTGGTGGAGCCTTTCCCTCTTGTCTCCCCACTGCTGGAGTCTTTCCCTGGGTTAGGGAAGTGCTCCAGTCTTTCCCCACTGCCTCCTCCCTGCCAGAGCCTTTCCCCACTGCTGGAGTCTTTTCTGGTAGTAGGGGAAAGCTCCAGCAGCAGGGAGGAAGCAGGAAACTACAATGCTGGAAATATCAGTATAGATAGGGAGGCATGGCTTGGGCAAGTAGAGAGCATGGGGTACGTACTCACATACATATAACCCACAACCTTTGGGCCTGTCTTTCCTCTACTTGCCTAAGTCATGCTGGTTACAGGACTTTTTATGCCCGTGCTGGGGGAGTTACAAAGGTATGTACATTACACGCTGCCAAAAGCACATGCAGTGTAGATGAACCCTTACAAGTTAGTTGCTTGAGCAATTTGAACAAGACCAAAGGACAGTGAGTGGAGGAGGAGCAACTCTGTCTTGCCTATCCTGAATAAAGCAACAATCTAATAATGAGATATTGACAGATTAAGCCACTGCATAGTATCAAAACATCATAAAGTTTCTCACATTTTAGTTTTTTACCCTTTCATTTCAAAATTAAGAAAAATGCCTTAACTAATAAAAGTAAAGGACATCTACTACTGAGCTGTGACAACAGAACAATCCATTGTATGAGGTCATCTCCCTCCTGAAGAAAGATGCTAGAAACATGTGATTAAGGTCTGACTTGAATTGCCGGATGACTGTCAAATAATTACAGCTGAGTTGTGGACAAGAAATGGAAAATCACAGAAAAGTAATAGACCTTTATTAATTGTGGTAATCTGGAAAAGCCAGAGAAGACCTATTTGTTTAAGAAAAATTTGCTGGAAAAATATAAACACTCAAGTATTATGTTATGCCTGCTAAATTCTTTTTTTTTTTTTTTTTTTGATAAGTAGACATTTTGCTGCAACTGTATTACAGTCATTAATGCATGGGGGCGACAGCAGGAGCCCCACCATGTGTTATCATAGAACAGTAGTTTTCAACCTGTGGTCCACAGACCCTGGGGGTCCACAGACAATGTCTGAGATTTCTAAAGGGCTCCACACCTCCATTTGAAATTTTTTAGGGGTCCACAAATGAAAAAAGGTTAAGAACTACTGGTTTATCATAAGTACTCCCGTCCTGAAAGTTTATTAAAAGAGGACATGCTATTTTGTTAGTATGTGTTGGTCTCACCTTGGCCCAGGCTGAGAAAGTAAACCTAATGTTGCCCCAATTAGGGGTGATGGGGAACACTTACTGTGCCACAAGAGAGCATGCAGGGACTGCCCACACTTTTACATATGGTGTAGTTGGCAGAATCCTTCAACCCCGCTCCCATTAAGGGTACAGAGAGGTGCCTACAGTCTTTGGCTGTGAAATGTCTTGCCTACACCAAGTTTGTGTGTAACATAGGTAGCTTCAGGACTAAATGATTGACGCCAGGCTGGCAGATGGAGCAACAGCAATGACTCCAGAAGTTCAGGTCCCAGGCTTGGCAGGGGGCCCAGCAACAGCAACTGGACATGCTGGCCCATCACAAATGCCAAAGGGAAGAAGAAATACAGTCCTGCCAGTCAGTGTGTGGATTGTCATCAAGAGGGGCAAGTAAATTGGGTCTGCCCCTGGGGAGCCAGAGAAAAGGTTCTTGGCCAACACAGGGTGCTGAGTTGACCTGGGGAGGTTTGGACTATTAAGGATGTTGGTACATAGAGTGAAGGAACCCAGATAGCTGCAAAAAAGGACTGAGGGGACAATTTTGGGCCAGGAAGAGTGATACCTTGGTGTGATGGGGTGTATAAGCCCCACACTGGCAAACTGAGCATTAAAGAAGAGCTCTGGTCCCAGAAGGCTCCACTCAGCTGCACCTGCTGAGCATGCTCACATTGGAGGCGGGGCTCAAAAGGAAGCAGCTTTCAGTCTGGGTGGTCAGAGCAGGGGAGTAGTCATGTGCAGCAGTCATGTGCAGCAAGCTCCTGGGGCTCCACATGGCCAAGACCAGGCCCCGCTGCCATGGTCCCTTCACCCCACAGAGCCAGGAATGACAGACCACTGATACAAGACCACCCACTGGAGCATGATCAGAGAGAACTCCAGGGAGAACTCAGAAACAGACCAGTGGCACTGATAGAGGAAGCCACAGTAGAAATGACCCCTGGAACAGGCATAAGGTCGCCCATCCCAGGCCAGATATGTGAGCTATTATTCACATGGTCCTGGGTTGGAATCCTGGAGCAGAGAGATCCTGGGTTCCCCTACCCCAGCCATTGATTCTCACCACTGAGAGATATGGCCTGATTTGGTCTTTAAGCCCTCACCACCTGGATGTAATTTGTTTTAAGTGCAGGGGAAATGGGTATGTTAGAAGAATTAGTTGTACATGAACTTTTGACCTTGGACCAACTGCTTGTTTCTATGGGGAAGTAAGGTAGTAAAGTTCTGGGCAAAAGAGCATTAGCCCAGAAGCAGACTCTGGGGGAAAGCTTCCGGGGCAGAAGTCAGCCATTGGTTTCAGATTTTTCCCACTTGCTGGAGCTGCCTCAATTCCATCCTCAGCCTCAGAACATCAGTATGGGGAGTGTGAGTAGCCTGATACAGGAGCCTGAAAAGATTCCAGGATGACAAGACTGTTCGTTGCTCTAAAGAGGAACATGGATCCCAAGCTGGAAGAACCACGGCAAAGACTGAGATGAGGTCAAAAGTCCTGGAAATGGGTGTAAAAGGGTTCTGATGATGTTGGTGCAGAGTAAGAAAGCCTGCATTTGAGCTTGCAAGTTTTCTTACTGAAACTGGCTGAGCAACAGGAACAAATTCAGTGACTAGAAGATAGGCAAAGGTGGTTTCAGAGAAGGAGAGCAACTAAGCCAAGGTAACAAATCAACACACTGGAAAGCAAACATGCAATTCCTCAGAGGAAAGTCTGTGTTAGCCTCCAAGAAGCTCTGCAGTTGAAGAGGAAGTTCCAGCATCTCAGTGACTAGATGGAGGCTGAGATAGTCCAAATGCAGGAGAAGCTTGCAGCAAAGTGTGGTAAGCTCCAGGCATTGCACCATCAGGATGGGCTGACAGCAGGAACTGCCACTTCCCAGGGTCAAGAAGCACTGACCCTAGAGAAGCAATACCTGGTTTAGCTGGAGAAGGAGCAAAGTAACAACGAGATGGTGAACAACCAGCTTAAAACAAATCTGTAGGCCAGTCAAGGAAAAGAAAACAGACTTGAAGGCCAAGTTTCAGGAAATGGGGGGGAAGGGGGGGATGACATCCCAGTACCAGTTTTCCTTTGTGGCCTTGGAAACAAGGCTAGCCCAACTGGAAAAGCTTGTGGACTCAGACTCCAAGAAACAGCATGCTGCCTGCCACCAGTCAGTGGATGCAATAGGTTTGGAAATAAGGTCTCAAGTCTTTCTGAAGAGTGAAGACTGCGGGGGAGGGGAGGAGAGAGAGTCAGTAGTGATTCAAAACCCTAACAAGAATTTAGTCTGAATGAAAGACCATAGGCTTATCTGCACAGCCTCTCAGTCCAGATTATGGGAGTGTGAACTGCAGCATGCACTAGTGTGTAGCTTTCCTGTGTAGACATTGTGGGCACAAACTAAAAGGTACCTAGTTCAAGATGACTTAGTCCTGTTTGAAAGACTTCTGGTCTCTATATACGTCAGTGATGAGACTAAAAATATGGCCAAAGGTCTTGCAGACTTCCATGGAGCTGCTAAATAGGAAGTACTCCTCTGGCTTGAGGATATGATCATGAGGAGGTGGCTAGGCCAGCAGCCTAGTAAAGCCAACCAGGAAGATTGCCCATATGGGCATGGGATAGACAGTAGAACTTGCCTTAGGACCAGGCAACATTCTGGGTGGTGGGGAGCATGCGAAGCAGTGTATTACCTGTATAGTCTGGAGCCCACAGCGTGGGGTGGAATCAAGGAGACTCCCCACCCCCTTCCTTCCTGGGTCAGGTCTGTTTAAACCAGAACAGGAAGCAGAGTAAGAGAGGGAAGCAGAAGCCATGCAGGCTGCAATGGGTGGTGGGTGTGGTTTTCTCTCAGGATCTAGGAAACTAGCCTAACCAGCGGCTTCATTTTGAGGACTTTGGGGGCTGAACCCAGGATCCTGAGGTGAGGACTTATGAACTGTTTATTGTAATTGCTTCTATCCTAGTCCTAAAAGGTGACATGGTATTTGTCAGTGTATGTTGGTCTCTCCTAGTCCCAGTCTGTTAAAGCCACCTATCACTAACCCAGTTGAGGGACATTAAAGGGGGGCACACCTGCAATGCCACAGTGGGCCACAAGAGGGCATGCAGGGACTGCCCACACTTTTACAGAGACACAACTTACGTCTCTACATGGCTGGCGTAGAGATCAGTGGCAATAAATATTTTCTCTTTCTATTTTTTGTAATGTAGTTTTAATATATACAAATGGAGAAATTCATTGCTCTGTTGTGTGCTTTAGCAGTGTTGCTTCTTCCTGAACTCTGAGTAAGACCATCTTGTGGGATGCTGAATTTTTGAAGTCAGAGTTGCAACTACTTAGGCCAGTGGTGAACTTGTCCAAGCACCAGTTTTTCCTCCACAGCACTTTTTGCTTTGAGTGCAAACAGTGAGTCAAGACCAATAAAACTCAAACATACATCTTTTGGGTTTAACTAAAATAGTATTTTTAGTACAGACCTGGGAAAAAATGAAAAACGTTTTCTTACTAGTTATCTTTCAGTCCTCCCCATTATACTCTAATAGGATAACCGATTATGGTGATTCAGGAATGACTGGCATCATTAATCTGTGTTAAGAGATTCTAAAATATTGATTTATCACATGGTATTTCTAAAATTGAATTATTTGAAAAATAGTAAAAAGATGTAATTAAAGACTATCTTGTAACTTACATACACAAGAGATCAGAGTACACTTTGGCATTTCTTGACGTTTGAGTACTTGAACATGCAAGTAATATTCTTTCAATGTTGTTTTAGGAGTAGAATTTCCTACTTTTTTGGAAAAAAGGAAAGCATAATATGAAGGAGCAGCATGCTGCAAGACTTGAAAGCTCCACTGGTTTACTAAAAAGCTGACCATGTAAATTCCATAATCTGGAACTATTTGGCTAGATGCCACTGGAATGCCTTGTGGCTTAGAAAGTCCACAGCAGGAATCTACTCTCCTGTAAGCCTGAAGAGTTGTGCAGCTTTAGAGGTTCAGCAGAATAGTACAAAGGCTTCAAAGCGCCCAACCCTCTCCATCCCCTTCACACAAAGTTCACAGGGAGTCAGATTCAAGGGCAACTTTTGAGTTCTTGCCTCAAGACATACTTCAATACCCTTTTCAAAATGCGGCTAAGGCCATGTCTACACCACCACTTATGTCGCAAAACGTATGTTGCTCAGGGGTGTGAAAAAACACCCCCACGTGACAGTTTTGCTGGCGTAAGTGGTAGTGTGCACAGGGCCGGCTCCAGGCACCAGGTTGTCAAGCAGGTGCTTGGGGCGGCCGCTAGGGAGAGGGGCGGCACATCCAGCTATTCGGCGGCAATTTGGCGGACGGTCCCTCACTCCGCCTCGGAACGAAGGACCTCCCGCCAAATTGCTGCCGCAGATCGCGATCACGGCTTTTTTTTCTTTTTTTTTTTTTGGCTGCTTGGGGCGGCCAAAACCCTGGAGCCGGTCCTGAGTGTGCACAGTACTATGTTGGCAGAAGAGCTTCTCCTGCCAACATAGCTACCACCACTCATTGAGGCGGTATTATTATGTCGACAGGAGTGCTCTCTCCATCAGCATAGAGTGGCTACATGAGCGATCTTACAGTGGCGCAGCTGCATCAGTACAGCTGTGCCGGTATAAGCTTGCTAATGTAGACAAAGCCTAAGTGATTATGGAAACACATAAGTGAAGCCTGTCTTACTTATGCACATGCAACCTTAATGATAACGTTCATGCAAAATGTACTGTGCATGTACAGAGTTTTCCAAAGCTCATAATTCAGTCAGTCAAATAAAAGTCAGTTCTTACCAGAACACTCAAAGGCAGTTCTCCTTAGCAAGGACTGTTTCCATGTCAAATTTCAATTTTCTCCCATTCTTTACTCTATAAATGTATATTTTCATGACTGGGGAGGTACCTTTTTCCACTCATCTTGTACTCAAACAGATGAAAAATTTTTGTTCAAGTTTTCTGAACTTTGGAGAGAGACAGACCAGCCCTACAAAATTTCAGCCCTAAAAAAGTGATTTTTTTCCCTCCAGGAAAGCTATGAGTCACTGAAGACTGGGACTAGAATGGAATTGCTTAGACACTTATATAATCTTAATTTGCCATTACTCCCACTTTGTTTTATATATCATTCATATGAATTCAGCAAGAACTAAATGGTATTAAAGATCAAAGAAATTATTAAAAGTAAAGAACCTCAGAGTGAATTAGCTTTTACAAAACATACTGCTAAGTACTGTGACCTCAATCCAGAAAAATACTTAAGCATGTGCTTAAGTGACTTGCCTGATCAGGCCCCAGTTGCACAGAACTTTAAATCTTCATCAAGTGAATTTGTATGTTAAACTGATCTTATTTCATGTTTAAAGATTCATTGATGCCCCATGGAAAATTTTTGAAAGACACTGTAATTGAGAAAAAATGCTATTTATAGAGGTTGAACTATGCAACCCTTAGTCAGGTTGGTAAGCAATCAGGCACCTAGTACTTGCTTCTTTTCCTACATTTTTACACAGGGATAATTTATATGGAAGGAATATTGCGTTTCTTGTGAGTTTATCACTTCTTGTTGTATAACCCCTAAATGAAGTCCGAATCCTCTTCTTGGAGGGAACAAATACAGGACTTCTAAGTTTGAGTGTTTCTCAGTGAGTCTGGAGTTTCTCGAGAAACTTCAGGATACTATTTGAGTTAAATCCACACCCCTACTTGCTGAGAAAAAAATCTAGCAAGGACTTATAAGGTGCATTATTGGACAGAATTATCAGTGCCTCCCTTTGGAAAGCAAAGATGCATCCATCTGTAAAAGAAGTAATTGTTAGGAAATCTCTTGCCATTAGAAATATCCCTAATTAATAGTCCATAATCTTCCTTTTCTGGGAAATGTTATTCAGAAGACTAATGAATCAGCTCTAGCAGTACCTGGAAACCTCAAACTTCTTTGATACTGATCCATCCATTTTTACATCTGGGCCTGCTATGAAAATTGCACTGGTTTTGTCAGTTGATCATCTCCTTAAAGTGATGGGAAAAAGATAGTGTCCACCTGGATTCTCTTAGGTCTATCAGATGCCTTTGATGCCACTGACATGTGAGGATCCTCTCTCTTTAAGAGCTAGCCTGTGGCTCACTTCTCCCCCCTCTGTATCAGCTCAAATAAGTTGATACACTTGCCAGAGAGGTTTCAGCTTTGTTTTTAGCAGCTCTCCCTCCTAGATATACTGTTACAGGCTGGTGTTAACATCAATAACAAATCATCTCATACACTGGCTTTGGACTCCATCAGAACCTTAAAAAGACCACCATATCATGGGCTGTTGACCTGACACTGAAAATAAGTCTTTGTCTTGACTCGTCGATAGGTCATGGAGGATCAGTGGCTGATTGTTCATCTCTCCCAAGATTTCTCATCTCCATCCTTTTGATTAGTGCAGGGTTCTATTCTATTGCCACTTCTGTTCACCATTATCTGAACCATAAGCAGAGAGAGTGATGTGTTGAAGACACCCAACTCTTTTTTTCCTGTTTCATCTGACCCATCTGGTGCAGTTGACCAGTTACCAGGGTCTTATCAGGACTGAAGCTTGGATAAAACAAGTGGCTAAACTAATGGTGGAAGTGATATCAGCTTCACAGTTTTGAAGAAATTTGCTTGTCCTGCGATAGCAGCAGTGACCAAGAGTTCCTTTTACTATCTATATTTGGCCAAGAGGTTATGCTGTTCTTTTTTGGACATGTATTTGTCACTTCAAGACTGGATTACTGTAATGCGCTCTGCATGGGGCTGCATCTTCAGGCTATTTAAAAACTGCAGCTGGTACAGAATGTGGCTGCCTACTTAAGTGATGTTCCTCACACACACCTGCAATTTGCACTGGCTCCCAATTAATTACTAAGTGAAACTTTATGGGTTAAAATCAACACCTTTAAAACCTAAATAATTTGGTCCTTAATATTTAAATTAATAGATTCTAACACCAGAAGGGACCATTATGACCATCTAGTCTGACCTCTCATATAGCACAGGCCATAGAACTTCCAAAACAATTACAGAGCAGATCTTTTAGAAAAAAATCCAGCTTTGATTTGAAAGTTGTCAGTTATGGATAATCCACCACAACCCAGGATAAATTATTCCAATGATTAATTACACTCATTAAAAATGTACACCTTATTCCCAGTCTGAATTTGAAACTTCCAAGGCTGCATCTCTCTTCATGTAACGCCAGGGCAGTCATAATCAGCTGAGATGCTCAAACTATGTAAACAGAATGGGCTGGGAGGCAGGATGGGTTGAGTGAGGCATCATTGACTTTAAAACTGTTTCCTACACAGTTTGTTGATCTTTGAGGTTTTAGTTCTCCCAGGATTTTTCCTGGGGAGGAGGTTGAGTGAACGGGTTGGGGTATTAGGAGATTCTTGATCTTGCTGGAGATTGTTTAACACTTATCCATGCAAAGGTACACTTTCAACAGGTCAAAATAAATAAATTTTTAAAAAGTTGCCCTTAAAGAAGTCGATATGAAGGGAATTAAAAATGGGTGAGGGAAAGTGATCTTAGCCTTTGTGCTGTATTTTGCCTTCTGATCCATGCAGAGCCCACAGATGCAGAAAATATGTTGGGTATAACTGAAACAAACATTTACAGAGACATTAAGCAGGACTGTTCAAAAGTTGTAGATCTTTATTTTTTTAAGTTAGACTAAGTCTACACTAGAAACTTTTGCAGGTATAGATGTTATTTAGAGGTGTTGATTTTTTTTAAAACAACACTTCTATACCAGCAGGCTCCCTAGTTTAGATGCAGTTATACCAACATAAAAGTGTTTCTGTTGGGAAAGCTTATTTTGCTTAGGGAACCCTTTATAAACTGTACAGGCAAAAGCACTCTTTTGCTGATATAAACTAGTCTGCACTAAGAGGCTTTGCTAGTCTAGCAAACTTTTTCTAGTGTAAACCATTTTCCTCTTAGGCCAGGTCATCCTGGCCTGGATGGAGAAAAGAAATTGATGTTATGTTTGTGTTCCCTGTTCCACTCTCAGATACCAAGGAAGTACTTTTTTTTTTAAACCCAGCTCAGGGCCCCTTCACACATAGGTTTCTAGCACGTTTGCAGCCTTGAGTGTTTGAACTGAAGATATCTACCATCAGAAATAATGCAAAATGAGACTCAAATTATGCACTCAGACATGGGGTCTTGAGGAAGGAGGGCTCCAATGAAGGCCAACTTGTTTTCTGAATAGCTTATTCAATCAACCCAGGAACTACAGTCTTCCAAGGCTTGACTAGCTTGAAGATTATGGGGATTGAAACCTTATCTAGATGAGGTTTCAAGCTGTACTAAAACAAACCTCTTGTGGTTCAAGAGTTAATTTTAAAACATGCTCCTGTTTACTATTCACTAACTTTTTACACCATATTGCTTATTATAGGATTCACTTTACCCATCACTGAAATACAGCCACTTCAGCTGTGAACTGTAGCACCTGGTTAACCAGGGCACAACAATACCACACAATCATCTAGAAGAGGAGATGAATACTACTGTAGCTAACGAAAAGTAACAAGAGAATTTTAGAGAGGCAAAATGTAATTATACAAATTAGAATTTGCAAGGAGCCTGGGACTGACACCCCTCCACTTGTAACAAGTGATGGGATCAATCTTTAATGATAAAATTAACTGAAAATAAAAGGCCTCAGCAAGCCTTCTTTTTAAAGCCCCAGTAAAGTAAAACACATGCTTAACTTTAAGCACAATAGTAGTTCCATTGAAGCCTAGTACAGCTTAAATATAAAAACTTCACTACCACTCTATACCTTAAAGTAAGGTTTTAACTCTAAATTTTAAAAAATTCTCATTGTGGGTTTCCATCTTTATTGCCTCTCAATGATTTTTATATTTATAGATGCCAAGACCAGAAAGGACCACTGTAATCATCTAGTCTGACCTCATGGATAACACAGGCCAGAGAACTTCCCCCAATAGTTCTTAGCACATATCTTTTAGAAAAACATCCAACGCTAGATTTAAAAATTATCTGATGGTGAACCCACCATGGACTACTGGTAAATTGTTCCAATGGTTAATTACACTCACTATTAAAAGTTTGCCTTACTTCCAATCTGAATTTGTCTAGCTTCAACTTCCAGCCATTGGATCATGTCAGACCTTTCTCTACTAGACTCAAGAGCCCATCATTAAATTTTTGTTCCCCATGCAGGTATAGTCTAATCAAGTCACCCCTCAATCTTCTCTTTGTTAAACTAAATAGATTGAGCTCCTTAAGTCAATCACTATAAGCAATGTTTTCTAATCCAATTAAGGTTCTTAACCTTTACTGCAGCCTGCACCCCTTTGGTTTTCAAAATATGTTCTCGCACTCCTTATCAAAAATTGTTGAAGTAGGTCAGTTCTTTAAACCTAGATATATTTATTTTAATTTCATAGTAAAGTTAAGAATACATGAAAAATTACACTTTTTTAAAGTTTACCGTCTCAGTGACTCTTCTGCTGTCGCTTTTGTTCAATGATGTTCGAGAAACGAGGAATGTCTCGCACCCCCAGACATGGCATCTCACACCCCCAAGGGGTGCGTGCACCCCAGGTTAAGAACCACTGCTGCTTTAATCATAGCTCTGCTCTGAACCCTCTCCAATTTAGTAACATCTTCCATGAACTGTGGGCACAGTATTGCAGCAGCAGTTGCACCTGTGCTAAATAGAGGTAAAATAACCTCAACTCCTACTCCTCAGATTCCACTGTTTATTCATCCACTAGGAGCTCACGTTCATCTGATTATCCACCACAATACCGAAATCTTTTTCAGAGTCACTGCTTTCCAGGATAAAGTCCCCCATCCCATAAGTAGGGCCTACGTTCTTTGTTACTAGATGTATACATTTAGCCATTTTAAAATGCATATTATTTGCTTGAGCCCAGCTTTCCAAGCTATTCAGATTGCTTTGTATCAGTAACCCATTGTCACAACCAGGTTGTGGATAGCCAGAACCAGTGGTCAAAGCTGGAGTCCAGAGTCATGAGACAGGAGTCAAGAGTCAGCTGGGTCAGAAGCAGGAGAAACTTGAGATCAGAACCACAAAGCAGATGCCAGGAGTCAAGCCAGGTCAGCATGCCATGAAATCAACCCTGGGGAACAGGAGTAGGGTGGATCCCATTTGTTCAGACAGCTTCCTGTTACTACTGCTGGTTTAAGTGGGGCCAGCAAGCCAATGGGCTGTTCTGGAACTTCACCAATAGTACCTTGGGCAGAGCCTCAGACTGGGGCTGGGCTTCATGGATCCTGAGTAAGCAGCAATCAACAGGCTGCTAAGTGAAGGGTTAGAGCATGGCTGCTCTTGTGAACCCTGCAGACCTAGGTTTGAGGCCTGTGAGTCATGACACCTGTTTTCTTCATTATTTACCACTCTCCCTATTTATGTCATCTGCAAACTCTCTAATGATGTTGTTTTCTTCCAGGTCATTAATAAAAATGTTAGCTAGCATAAATCCAAGAACCAATCCTTAAAAGCACACCTGTACAATGAGGATTCCCAGTTTATAATTATATCTTGAGACCTAGCAGTTAGCCAACTATAATCCATTTAATGTGTGCCATGTTAGTTTTA
Organism: Terrapene triunguis; assembly: GCF_002925995.2. Taxonomy (NCBI): domain Eukaryota; kingdom Metazoa; phylum Chordata; order Testudines; family Emydidae; genus Terrapene; species Terrapene triunguis. The sequence goes on along the minus strand of NW_020664489.1, from coordinate 6,539,901 downwards.
TATCTTTCTAGGTTTTTTTAATCAAAATGTTATGCGGTACCAAGTCAAATGCCTTACAGTAGTCTATTATATCACCATTACATTTGTCTACCAAACTTGTAATCTCAAAAAAAAATCTAATTAGTTTGGCAGAATCTATTTTCCATAAACCCATGTTGACTAGCATTAAGTTATATTAGCCTCCTTTAATTCTTTATTAATCAAGGTGTGTTTCAGCTGCTCCCTTATCTTGCTCGGGATCGATGTCAGACTGACAGGTCTAGAATTACCTGGGTCATTCAATATTTTTAAAAGGGCAAACAGGAACAACATTAGTTTTCTTTCAGTCTTCTGGAATTTCCAGTGTTTAAGACTATTAAAAATCAGCATTAATGATCCTTCAAGCTCCTCAGCCAGCTCTTTTAAAATTCTTGGATACAAGTCATCAGGACCTGCTGATTTTAAAATGTCAATTTTAGTGTCTGCTGTTTAACATCTTACTAATACACTAGGGGAATGGAAAGAGTGTCATGATATAGCACTACATCTGTTTGGGATTTTTTTTCCCAAATACAGAAAAAAAACAAAAAAACCATCTATTGAACACCTCTACCGCATTATTTATACTTCTACCATTTTCATTTAATAATGGACCAATACCAAATATATATACACACATTTTATTTACAAATAAAAAATACTACTTTTAATTGCCAATGCTGTAAACTCAATCTGAGCTCTGAAGCCCAGATTCTGCAAGGTATTTAGGCACCAAACTCCCATTGAAATCAATATTAGGCACCTAAATACCTTTGAGACCTGGGTCAAATTGAGTCTTTTCCCCTCATTTATCACTAACTGTAGTAACTGTTCTGCAGGCCAAATCAGACCCCTAGTTACAATGTGTACAACCCCCATTATGTGCAATGGGTTTGCAAAGGTGTAATCAATTGGCCCTGGAATTGGGATTTATTAAGAATTTCTGCTGCTGATGCACACAATAAAAATTTCAGCTAAATCTTTAAGCTATGTAGTATTAATGGGAGTAAAATGCTGTAGAAGTTTACTTTTGTCTCTTGAGTAAGGAGATGAGACAGGGAATATATAGACCTCAGATCTGTTGAATAAAAAATATATAGTAGATTCGAGTGTATATATTAGTAGAATCAAGCCTGATGAGCTTGTGAGGTTTTGGTCTCCCTTAACTCCCACTGAAGTCAATGACATTCATCACCTGATAGGACTGGCCCCTTAGGTTGTAATTTTTGGCAGACAAATTTGCAACTTGTGCCACTAGTAACTTATGCCAATTTTCAGTTGAATAGAGTGTGAAGCAACTGTATTAAATCCCCAAAATGTGGGAGACAGATGGTAAAAGTATGTTCTAGTGATACTGTGTTACACTGAGAGCAATGTAAATGAGGGAAGGTTGGTGTTCAAGGGAATGCTCCTGTATTTGAGCAAGACATGAAGGAAACATCATTAGCCTAGGATAATATAATTATAGTATAAGTTGCAGTGACAAGACACTTGAGTTTTTTTTTTTTTAAGAAAATAAGAGGGTGGCATACTTTAAATCAGTGTAACTGGCACAATGACAATTATGAAAGTCTCCCCTTCCTTTTCTGTAATGAGCTACCCTCTTACCAGAGTGATCTCTGTCTGCCTTTGTGTCATGCCTAGTGGAGACCATAGGAAATATTGTTACTGTAAGAGCTGGATTTCAAATTAGTAAAACTTGGTTTTTAAAAGTTGAGTTCTACTTCAGATGCTGGAGATATGGGGCCAAGATACCCACAGGTATCTAGGTGCCTAACTCCCATTAATTTCATTAATTCCACTAATAACATTAAGGATCTGGGTCTTCACGATGATGTCAGGGGCTGGGGAGGAAAAGTCACAAGAAAAGATTCACGAGATTCACAAAATGTTGTTAAAGAGGAGGGAGAGACATCCTTTCCTGGCATGTCCCAAATCTGTACAAAATTACACAGCCTAAGTACTAAGAGATGGACAGCTCAGAGCACCCTGTTCTGGTCAAACCTGACTCTGCCATACCGTGTTACTATTAGCACCTAGGGATTTTGTGGCACCCTACAGTTGCTTCATTCTTGCCAGAAATAAGTACCCTTCCTGCAAAGGGACCCACCTGCATGGATGGCTGTGTAAAAATGGCCACAAATATTGCCTATCATCCCTCTTCCCCACTCAAGGAGGCTCTGTATGAGGCTTTGCCCTTGGAGGCTTAGAGCCAGGAGGAGATCGTTTATGTTTAAACAAAACTGGTCAGGCAGCTGCTCAGCCCCTTTCTGTGCCCTGGATGCAGAGACAGAAGCCAGGAATTCACCTACCTTCACAGGTGGCTTTAGTCTTTGCCTATTTTGCCCAGGTTTTATTGCTCTCTCTCTACTTGTTATGTCCCTAATGTGATCCTTTTCACCCTCGTTACCCAACTCCCTATTAACACCTCCACGCTACCCCTTCCTCACTTTTCCCCACCCAGCGCACTTTCCTCAAGCCTCTCCAACTGCCATAGAACCTTCAGATTCCAACATTTTAATGCAGATTTAGACTTACATTGAGGATGTACTGGCAGTTAATTCATGTGGCATTTCATGGAGAAAACTAGAAATGAAGGAAACAGCTTTATTAAAAGCAAAAATTGTGATGGGCTTAAAAATAATCCAGCATTTCATCAATGTCACAAATGCAATGTAAACATAATCTTATAAAGAAAGGGCCACTGTACTATTAAAACCAAGAGTCTCAAAGAATTGGATAACAGCAAGGCAGTGATCAGATCTCTCTATGGGTGAAACAACAAAAACAGCACAACCATTTCAAATTGACATGTACAGATAAAAATTAAAGGCACAGCTGTATCCTTCAAACTAGATCCTGGAGTATACTGCTATACTGACACTAATGAGAGGATTCAGAAATCAAAGCTTGTACTGATTTTATGTCCTGAAGTCAAAACAAGACCAAGCAACCGATAATTTTCCTTAAAAAATTTTAAAAAAAATCAGTATTAATTTTCAAAATGTGGGTGTGTCAGCTATGTAGCAATTAAAATCCTGTCTGGCCTTGAGATGTTTTCTGTAAATGTCACAGAAATGCATACTGAGAGCACAAAACATCTTAATGAGAGAAAAAACGGTTACTTACCTTCTGTAACTGTTGGACGTGAACACCACATCTCGAAGAACAACAGTTACAGAAGGTAAGTAACCGTTTTTTCTTCAAGTGATTGTTCACGTCCATTACACATTAAGTGACTCACAAGCTTACCATTGGAGGAGGGTAGGAGTCAAGGAATAATTGATTGAAGCACAGCCCTGCCAACCACCGCGTCCTCTCTGGTCTGCTGATGGATCGCGTAATGGGCTGTGAACGTATGCACCGACGACCAGGTGGCCACTTTACAGATTTCCTGGAGTGGAACCTGCGCCAAGAAAGCCTCCGAGGACGCTTGGGCCCTAGTTGAGTGAGCCCTGATCTCCGGGGCTGGTATGTTGGCGAGCTCATAGCATGTGCGTATGCAAAGCACAATCCATGCTGACAAGCGTTGCGTCGAGATAGGTTGGCCTCTCATTCGCTCCGCAATGGCAACGAACAGTTGAGTCGATTTGCGGAATGGCCTGGTCCGTTCTAGATAAGATGCCAAGGCCCTACGGACATCGAGGGTATGCAGGCTGCGGTGGCTTGGGTCCGAATGGGGCTTAGGAAAGAACACCAGTAAACAAATGTCCTGTCCCATATGAAAATGCGTGACGACCTTTGGAAGGAATTTAGGGTGCGGCCTCAGTTGCACCTTATCTTTGTAAAAAAAAAAAAAAAAAAAAAAAATTGTATAAGGAGGCTCCGAAGTGAGGGCTCTCAATTCCGATACCCTCCTAGCCGATGTGATGGCCATGAGAAATGCTACCTTCCATGAGAGGTGCATGAGGGAGCAAGAGGCTAGGGGTTCAAAGGGCGGCCTCATGAGTTTAGTCAGGACCAGGTTGAGATTCCACGCAGGGACCGGCGGGCGCGAGTAGGGAAACACTCTCTCCAGCCCCTTGAGGAATCGGACTACTGTAGGGTTGGAGAACACCGAAACCCCCAACTCCCCAGGGTGGAACGCCGATATGGCAGCCAGATGCACTTTAATTGAGGCGGGGGCGAGCCCTTGATGCTTGAGGTGCAGCAAGTAGTCCAGAATTGATGGGACTGAGGCCTGCAGAGGCTGTATGTGATGAGGCTCACACCAGTGGGAGAACCTTTTCCATTTGGCAAGGTAGGTCGCTCTTGTGGAGGGCTTCCTACTACCAAGGAGAATTTGCTGGACTTGGTGGGAGCACCTGTGCTCCGTATCGTTTAGCCAGAGAGATACCACACCGTGAGATGTAGCGACGGTAGATTTGGGTGGAGTAGGCGACCCCGGTCTTGTGTGATGAGGTTGCGATGGAGGGGGGAGGGCGATCGGGGTGGTCACGAACAGTTCCAACAGGGTCGTGAACCAGTGCTGGCGTGGCCACGCTGGGGCAATGAGGATGACTGTCGCCTTGTCCCTGCGGGTCTTGAGGAGGACCCTGTGGATGAGTGGGAATGGAGGGAAGGCATACCTCAGGCTCCTGCCCCACAGAATCGCGAAGGCATCTGCCAACGAGCCCGGGCTGAGGTTCTGGAATGAACAAAACTGAGGGCATTGGCTGTTGCTCTTGGTGGCAAAGAGATCCACCTGGGGAAACCCCCACCTCTGGAAGATTAAATGCAGGACGTCCTGTCTCAACGTCCACTCGTGCCTGTGGTAGGACCGGCTGAGGCAGTCCGCTAACCTGTTTTGAGCCCCCGGGAGATATGTTGCGAGTAGGTGGACTGAATGGGCTATGCAGAAGTCCCATAGGAGGAGCGCCTCGTGACAGAGGGGCGCGGAGGGTGCCCTCAGCGGACAATTCAATGAGGTCCTTTGCTGCCTCAAATGTGTCCGGGGTGGAGGGCTGTTCCAACAGTTCCTCCAGCCCTTCCTCCTCACTTGACGCGCCTATCCCGGGGCTCGACGGGCCTTTTGGCGCCGGAGCCACTGTCACCGGGATCTGTGCTGGGGCCGCAACGGCCTTAGGCGCACTTGAGGTCTTCGCGGGCGCTACCCTCTTATGCGGGGAACGTCCTTGGGCCTTGGGTTGGCCCTTCAATTTTGCCGGCGAAGATGATCGGTGCCGGAGGTGTTCCTGCTGATTCGGTGCCATGGGCTCAGGATGCCCCGCCGGCGTCGGATCACGGACCGATGCCGGGGCACTCTGCACCGAGGTTGACGGTGCCGTCGAAGTGGAGGGCTGTAACACCGTCTCCATGAGCAGCTGCTTAAGGCGGAAGTCTCTCTCTTTCTTAGTCCTGGGCTTGAAAGCCTTACAGATCTTGCAGCGCTCCTTTTGGTGTGCTTCCCCCAGGCAACGGAGACACGAGTCGTGTGGATCGCTTAATGGCATAGGCTTGCGGCACGTGGCACAAGCCTTGAAGCCTTGGGCGTGCGGCATGCCCCACCGCCCAGGGCCGGTGCCGACCAAACACCTGACACAAAGAAGTTTAAGTCTTTCTAAAGAACTGATAACTGCTAAGCTTAACACTAGCTTGTATTAACAGGTGTGTTGTGAGCAAGACACGAGAAGTCATTCTTC
>NW_020664489.1:6520229-6533862 GCF_002925995.2 Terrapene triunguis | reverse complement strand
CTTGCATCTGATGAAGTGGGCATTCACCCACGAAAGCTTATGCTCCAATACTTCTGTTAGCCTTAAAGGTGCCACAGGACCCTCTGTTATCTTTTAACAGATTCAGACTAACACGGCTACCCCTCTGATGGTTAAAAGATAGGAAACCCAAGGTAGGAATAAATGGTCAGTTTTCAGAATGGAGAGATATAAATAGTGGTGTCTCCCAGGGGTCTGAGACCAGTACTGTTAAACATATTGATAAGTGATCTGGAAAAAGGGGTAAACAGTGAGGTTGAAAAATTTGCAGGTGATACAGAACTACTCTAGATAGTCAAGTTCAAAGCAGATTGAAGAGTTACAAAGGGCTCTCTCAAAACTGGGTGAATGGGCAACAAAATGGCAGATGAAATTCAATGTTGATAAATGCAAAGTAATGCACATTGGAAAACATAACCCCAACTATACATATAAAATGATGGGATTAAATTAGCTGTTACCACTCAAGAAAGATCTTGGAGTCATTTGTGGATAGTTCTCTGAAAACATCCAGTCAAGCTGCAGCAGCAGTCAAAAAAAGCTAACAGAATGTTGGGAATCATTAGGAAAGGGAAAGATAATAAGGAAGATCTGTATGGACAAAGAAGAACTGGAAAATGTAGAATTTTTTGCCTATCTTGGCTGCCATGTGTCACGGAGGGCAGACACGTTGAGATTCAACACAATTCTCTGTGCCAGCCTTGCCTTTGGCAGACTGTCTTGCCAGATATTCAACAACCACAACACTAGACTTTTAGTTTATAAAGAGATGGTAATCCCAACTCTTCTCTACAGCTGAGAGACTAGAGTGACCTACAGAAGGCACCTGACAAACCTGGAATGCCAGCACCAGCACTTTCTTCGGAAGATCCTCAACATAAAGTGGGAGAATCATTGCACTAATGTGAGTGTCCTTACAGAGGCCGACATCTTCAGTGTTGAGGCCCTGATTATCCAGCACCAGTGAGGTGGAGTGGGTACTGTGTGTGCATGCCTGATGTACACTTACCAAAACAACTGCTGTATGCCCAACTCACCAAAGGAGAAAGGAAACAGGGAGGCCAAAAGAAACTCTTTAAAGACACCTTCAAGATAAACGTCAAGACATGGGATATCAACACCACACACTGAGAGACAGCAGCCCAGGATAGGGATAACTGGTGAAGACTTGTCAGAGAGGGAACATCCACTTTTGAGGAAAATCGCCTTTCCCTGGTCACAGAAAAACACCAGAAAAGAAAGGAAAGACAACTGTCATGCAGCAATTGCGGCCCAACCCTGTCTTCCACCACCACCTGCAATGTCTGCCAACGAACCTGGGGCTCAAGAATTGGACTCCTCAGTCACCAAAGGATCCATGAAAAATAAAACCTAGGAAAGAATCCTCAACCTCGAGGGATTGCCGACGATGATAATAAAACAGAAAATATGATATTGCTCTATATAAATCCATGGTATGTCCACATCTTGAATACTGTATACAGACATGGTTGCCTCATCTAAAAAAAAAAAAAAAAGATACTGAATTGGAAAAAGGTTCAGAAAAGGGCAACAAAAATTAGGAATATGGAGCAGCTTCCATATGAGGCAAGATTAATAAGACGGGGGCTTTTCAGCTTGGAAAAGAAATGACTAAGGGGGGGGAATATGATAGAGGTCTATAAAACCATGGCTGGTGTGGAGCAAGTAAATAAGGAAGTGTTAATTACTCCTTCTCATAACACAAGAACTAGGGGTCACCAAATGAAATTAATAGGCAGAAGGTTTAAAACAAACCAAAGGAAGCATTTATTCCCACAATGCACAGTCAACCTGCAGAACTCTATGCCAGAGGATGTTGTGAAGGCCAAGACTATAACAGAGTTAAAAAAAGAACTAGATACGTTCATGGAAGATAGCCATTGATGGACCTATTAGCCAGGATGGACAGGGATACAAAACCATGCTCTGAAGTGTCCCTAAATTCTGTTTGCAGAAGCTGGGAAGGGGTGACAGGGGATGGATCACTCTACAATTGCCTGTTCTGTTCATTCCCTCTGAAACACCTGGCATTGGCCACTGTTGGAAGACAGGATATTGGGCAAGATGGACCATTGGTCTGACCCAGTATGGCCATTCTTATGTTCTAAAATGGTACAGCTTATTAAAGTAACTTTGAATGTTTTAAGTATCCGTCTAATAATATCTAATCTTTTTTTGAATCTCGCAGTGCTCTTGGCCTCTATCCTGTGGCAATGAGTTCCACCGATTAATTATGCATTTAGTAAATAATATACTTCTTATTATCAGTTTCAAATTCTGTTGATGGAGGAGAAAGAGGTGAAAGCTTGAGTTTTCAAGGAATGAGAATCTGTAGCAGTGACACCAGAATCAAGTTCACCAAATACGGAATCATTGCATACATCAGCATCATCAAAGCTGGCAAGTCCAAGTAGCACCCGGCTGATGCTACAGTTTTCGTCAGGACAGAGCCCTTTTAGTGGCTGTGTCTTGGGAAAAACAGCCAAAAACATTCAATAAGCTGTAATTGGCTTATTATGATTTGTATTATAGTAGTAACTAGGAGCTTCTTACAGACCATGAGTCAGACCCCACTCTGCTAGGCACTGCATAAACACAGCATAAAAAGACAGTCCCTGCCTGTGATGGGGTTGCTCTACTCACCACCAGACAGCACTGCCTCGTGTCAGTTCTGGGGATTAGCTTGGTCAGGCTGACAGTCAGTGGTTACACCCTGGAAATTTCTCCTCTGCAGCCCCTTTCTCACGCCAGGAACTGCAGCATCCTCTTTGTGACTCAGCCCTCTGGCCAGGTCACTAAGTGGGTTTCCCTTCCAAGATAGGCTTAAAGTCTCTTCAGGTAGTCTTCTGCTTCATTGCCTCAGAGTGCTACTCCCGCAGTGGCTGGCAGAGGAACCTGAGCCCACCCTCTCTTCCAGGTTCTGGCTCAAGAACCCTCTACACAGCAGCCAAGCTCAATTCCCTGAACCTTGCTGCCTTTCCCTGAGCGGCTTCCATACTACATAGCCCTCACCCCACTCCTCTGGGTTTGCCAGTCTCTTTACTCCCTCCTCCCAGGGAGTAACTTTAAGCAACTCATCTCTACAGCCCACCTGCTCCCCTCTGAGGTAGCAACTACAGATTCCTTTCCTGCAATCTCTTCTGCTGAGGATTTCCTGTCTTTTGTAGAAGCCCCACCTGTCCCTCACAGGTGAGCTTCTCTCTAATTAGCTGCCTCCAACCTAATGCACCTCCCCCCAGTTTGCAGCCTAATCAGCTGAATGGAGCCACGTGGCCCAATTCAGCTCTTGCAGGGCTAGTGTGGGGAGAACACACACACCATCACACTGGCCCAAAGAGCTTATAATCTAAGCAGTTATTTTGAGAAATATTTAGTGTATTGACCAGTGTTGTGTTATTTCAAACTTGTGTTGAATCAGATGAGTTAAAAAGCTTAAGAAAGAGGGATGCAAAAATAAGTATTAAAGGTCCAATTCAACTCTGATTGAAATCAATGGGAATCTGATCAGGCACCAAGTTCCTAATATGGGAGTGTCCCTGCTACTGTTCTGGTAAGTCCCTTACCATGCCCATTGTGAACTCCTGTAAATGTTCCCAAAAGACTCAGCAGACTCAGACCAAGGTTATGTCTTAAAATGCCACAGTGGCACAGCTGCACTGTGGTAGCCCTTCAGTGTAGACACTGACTACAGTGACAGGAGGGGTTCTCCTGTTGTTGTAGGTAATCCACCTCCACGAGAGGCAGTAGCTAGGTTGATAGAAGAATTCTTCCATCAACCTATTGCTGTCTTCAGCAGGGGTTAGGTGGGCTTAAGTATGTCTCTAAGGGGTGTGGATTTTTACACCCCTGAAATATGTAGCAATGTTGGTGTAACTTTTCAATATAGACTAGCCCCGCGGGCATGTCTACACTACAGACGCTACAGCAGCACAGCTATGGTGCTGCAGCTGTGCCACTGTAGCGCCATAGTGTAGACACTTGCTACAGTGAAGGAAGGGGTTTTGCCATGGCTGTAGTTGATCTACCCCCTCAGGGGTGATAGCTAGGTCAATGGAAGAATTCTTCTGTCAACCTAGCAGTGTCTATTCTGGGGCTAGGGCAGCTTAATTACATCTCTCCTGAGTGTGAATTTTTCACATCCCTGAGCAATGCAACTAGGTTGACTTAAGTTTTACGTGTAGACAAGGCCAAAGTGTACGTCTACACTCTGAAGACTATATGGACATAGCCCTATAGTGTCAGTCAGCATGGACGGAAGCATTCTTCCATCAGTTTAGCTGTGTCTACATTGGGGATTAGGTAGGCATAGTTACATCGGTCAAAGGTGTGAATTTTTCATGCCCCTGGGCAATGTAACTACATCTACCTAACCTTTAAATGTAGCCCAGGCCTATGTAGAGTGGCCCTGAAGTTAACACAATTGCAGTGCCTTCTCTCCATTCAGCCCTTTTCCTGAGCACTTACTAAATCTACACTACTGTATGTGGATGATGAGTAGAGGACTTCCCTACCCTGCAGTTTTAAGAGGGGACAGAAAGCTCCAATAATATCACCTTCTCTGGTATGGGGAAGATGCTGTATGTCTCCAAAGAATATAATAATTTTTAAGACCAGCTGCATTTTGTAACTCTGCAAGGTGGTCAATGAACCTAAGGCTGCAGTAATTCATGTGCACTGTGCCCTGCCGGCAAAAGAAAGAAAATAAAAGATGTGATTCACGAAGCAGGAAGTTCATTTACAGAAGTTCCCAGCCTCCTTGAGCATCTTGAACTCTTTAGAATGGAGCTATTTTTTCGCCCTCAAGTTTTCAAAGCCTGAAAGGCCATGTATAATTTTGGCTGGATAGAGCTCTTAGATTTCCTCCTAAGTGCCAGGCATTAAAATAAATTCAGTAATTCTTATGGATAGGTAGGGAATCCCTAGATGACCTAGACTGTCAATGGCCGCGGCATCAAAGGAAGGGAGCAGACGACAATTTTGATTAATGAAGTTCACATATTCTTAGATTATGATTAAAACTGGTTTTAAAAATTTTCAAGATAGCGTATAGAGCTGTGTATGCAACATAATTCATTCGATTTCTGCAATGAGTAATAGAAGACATTGAATTTTACAGGAGAAAATGACAGCTTTTTAACTAAAGAGTATTTTCAAGTTTAAAGCATTCTACAGATTCAAGCCATCAAAAGTACTAACAAGTTACACATTTCTGTGTGCCTAATTTCTCTCTCACACAGGAATAATTCCATCATTGAAGTCAATGTATAAAACTGGAAAGAGATCAGAATCGGGTCCTATTTATTTTTTCTGAGTTTTTATTTTATCTTTCTAAAAGAAATGAAAAACATACCATAGTATAATGGAGGAGCAATTAGCTATCAGCTGTGATGTGTTCTTGTTTCAGTTTGACAAGGTTAAATAGTTTAAAGAATGTTTTGCTTTTAAAGAATGTTGTCTTGTGAGCAGAGACTAAGGATAATATGGTTGAATTATCCAGTCCCTCAGAGGAACTTATTGTTTGTTTTACGTGGCTTATGTGATGGTTTCTCCTATGTAAGCTCTGCAAAAAATGCAGAAGTAAGCAGTTGAGACTGGTTTAGCTAAATAAACTTGTCCTGGACTGGATTTAGCTGTGGATCATGTTGGCCATGTCTACACTTACAGCAGCACCAATACAGCTGTGCCGCTCTAAGAGCGCTGGGGTAGTCACATTATGCTGATGGGAGAGAGCTCTGTACCTCGGGGAAACACCCAGCACCCCCATGTTCATATTTATAATATGATTGTGTGGTATCTAATGCAAAATTTGTCATGTTGGGTGTCTTCAGAAGGCTCATGATGCACTGAGCATTGTTGTTATAGAGATGTTATAGTAATTGTTGTTACAGTAATGTTATAGATTATAATTTCATGTACAGAGTTATGAGGCTGAAAATGTATCCTCATGGCTTAAAATAAGCCCAGGCAAAAAATCTCAAAGAGCAGAGGGGCAGTTCACACCTCATCAGGGCATGTATTGGACAAACCCAGCCCAGCCTCACAGGAACAAAGGACGCTGGCCTAGGCAGCAACAAAAGAATCTGTTAGACTCTCAAGTGAGTCATCTCCCTTCCTTTGGTCAGTTTGGGACTGCGATGAGGTAATGCTCACCTGACTCTGAAGGGGGGGGGCAAAGCCAAGAGGGAAGAAAGAACTTGATAAAAGAGAGAGACATTTGCCAAACTCTCTCTCTCTTCCACCTACATCTACAGACATCACCACCAACTGACTGAAGTGCTGATCAAAGGAGAGAGCCTGGCTGAAGGGCAACCAGCCAGCCTGTGGTGAGAAACATCTAAGTTTGTAAGGGCATTGAAAGTGTTAAGATCAACTTAGAATGCATTTTGCTTTAATTTCATTTGACCAAATCTGACTTGTTATGCTTTGACTTATAATCACTTAAAATGTATCTGTGTAGTTAATAAATCTGTTTGTTTATTCTACCTGAAGCAGTCCGTTTGGTTTGAAGTGTGTCAGAGACTCCCCTTGGGATAACAAGCCTGGTACATATAAATTTCTTTGTTAAATTGACGAACTCATATAAGCTTGCAGCGTCCAGCTGGCATAACTGGGCACTGCAAGACGGAGGTTCCTAGGGTTGTGTCTGGGTCCGGAGATATTGGCTAGTGTCACAGCACAATCCAAGGAGCAGCTTACATGCCAGAGGCTGTGTGTGAACAGCCCAGGAGTTGGGGTTCTCACAGCAGAGCAAGGTAAGACTGGCTCCCAGAGTCAAGGATTGGAGTGACCTAGCAGATCACCAGTCCAGATAACACAAGAGGGGAACATCACATCTGTTGACATAATAAAACCAGCTCAACGAGAGGCGGGAGCAATGTCAGTGGGAGAGCGTGTCTTGCCGACATTGCGCTGTGCACACTAGCAATTATGCCGGCAAAACTTATGTCGCTCAGGGTGTGTGTGTTTTTTTCACACCACTCAGTGACAAAGGTTTTGCCAACATAAGTGTCCTAGTGTAGACATGGCCTATGCAAAAGAGTTCCTGGGGCTATAGTTAATTAGCGAGAGCCTCCTTGGAAGCCACCTGTGTTCCATCCTTGTTCCGACAGTAACCCCTAATGAAGTCCAGCACAGGAACAGCTCATACATATATACAGCCATCGGCTTAGCAGCACTTCATAGGCCCAAGTTTCTCTTCTCTCTTTCTTAACTCAGGCCTGATCTACACTACACAGTTAGATGTAAGCTGCATTCGTTGACCTAATTATGTCAGCAGATACACTTGTCCCAGCCTTGTCCCGCCGATATAAGTGCCCTACTACACCGACATACTAACTCCACCTCCACGAGAGTTGTAGGGCTTATGTTGGTGTAGTTATGGTGACACATCAGTTTTTGGCTGTCTTGTCAATTTCATGGCTTCAGTCATGAAATTGACAAGAAAGCCTGGCTTCTGGCTCTCCAGCCAGACTGCTGCCGGGTCTCTCCTACAAGCTGGGCTGCCACCTGGGATTCCTACTGTGACGGGTTGGATCACAGAAACCCCCTTGGGAGCTGCCACCCGATGTGCAAAGACTACCCCTGCTTCTGTTTTCCCTGCCAGCTCAGAACTCCAGCACCCTGTCTTGCTGAATTAGACACTCCAGTCCACTTCAACACAGACCCAGGGTCTGAATCACTTGTCCCAAAGCTACACGTTTACCCAAAAACAGCTCACAGGAGTGTGCTTGTCTTTAGCACTCAGATGCCCAACTCCCAATGGGGTCTAAACCCAGATAAATCCGTTTTACCCTGTATAAAGCTTATACAGGGCAAACTCATAAATTGTTCGCCCTCTATAACACAGATAGAGAGATATGCACAGTTGTTTGCTCCCCCAGGTATTAATACATACTCTGAGTAAATTACTAAATAAAAAGTGATTTTATTAAATACAGACAGTAGGATTTAAGTGGTTCAAAGTAGTAACAGACAGAACAAAGTAAGTCACAAGCAAAATAAAATAAAATGCGCAAATCTATGCCTAATCAAACTAAATATAGATAATCTCACCCTCAGAGATGCTTCAGTAAATTTTTCTCAGACTGGACACCTTCCAGGCCTGGGCACAATTCTTTCCCCTGGTACAGCTCTTGTTCCAGCTTAGGTGTTAGCTAGGGGCTTCTCCATGATGGCTCCTCTCTCTCTCTGTTCTCTTCCATCCCTTTATATATCTTTTGCATAAGGCGGGAACTCTTTGTCCCTCTGGGTTTTCACCCCCCCTCACTGGAAAAGCACCAGGTTAAAGATGGATTCCAGTTCAGGTGACATGATCACATGTCACTGCAAGACTTCATTACTCACTTGCCAGCACACACATATACAGGAAGACTCACAGGTAAACACAGTCATCTGCAGACAATGGTCCTTGTTAATGGGAGTCATCAAGATTCCAAACCATCATTAATGGCCCACACTTTACATAATTACAATAGGCCCTCAGAGTTATGTTTTATATTTCTAGTTTTAGATACAAGAGTGGTACATTTCTACAAATAGGATGATCACACTCAGTAGATCTCTTGTAATGATACCTTACAAGAGACCTTTTGCATGAAGCATATCCCAATTACATTACATTCACTTATATTTTTATAAAACCATATAGACTGCACAACGTCACACCTACTCCCTGCGGAGAACCCTGCAGGTCTCCCACCCCCGGCTCTCAGCTCCCCGGATGGCTTCCCCCCGGCTCCCAGCTGGGAGCAGGCAGGCAAGAAGTCCGGAGGGCAGCTGGGCTCCTGATGGGGAACTGCATGGAGCTGAGAGCCCAGGCTCTCAGCCCCCCAACACTGCCCCTCTTCACTTGGTGGAAGTGCCCTGGTGAGGACAATCACCACCAACAGAAGGAGGGTAGTGTGGACATCAGCCACTGCAGTAATTACTAATCACTGCGGTGTCTGTAAGTCAACCTAACATAGGTTGATTTAAGATTGTAGTGTAGACATGCCCATGGATTCATAGATATTACGGCTAGAAGGAATCATTGTGAACATCCTATCTGGCATCTTGCATAACACATGCCATAGAATTTCAAACAATGATTCCTGCATTAAGCCAATTGTCACAGTTTAGGGCAACTGCACCTCTATTCCCCCTCATAATTCATTAAAAGCATCCACATTTAGGTTCCTCAGCCATCAGCTTTCTTGGTTAGAGACCCACGTCTCTCTCTTTCTTGACGGCAGTTTTTCCAGGCTGCACAGTTCCCTGCCTATACTGCTTATACTAACCAGGCCACTGTTTGCTTTCTCTCTGAAGGTTATGAACAGCTGTAATACAACCACACAACCCTTTCTAAGCAAGCACATTTATTCTTAAGGTGAAAGCATTACAGAGAACATATTAAAAATAATAAAAGTTCCTATACGTATGCCACCAGTCTACCAGATATCAGCCATAAATCTTATGGAGGCCTACTAGATCATGTCCTTCCAACCCTTCTGCAAGGATTAAGGCCTCTCCTTGGAATGAAAGTCCTGTCCATTTACTGGGTCAGAAAGAAGGCCCTGAGTCAGTTTAAACTCAGGCTATTCATCCAAAAGACCTTTCTTTGTCTGTTGGTCTCTGGAGAATCTAGTTTGAATTAGTTTGTGTGATCCTCCCCAGGAGGTGGTACTTCTTTGCTGGTGGAATGGGAGGTTACAACCTGGCTGATTTGCCTTAATCACCACCCAGTATTTTTAGTTCTTGGAGTAGCTGTGGTGCCCTCCCCACTGGAGTAGAACACAATCATACATAAACCATTCATTTTAAACAGTGGGCCCCAAAGGTATTGCATGAGGTTGTGGTATTTGTCACATCTTTCTCATAAAGAAGTTACAAACAATCCCATCTCACAATATATAAACTTAATACCATAATGTTTTCCCAAGAATATTGGGATTAATAATAAAGTTGTTTCCTCTTAACTCCTCCACTCCCTTCTTGACCATTCGGCCCAGCTGTTTTTTCTCAGTTAATTACCATACATTCTTCACTTACATACCAAACAGTAAATAAGGCAATAATTACAGCCATACCACTTCTATTCTTCTAAGAACAATCATTAATACAATCAGCAAAGAATAAACTCAGAACAATTTCTTCTTACTAATTCAAGGCTACAATTTCTTCTTACTAATTTAAAGCTAGCAAAATGGAGTATAAAGCAAAATAAGCAAAATGGAGTACAATGTACTTGAGACAATTTTTTCCCATTGGGCTTTTGGCCTACATTGTCCCCTTTTTGACCCTTCAATATTAATATATTAAATGGGTCACATTTTGTGTAATTGCTTTAAGGCAATGTATTACGAAGCAATTTGGGCCTGTGGTTTTAATTTGAGGTACTTTTTTTTTTTATTTAACAGTACATAAAACACATTATGACAAACATTATTTTAATTAGTACAAAAAACCCCCCAATTATGGGATGAATTATAATATTTAAAACTGATGTCCATGAGGGGGACCAGCCTTTAAAAATGTTATACCAACGGTGCACTATTATTTGTTGAGCTTGTGTGGATACTTTTAGAATTGTAGTTTTTTGGTGCAAAATAGCTAGACTTTGTGTTAGTATTTTTGTTTGGGTTGCAGCAGTTAATTGACTAATTTGCTTATTTTTTGCTAGCCATTGGTATGAGGTGGTTTATTTCAGTATTCTCATGCTTGCTCACTCTACAGCTTTCATTTATTCCAACAGTGACACATTGTTTTATACAATACTGTTATTTAAAAAGAACTGACACTTACCCTGCAGTCACTATGGTTCTTCAAGATGTTGTCAGCGTGAATCCTAGTGTAGGTGTGTATGCATTCACCTCATGCGTGGAAAATTGGATTTTTTAAAATATCTCTGTCCATCGGGGCTCTGCATGCATCCTGTGCCTGCTTGTGCTCCTCTACAAGGGCATAAAGGGCAGCTGAAACCCTCCCTCAATTCCCTTGTAATTTAAAGTCCATGGTAGCTGAGGACTCCTATGATCAGAGATGGAGGGTGGGTTGTAGGATTCACACTGACTACAACATCTAGAAGAACCATGATTTTAAAACAAAACAAAACTCCCGCCTACTGTTAAAACAAGACACTCCACTGCATGCACTTACCCTTTTGGGGAGATGATGAGAGAATAACATGTCACTGCCTTGCTGATCTCTGAAATTAGCATGTGTGAAGCAGGCAGAAGATTTCACTTGAGCTTTGGAGTGAACCCTTATATCCAGTGGGAGAGGTGCATCAGCCAACTGGTAACTCAGAGAGATGCATTATGTGATCCATTTCACTCTATTTTTAGATAAGATAGCTTGGCCTTTTGAATACTTGGCTACAACAAGAAATAGAAGGGTGACAGTCTGAATGGTTTAGTCCTGTCAATGTAATAGAGGCCTGGATATGTCTAGTGTGTGCAGTTTCTTTTCTCCCTGCACCAAATGCAGTTTTGAGAAGAAGGCTGGTGAGTTTGAGCCACTCATCCTTTGACTTGCAAGTCCTAGATGAGAATGATTTGTCCACAGTGTGGTGTTCAGGGATCACTCAGTGCTTAAGGCACTTGCAAGAGACCCTTTTATTCTGTGTCTGGTTGCAACTCCCTGAACATAATACCAACAAAAGCTTCACGGTGCCTGACCCAGACTCTCTATCTGGGATGCTCAGCCCTTAAAGGCACAGTCCCCCAATAACACACATCACATTCTTATTTGGGATCTGACTCTCTGCCAAACAGAAAAGACATTGTCTATGCTAGGGGTTCTCAAACTTCATTGCACAGCGACCCCCTTCTGACAACAAAAATTATTATACGACCCCAGGAGAGGGGACTGAAGCCTGAGCCCAGCTGCCCCAGGTGGCAAGGCCAAAGCCCGAGCCCTACAGTCCCAAGTCGGGGAGCCAAAGCTGAAGCCCAAAGGCTTCAGCCCCAGGCATGGAGCCTGTAACCTGAGCCCTGCCACCCAGGGCTGAAGCTCTTTGGCTTTGGCTTCGGTCCCAGGCGGTGGGGCTGGAGCTCGGGCTTTGGCCCCAGCCCAAGGTCCCAACAAGTCTGAGCCAGCCCTGATGACCCCATTAAAATGGGGTCATGACCCACTTTGGGGTCCCGACCCACAGTTTGGGAGCCAGTGGTCTATGCCCATCAACAAGAGGAATAAGATTATCACAGGTCGGACAGGGCTTAATTCAAGAAGGCTTGGAGTCTACCACAGCAGTTGGCATGAAGCACCAGGCCCCACTGTACAGGGGCAGTCTCCCCCAGCTTTTTCCTCTTTCCTTTTTTTTGGAACATCCAAATCAAGAGAATTAAAAAACGAGGAAGTGAAGAAGGATTTCTTCCCAGAAACAAACGAATCTGGAATGCTTTAAAGCTCACGGAAGAGTAAGGATCAGATACTTGCCAGATTCTGTCTCGTTGCCATGGGTGGTCAGAGGCAACTGAAGGAGGGTTGCAGCTGCCTTGCCCTTTTTAAGCCCTCGAATAGGAGCACAAGGAGGACGGGTGCATGCGCGGCCCCGATGGACACTGTTATTTTAAAGAATCCAAACTTGTCTGCACAACACAATGGGATCCACATTGAAAAATACTTAAGGAAGACGTATAGTTTCATTAGTAGAAAGTTTAACATTTCATCATTAGACGTAAAACTGAAAAATTTTTGAACGTTAAATAAGTTGCTGCAATAAATCTTCTAAGTATCAGGAAAAAGAGAGCTAATTTAAAATTTCCTTTCCTAGTCTCTCAACGCTTATAGTCTAAATTTAACCATGCCACATGCTACACAGCTGATGCTTATTTTATCAATGTTTTAACATAGTGTTATTTGCTACAGTGCAATTTGTTTTAGTAGAGCGTGACATTTTGTCATGTGATAAGATTAAAAGAAAGTCTCATTTAAAATAACTAAAAATCATTCAAGGCACAGTACAAATAGGATTCGGAGGAGCAGTTTGAATAGCACTATAAAAGTGGTCATTACTAGAGTTAAATCAGAATACTATACAGATTATAACTCCATTTAAAGTAAGAAAAATTGTGGACCACATTTTTCAGACAGTTATGCCTCCTGCAATCCCAGTGAAGTCAGGGGGCCTTATCAGGAGTTCTAATCACTCTAAATATTTGTTGGTAAAACAAAAATGTGTATGATATTCCTACAAAATACTTACATATCTATTTTTATATGCATAATTATAACTCCTGTGGAGCTCAATGCTAATTGAAAAGGTAGGGGCCCGGGCAGAGACAGATGCATCATGGAGGTGAATGCCTGGCTGCAAAGATGGTGTCACCAGGAGGGCTTTGTCTTCCTAGACCACGGGATGCTATTCGAGGAAGGACTGCTAGGCAGAGATGGCGTTCACCTTTCGAGGAGGGGAAAGACCCTATTTGGACACAGACTGGCTAACCTAGTGAGGAGGGCTTTAAACTAGGTTCGACGGGGACAGGTGAGCAAAGCCCACAGGTAAGTGGGGAACATGGAGACCTGGGAGATGGGTCGGAAACGAAAGGGAGTGTGGGCTATATTGGCACAGAGAAAGGAGGGTCAGGACAAAACTGGGAGGAAAGATCAAACCAGT
>NW_020664489.1:6488859-6515229 GCF_002925995.2 Terrapene triunguis | reverse complement strand
AGTATTTGGTTCTGCCATGCGGGCAGGGGACTGGACTCGATGACCTCTCGAGGTCCCTTCCAGTCCTAGAATCTATGACTCTATGAATAATTATGGCCCTGCTCCTGCTCCCAGTAAAGACTCCCATTGACTTGAATATTGCATGTCTCTTTGTGCTTGTAACAAGAGGAGAGGAGACATCATAGAAAATTCTAATACAATAGTTTTGGATTCGACTGGTTTATGGTCATTCATGTGGGAGTCTTCTCGGAAATGGGACACAATCAACTCACATTGCCTTTGTTGACCTTTAAAACATGCTGGAAGGCCCATCTTTCCCCCAGTTGGCTGAAGAGGGTGGGGACTAATGGTGATGGACAATTGTGAGGAATGGTGGTTTGGTGGGAAAGTCCCACCAATTGGTGATGTTGGGGGGTTGAGTTTTGCTGGAATTTTTCCCTGGGGTCTTGTTGCTGTTCTGTTGTTGCTTTGAATAATATCAAAAGGCACCCAGCATAGAAAATGGGTTCCTTTTTATATGCTATAAATCACAATAAATAAACATACTATTTTAAATATACATTCTAAATGAATGTATATTTAGAATCCCTGTGTGCCATTATGAGTGTAATATAATATCTCATTGAAGGGTGACAGGGCCTTATTATTATGGATTATGAGCGGTTTAAAGATTCTGTGTTAAGGCGGTTCACCTGATTCTTACAGAGTTAAGTTTAGAAAGTTTAAAATGTCTGATGATTGTACTTTTGTAGAATGTGCTCATAAGCTGATGGGTTTTGTTAAAAAGTGGGTTGTGGGAACAAAGGCGCAAGGGAGTTTTGAAAAACTGCTGGATTTAATAACTTTGGAACAGTTCTTAGACATTGTGCCTGACCATGTGAGAGCAGCTGTGTGTGATAGGGACCCTGAGTCAGTCCTATGGGCTGCAGAGATTCCAGATGCCCATACCCAAAATAGGGCTTGGGAAGGGTATAAACCCCAGGGGAAAATAAATCACCTTTCTCCCCAGTTCAAGAGGAGGGAAGGATTTAAAAGTAAACCTGGCCCTGCCTCTTATAAAGGAGCTCATGGGGGCCCAGAGGGTAGAAACTCTCACCCCAAGAATAAATAGGTTAAATGCTAGGTTTATTAAGGAGGCAAAGGTCAATGGTGCTGAATGCAGGGGATGGCGAGATACTGGTTCTGATGTGACCATAGTTAAGGGACATCTGGTGAAGCCAGAGGACATGTTGCCATGGGAGTATGTGACAGTAGTGGCACTATCTGAGTACTCTGTGGACCTGCCGATGGCTAGAATCCATCTTGAGTGGGATGGCTTTAAAGGGGATATGAAGGCTGATGTCTGGGATTTAATTCCAGCTGATGTTTTGGTAGGAAATAGCATACTGGAGGTGCCTGGCCACGTTAATGTGGTAACCAGGTCACAAAGAGAGTTTGGGTCTGTGGCAGATACCCTAACTGATGACAGTGAAGGGGACTGCGAACAGACAGAGAGTGTCTCTCAGGATGCATCAGGCAAGGGTTTGTCTGAAATATCAGACATGGTTCTGAATTCGAATGAAACCCAGAAGGAATTCATCATGGCCCAGCAGAGTGATGTGTCACTAGAGAGAGCCAGGAATGATGCTCAGAGTCAGGTCCCAGCTAGTGAAGAGAGAGGCAGGTTTTTCATGCAGAATGGGCTGTTGTACAGGGAGCCTCCTAGGGGAAGGAAGAATTCCCAAGCAGCAGTTTGCAAACAGCTTGTGGTACCTGACAGTTATCGCAATGATTTGTTGAAGTTGGCTCATGACGGTCCATTTGCAGGACATTTGGGTATAGGAAAAACGTGTGACAGGCTAGAGCAAAATTTCTACTGGCCTCACCTCTTTAGGTCAGTGAGAGAGTATTGCAGGAGCTGTGAACTGTTCCAGAAGCGTAAGGGATTAAGGGGGCCTAGCAAGGTGCCCCTCCAGCCTCTGCCCATTATTAGGGAGGCTTTTGCCAGGGTGTCTGTGGATTTTGTGGGATCACTCCCAAAGCCTTCTTGAAATGGGAAGAAATGCATCCTTGTGTTGGTAGATTTTGCTACCAGATATCCTGAGGCTGTAGCATTGGCTAATATTGAGGCAGAGACAGTGGCAATGGCCTTGTTCTCTATTTTTAGCAGAGTGGGTTTTCCCAAGGAAATATTGTCTGACAGTTGACCTGGGTGGGGAAGGGATAGCTCAGTGGTTTGAGCTTTAGCCTGCTAAACCCAGGGTTGTGAGTTCAATCCTTGAGGGAGCCACTTAGGGATCTGGGGCAAAATCAGTACTTGGTCCTGCTAGTGAAGGCAGGGGGCTGGACTCAATGACCTTTCAGGATCCCTTCCAGAGCTAGGAGATAGAATATCCATTTATTTATTTAATTTTATGTCTGTGGTTTTCAAGCAGTTGTGGGGGTTATGTGGGGTGAAGCACCTGAAAGCTGCTCCCTACCACCCCCAGACTAATGGTCTGGTGGAAAGGTTCAATGGAACCCTGAAATCGATGTTGAAAATGTATGTGGATAGATGCCAGAATGACTGGGATGTTATGCTGCCGTATCTATTGTATGCGTACAGGAGTGTGCCCCAAGAGTCTACAAGGTTTGCTCCCTTTGAACTGCTCTATGGGAGGCAGGTCCGGGGGCCTCTAGATTTGGTTCGTGACTCATGGGAAGGTAATGTTGAGGAGCAGCGCAGCCAGTGGCTGAGTATGTGGCTCAGTTCAAGGAGAGTTTGCAAGAGATAATGAAGTTGGTTCAGCAGAATCTGAAAGAGAGCCAGGATACTCAGAAAGCGTGGTATGACAGAGATGCCAAGGAAAGAGCGTTTGAAATAGGGGACATGGTATTGGTGCTAGATCCTGTCCATAAAAACAAAATGAAAGATGTTTGGACTGGACCCGTGGAGGTGGTAGAAAGGATTAACGAGGTTACCTATGATGTGAGGAGACCCCAGGGTTGGGGAAGTGTGCAGACAGTGCATGTGAACAGAATGAAGGCCTACCATGAAAGGGAGGTAAATGTGAACATGATCTGTTGTGCTGAGGAAGAGGCAGTGTCTGTCCCTTTGATTGACATGGTTGCTGAAAGCCAGGAGAAGATGCCTCTTGAGAGCATTGAGATGGGGGAGGGTTTGACCCCCCCTCAAAGGAAGGAATTGCTGATGTTGTTAAAACACCATGCTGCCGTATCTATTGTATGCGTACAGGAGTGTGCCCAAAGAGTCTACAAGGTTTGATCCCTTTGAACTGCTCTATGGGAGGCAGGCGAACATTCTCCAACAGGCCAGGGCTCACTGATAGGATGACACACTCCATTCAGACAGTGGTTCCCCGCCCAGCTTCTAGCAGAGCTTACAAGGCCAAGGGAGAAATTCAGAGACAGATCCAGGAAGAGGTGGAAAGCATGTTGACAAAGGGAGTAATGACCCAATCCATGAGCCCCTAGGCTTCTCCGATTGTGATGGTGCCAAAAAAGGATAAGACCATGAGATTTTGTGTGGATTATAAAAAGCTAAATGCTATAACACAGCCTGACCCTTACCCCACACCCGGAATAGAGGATCTATTAGATACACTGGGGGGCGGGGGCAAAGTTTATAAGCACCCTGGATCTGACTAGGGGGTACTGGCAAATACCCCTAGATGCTGATGCATGAGAAAAGTCCGCTTTCATAGTGGAATCGGACCTGTATGAGTTCAAAGGGTTGCCCTTTGGGATGTGAAATTCAGGGGCTACTTTCATGAGACACATAAACGAGGTCCTGCGGGGATTAGAATCTTTTGCAAGGGCATATATAGACGACCTAGCCATCTTCAGCAATTCGTGGCAAGATCACCTTAAGCACATAGGGATTGTGTTGCATAGTCTCAGGGAGGCCAACTTAACTGCTACAGTTTCTAAATGCAGAATGGGAGCTGCTGAGGTGACCAGGGCCGGCTCTGGCTTTTTTGCCGCCCCAAGCAAAAAACAAACAAACAAAAAAATGTGCGGGGCGGCTGGAGCGGCGAAGCCAAAAAAAAACAAAACAAAAAAACCCGTGCGGGGGGCGGGGGGGCGCCCCGCGCGGAGGAGGGGGCATGCCCCGGCGAGCAGGGGGGGGGGGGAGGGGCGGGAGCGGGGGGAGAGAGAGAAGGGGGGCGGCCAGGGCTTCCTTCAGTGGGGCGCTCACCACGCGGCCCCTCCCGCCGTGCTGCCTGCCGGGAGGGCTCCGCACCGCTCCGGTCGGCGGGCAGGGAAGGACGCGGGCTGCCCTGCCGGTCTTGCTGCAGACCTGGCACCGGCTGGGGCAGATGGAACGTGCAGCCCGCTCCCAGCAGGGTGCTCCCCTCCTCCGCTCTGCCACCCCCTACAGGGCGGCCGGAGCGGCAAACCAAAAAGAAAAAAAACCTGTGGGGCGGCAGAAGCGGCGAAGCAAAAAAAAAAAAAAAGGATTGGAGGGAAGCCGCCCCTTAGAATCTGCCGCCCCAAGCACGAGCTTGCTCGGCTGGTGCCTGGAGCCGGCCCTGGAGGTGACCTACCTGGGGTACATGGTGGGCAATGGGCAACTGCGCCCCGAGCCTTTAAAGGTGGAGGCCATTAAAAACTGGCCTACCCCTAGAACTAAGAAGCAGGTTCAATCATTCATTGGTCTGGCCAACTATTACAGGAGGTTTGTACAGGGATTCAGTGACATTGTTGCACCCATCACAGACCTGATAAAAAAGGAAAAACCAGACCGGGTGCATGGACGGAGGCCTGTGAACAGGGATTTCAAAGCATAAAGAGTGCTTTGGCCAAAGAGCCTGGTTTGGCAAGCCCAGATTTTGAAAAGCCTTTTTTGCTGTGCACGGACACTTCCAATATTGGGCTGGGGGCAGTGCTAATGCAAGAGGGGGCAGGGGGGTAAAAGACATCCCATGGCATACTTAAGCAAGAAATTGTCCCCCACTGAGCAAAATTATGCTACCATTGAGAAGGAATGTTATGCCATTGTCTGGGCTTTCAAACAGCTTAAGGCCTATTTGTACAACAAAAAATTCACTGTGTTGAGTGATCATGCCCCTCTGGTCTGGCTGCACAAGACCAAGGGTACCAACTCCAGATTGCTGCATTGGAGGTTAGCCCTTCAAGAGTATGAAATGGATATAATCCACATAAGAGGGAAGGAGAATATTGTAGCTGATGCATTGTCCCAGGATGGGGAGTCCTTAGGATGCAGTCAGTAATGTTTATGTCATCCCACCCTGCATCAATTTTGTGTTGGGCGTGTGACATTATGAGTGTAATATAATATCTCATTGAAGGGTGACAGGGCCAGAAAGAGTTAGTTAACTCACAGACTGACCTTACCCATGGCTGAACTTTAAAGATTGGTTAGGAAGATATGTTAATGAATAGAGCTTTGAAATGCAAGCTTGCATTGTTAGAGATAGAAGGGCAGATGTTTGCTCAGGTCTTGTGATGTAAGCAAACAAGTCTTGTCTATTGCTATAGCTTTGATTCAAAGATCAAAAAAGGAATATTAACATTTAGGAAGATACTTGAGTGAAATAGTATTATTGTCTATATGTCTCTTTGAAGGTTGTGGTAACCTGTAGCTGAACTGTTTAATGGATAAATTACCCTGTACTAATTGCCATGATGTTTAGGAGAAGGAAAGTTAAGCCTATTGTTTTCTCAGGCCAAAAGGCTGCTGGAAATGTATAAAAACCCTGGGAGAGGATCCTTCTTCATCTCAGATCTGCTTTGGGTTTCAAGAGGGGGAAACCTTAAACCATAAGGATTGAGATTCCCCAGTCACTGACTGGAGTCACCCTGAACATGGACATTGGACTATATCCTATAGACTATTTCTAAAAGGACTTTTGGCAACTACAAACTCATCTCTGATATGTATTGAATTGAATTCAAGTCTGTATGTATATTGAACTTTTAATCAACACTCTCTTTTCTTTTTTAATAAATTTTAGTTTTGTTAATAAGAATTGGCTATAAGCGTGTATTTTGGGTAGATCTAAGTTACAATTGGACCTGGATGTGTGGCTGATCCTTTGGGGCTGGAAGAACTTTTTCTTTTATATGATGAGATAAGATTTTCAGTAGTCATCATCATATCTGACATGGGTGTCTGGATGGAGGCCTGAGGCTGGGCACTTTAAGGGAACTGCATTATTTGGACTTCTGAGTAACCAGTGAGGTAATATAGATATACCAAGCCAGCACAAAACAGCTTCTAAGTACTGGAATATCCACCAGCTTTGGGGGTTTGTCTACCCCAGGGGTCTCAAACACACGGCCCGCAGGGTTATTTTCTGCGGCCCGCGAGCTCCTCGCAGCCCCCCCGCCCTCCCTCAGCGTTTACCTAGAGCGGCTCTGGCCCGACGCGCACCAGGGGCAGGGCAGGCTCCCTGCCTGCCTGCCTGCCCTGCCCCCGCGCCGCTCCGGGAAGCCGACGGAACCTGGGGGAGGAGGGGCGCAGGGATGTGTGTGGCTGTTGTTTCAGGCACCGCCCCCAGCAGCTCCCATTGGCCGCGGTTCCCCGTTCCCGGCCTGAGCCCCCTACTGCATCACACACCCCTTCTGCATCCCAACTCCCTTCCCTGAGCCCCCTGCTGCATCCCACACCCCTTCTTCACCCCAACCCCCTGCCCTGACCCCCTGCCGCATCCCACACCCCAACTCCCTGCCCTGAGCCCCCGCTACACCCAACACCCCTCCTGCCCCCCCTGGGGGCAGGGAGGGGGCGGAGTTGGGGTGGGGATTTCAGGGAAGGGGTTGGAATGGGGGCAGGGAAGGGGTGGGGTAGGGACGAAGCATCATGGAAGGGGTGGAGTGGGGGTGGGGCCAAAGGCGGCGGGGGGGAGGTGTCAGTAAATGCGGCCCTCGGGCCAATGTACTAGTCCTCATGTGGCCCTTGTAGTCATTTGAGTTTGAGACCCCTGGTCTACCCTGTTTTGTTTGCAGTTCACCCTAATTGAGTGACCTCAGCTGGCTCCCATGGGCACCATCATCACACCCTGTCCCATAAACAGTCTGTCTATAGTTTTAATTTTGCTCTGAAATTTAAACTTCTAAGGTGTGTGTTTTGAAGATGCTTGTAAACGTTAGTCTGGGCACATGCCTGTGGAGCGGGAAAGTCCATTAGCTGTAGATAAGCATCTCCCATGGTCCATTGTGAGTTAGGTGTCCCTTGATGAGCCACTTAATTTGAATAGACCCTTCAAGATGTGCAGGCTGAATACCTTGTGAGCATTACCCCAGGAGCAAACATTTAAAATCTAGGTATAGAGCCAATAGTCATGGCTTCAAATACAAAAATGATACATGCATACAAATAGCATAATCATATTCAGCAAATCATAACCTTTCCAGAGACACTTTACTTGACAACCTTTGTACAAGATTTGTTGCAAATATGTAACAGTGGTTGCAACAATGATCTATATGGTCATATTTTAATCAGATAACATCACAACAATATAGACAAATGAGTTAATATTTGGTCTTTAATAGTGTTTTGATCATTTTTACTCTATTCTTTTAAAAAGACTGAAAACATCTTGGTAATTCCCTTTTCAATGTGTCATCTCCAAAGACAAAGCTTCTTCATGAATTCCCCTGATTTTTTCTTTCACATCTAGTATATTTATAGTCCCACCTTGAAGTGTTAGGTTCAGTGCATTCAATTTGCCAATCACGTCCACCAGGTAAGCTAACATAGTCAAGAAGTCCATGTGACAAATGTAATCTGCAAGGACTGTGTTCCCAATTCCCCAGGAGGAAAATTCTGATTTTTGTCACGCAATTTGAAGAAATGTTGTAACATGTTACAACCAGCTTTCCCGTTACAACCAGCTAACTTCACTGTGAAACAGAAGCTGAGTGTCGTCAGAGCCCATCTCTTCATACAGCATACTAAACGACCTGTGTTGAATGCCCAGGTTTTTATATAATTGACTCTTTTAATAACAATGTTGAGGCCTCATGTACATCAGGTTGGAACTTCTTCCATGCCAATGTTTGGCAATGAATCATGCAGTGTGTCCAAAGTGCTGCTGGTGCCACTTTACTCATGCTGCAACCTCACTATTCTGCTCAGGCATGGCTGCCCTATCAGTGCACAGCCCCACACACATTGTCCAATTAAGACCTCCATCCACTATGAATTTGTCAAGGATCTGGAATATTTCCTTACCAGTTGTACGGGTTGGGATTTCTCTGCAAAATAAAAGTTCTTCAACTATTGTACTTGCTTGGACAGATCTCACAGAACACAGAAATTGAGCCATGTTGGCAACGTCTGTGGATTCATCAAGCTGCCGAGTATAATATGGACTCTTCTTAACTTGTTCTAACAACTGAACTGGCCCTGCATGTTTTCTGCAAGGTCATCAGTGCCTCAAGGGATGCTATTATTTGACATAGGTGTTTTCAGTGCCCTGGCTGCTTGTTCCCAAGTCATAACTCTACACATAGCTATTGGTGCTGGAAGTAGAAGGGTCTCACCAAAGGTGTGTGCTTATTTGCATTTTGCAATTCACATGGCCACAACATAAGATGCTTCTAAGGCTTTTTGAAGAACAGTTTGCTTCTTTAGACATGATTCTTCCCCCCCCCCCCCCCCGCCTTTACATCTTCTTGTTTCTGAAGGAAATAATCACTGCTCTTGTTTATGGATTCTGGCTTTTGGTTTCTACATGTCTCTGTAGCTTCCACGGCCTCCTGCTTTCATTTACTAACACTTGAAAACAAGTGACACATTGTGGCTGTGGACTTTTCGCAGTAATATTGTGACAAAAATCCAAACATAATGTCATATCATCATATTGTCTACTTTTCTTCATTTTCTGTTATCATATCTTTTTCAGCTGGCCGTTTGCTACATTTAGGCTTAGCACCGGGTAAAAATCATTCCATTACAGAGGTTAGACATGCTTGTCTCTCCCTCAGCCCCCTTCCTCTATCTACTAGTGCTGCTGCTATCACATGGGCTGGGAGCCTCTCTTTGCCCTCCACTGCAACAGGGGGTTTTCAGCTGAGAGACTTCCTGCTGAATGCCCCCTGCAGGAGCAGAGGAAACAGAGGGGCTCCCGGCCCCAGGGACAGCATAAGATGCAGACCCATAGATACTTGCTTGAGGCACCAGGTTAGGGTGACCAGATGTCCCGATTTTATAGGGACAGTCCCAATTTTGGGGGCTTTTTCTTATATAAGCACCTATTACCCCCCACCCCATCTCGATTTTTTACACTTGCTATCAGGTCACCCTACACCAGGCCCATGCTTCAGTCATAAGTTTTTTGTACTAGAAAAATAAAAATGGACCTAAGCAACATGCATACTTTACAGTAAAGGAAACTATGCCTAATATTTTGAAGGTATTGTCGAAGAATGATGTCTTCTGTCCGGGGACAAATCACTGGTAGAAATCTCAGCAGCTTGGCGTCTCACCAGGAATTTTCCTCTTAGATCCAGAGGTACTGGAACAATTTTTGTAGTAGGGGTGCTGAGAGCCATTGAACCAACTGTAAACTCTGTATATGATGGAAACCACTTCAAGCCAGGGGGTGCAGCAGCACCCATAGCACCAGCTAGTTCCAGCACCTATTCTTAGATCTCACTGGTGGGCCCCCTTCCCATGTGTGTGCATATGCACACTCAGACCCACTGACAGCAATTCCGGGCCCCAGGGCAGAGCAGTCAATGGAACCCATGCACGCACAAGCCGCGGACGCGGTCCACCAGACATTTGGGTGGTGCTGTGCCTGCGCTGGCTGGAGCCCAGCGAGCTGCAGGCTGCACTGCTGGTCACACTCTTCCGGCACGGCCAGGGCTTCTACATGCCCACCCAGTAGGGTTGCCAACTGTGTAAACAGGAAGATCCGCGCTCTGCCCCCGCTTCCCTGAGGCCATGCCCCTGTGCTGCCCTTTCTCTGAGGCCCCGCCCCCTGCTCACTCCATCCCCCCTCCCTGTCGCTTGCTCTCCCCCACCCTCACTCACTTTCACCAGGCTGGAGCAGAGGATTTGAGTGCGGAAGGAGGTCGGGCTCTGGGAGGGAATTTGGATGCAGGAGAGGGTGCAGGGTGTGGGCTCCATGAGGGAGTTTGGGTGCAGGGTCAGGCTCTGGGAGGGAGTTTGCAAGTGGGATCTAGGCTGGGGCAGGGTTTTGGGGTGCAGAAGGGGGTCAGGGGTCAGCGCTGACCTCGGGCAGCTCGCGAAATGACTGA
Source organism: Terrapene triunguis (assembly GCF_002925995.2). Taxonomy (NCBI): domain Eukaryota; kingdom Metazoa; phylum Chordata; order Testudines; family Emydidae; genus Terrapene; species Terrapene triunguis. Next base: position 6,505,014 of record NW_020664489.1, on the reverse strand, counting down.
CACCCCTCTGGCAGCGGCTCCTAAGCAGGGGGCCCAGTGGATCTCCGCGCACCGCTGCCCGCAGGCACCGTTCCCGCAACTCCCATTGGCCAAAGTTCTCGATCAATGGGAGCTGCGGAGTCAGCGCTCGGGGCAGGGGCAGCACCCGGAGACCCTCTGCCCCCCCCCCCCCAGGGGCCGTAGGGCCATTCTGGCTGCTTGCAGGAGCGGTGCAGAGCAAGGGCAGGCAGGAAGCCTGCCTTAGCTCTGCTGCACTGCTGGCTGCGGTGGCGGCCAGGGGCCCCCGGGCCCTTTTAAATCACCCAGGCCCCTGGGCAATTGACCCCTTTGTTTCCCCCCACCCCCTGTCGGCGGGCATGTGCACACCCTCGTCTTTCATAATTACTTTTAGTTCTCTGGCTAGTAGGGGGTCTGCTGAATTTTTCAAGCCCTACTTTTAATGCTAAGATCCTGATTTTCTACATGTAAGGAACAAATATGAATTAACATTCTGCCTGTTGGTGCCAAAGGGTTAATTGCTTGACCGTCTTTCAGTAGCTGTATTAACTGAAATATAGCCACATTGAACAGGACACCTAAAGAGTTAAGGCTAAAATGTCCAGTAGTTTCCAAGCAACTTTCTTCCTGTAACGTACAACACTGTGTTATCAATATGCTACTCAGCGATAGGAATGTATGACACTGAAGTGGACCCAGAAGTGCAATCTGCTTTGTTTCCCCTACTAATGAGTGCTCTACTGATTTGTTTGTTTTAATGAATAGCTGCAAATCATTGGACACCCATATATAAAGGCACATTTTGAGTTTTAAAAATACAATTGACTTGTAGACTTTATTGACTAAATTATCTGTGGCTCTAGAATTCATGACATGAAAGTTAGGAATTTCAGACTGTCCATAGATGAAAACCCTGTAGTTCCAAGGGAATGTGATTTGGCTACAGTAACCTCTTATAAAAATGACCTCTTGCCAATCCTCGATTCACACAGTAGTGGAAGCTTTTATAGTATATCATTACTTACTACATTTCTTACATGAAATAAGAATAATAGTATACACTTACAGTGACTTTCACCTGAAAGGATCCCACAGTATTGTTGACTCCAGGGTACATTGACAACATGGTCCAGGGTCTAATGCACTTGCCTGTGAGTGGAGAAACTTGGGTTCTATTGCTAGCTCTACTACGTGGCCCTGGGCAAGTCATGTCACTGCTGTGTGCCTCAGTTTCTCCATCTGTAAAGTGGGGATAAATATACTTATATTGCTTTGTAAAGTGCTTTGATATCTACAGATGATTATCACTATATATGGATTAGGTATATTGTACAGGAATGATTTTAGCTACTCTCTGGGGTGGAGGTATTGAAGTAATTTAGATGGGTTATATGGACCCAAAGAGTCAAAGGTGTTAACGAGACTGTCACTGTTCAATATTAAACAGTGTGAAATAAGGTTTGGTATACAGAGAGCTCAGCCTGCTTAGCACAATGGCAAACACACTGTTAAAAATCCTTTTAACTGTTTATTAACAATACAGGAAAGAAGGAAAAACCAGTTAAAGCATCTGAAATGTAAAGTATTAAGTGAGGCTTTCCTTTTAACCACATCTCTTGTTCCCTTTCCCTTTAGCTGGACAGTTTTTAGAAGGAAAAAAACTAGGGCTATCGATTCATTGCAGTTAACTCACATGATTAACTCAAAAAAATAATAATTGTGATTAATCGCACTGTTAAACAATAGAATACCAATTGAAATTTATTACATATTTCAGATTTTTTCTACATTTTCATATATATCGTATTCTGTGTAATTGAAATCAAAGTGTATATTATTTTTATCATTTTTACAGTGCAAATATTTGTAAACAAAAGAAAAAGTATTTTTAATTCACCTGATACAAGTACTGTAGTGCACTCTCTTTATCATGAAAGTGCACCTTACAAATATAGATTTTTTTTGTTACATAACTGCACCCAAAGACAAAACAATGTAAAACTTCAGAACCTACAAGTCCACTCAGTCCTACTTCTTGTTCAGCCAATTGCTAAGACAAACAAGTTTGTTTACATTTACAGGAGATAATGCTGCCGTCTTCTTATTTATAATGTCACCAGAAAGTGAGAACAGACATTTGCATGGCACTTTTGTAGCTGGAATTGCAAGGTATTTACGTGCCAGATATGCTAAATATTGGTATGCCCCTTCATGCTTCGGACACCATTCCAGAGGACATGCTTCCGTGCTGACGACGCTTGTTAAAAAAATAATGTGTTAATTAAATTGGTGACTGAACTTCTTGGGGGAGAACTGTATGTCCCTTGCTCTGTTTTACTCACATTCTGCCATATATTTCATGTTATAGCAGTGTGAGAATATGTCTATCCTACAATGGCCATGTTTTGAATTCCCACTGCTGTCATCACTGAAGAGAGACAGAAAGCATGTAAGTGAACAGAAAATACGCTATGTTTAGCAGTCAGGAGCCTTTTTGATCATTTCACTTGGTAAGTGACCAACAGAACAGGATAGCTCAGGGAATTGCTAATGGAATATAAACTCTTTCACCTCTAGCTCACTGGTATGAATCCAGCTCAGGTCACTAGTGACAAAGTTCTGACCATCTGATGGCTGTTTGGAGCACTTTCTGAATGAGTGAGCAGTCTCAGTCTTCTTCTACTGTGCATATGTTCACACAACAAAAACCACCATCAGAGTGAAAAGGTTAAGCACTGAAGGGGCATAGAAACTGAATTCCCTTTTCTCTCCTTGGTTAAATTGTCTCACTAGAACATAGTTGAAGGCACTTTGGATGGGGAAGTTTGTACCATTGATCCCATGCTTTATCTGTTCTACTGAGAAGTGGAAGACTTCAATGTCTAGCATTATCAGTCTGACACTTCTCATCAATGCTAAACAAAACTTGAGAAAAATGTCAAACACAAAGAAGGAGCTAAAATACTTTCAACACATTGTTATGAAATAACTGTATTCTAAAACATTGGGAAAATATCAGTTTTCTTGGCACTATGTCACACGAACAGGGTCATCAGTGATTCACACCCCAAAAAAAGATACTGCAGAAATATGAAGATAGCTTATCTTTAACTTTTTCCAATAGGTGTTGTGAAATCTATCAAAACAACTGCTGAGATGCTCACCGATACCAACAAAGCAATGCTGGCAATATCAGCATGTTTGATCTGAGAGTTGCATTTCCATAAGAGACCAGAAATCAAGGGTCTGTTGTATTTTGCTTTATTTTGAGGGGATCAGGGGGAAAAATACTCCCCGGTGGGGTAAAAATAGGATCCTTATGCAGCCATTACAGCTTGTATACTGATATCATACTGCTTATAATTCACTTCCTCATGTTTTCATAACAGAGATTACTACTACAGTTACTGCCACTACCCTGTTGCAGGCTGTAAAATAAATGTTTAAATCACTGACAGATTGTGGGAGCAAATCCTGAGTCAACTTCCAGCTGCCTGCCCTGTCATTCTAGCAAAGACTGACGTGACTTAGAAATACAAATTACCACTGACTTTCCTTGCTTTTGTGAACAGACTTTAAACAGGATTCTTGCTAATCTCAGAATAGACTTTTAGGTGGAGCAAGTTATCCCCTACTTGCCTAAGATGAAGTCAGCGTTTAAACAAATCACAATCCCTATAATTTTGTATAAAATATAAATGGCTCCCTTTTTTCTAAAAAGTTGATATTTTATCAGTTTATCACATTTTCCTATATACTATATGAAAGTAATAAAACAAAAATTTAAATGTCTTTCTGTCTAAAGAGACTGGACATAGAGGGGCAGATTCTCTGGCCTGATCCACTGCCTTAGCACTGCTCAGAAATTGCAAAGGGAGTGGAAACCACCCTGAATTCCCTTACTGGAGATACCCCTGCCATGGGGCAGTCCTTAGCAGATATACAGCCATCAGAGGGCACCTACACCTCCATCCCTGCAGCTTCCTGGCAGAGGTGGGCAGGGAGGGGCATATTAGGGGTACTCCAGCCATTCCTACTTGATTGTGGCCTGGGTAGAGAAGCAGGAGGTTATAAAACAGACAGCCCTCCCCCTTTCCTATCCCCTCACCGCTCTGCTGCACTCAGCATCTCCTCAGTGTAATCTGCCCCATCACCTTTCAAGATTTACTATTCCAGTTTATTGAAGAATAGATTTGAAACCCCTAAATCTGCCTGATTAAAAATTGGAGGCTGCACCATTTATTTGCCAACATTCGTATTATCAAAACCAAAATGCTTTTAAAGTTCTGATCTATTCAGATAGTTTTATGCTGTGTCAGTCTGGCATGAAATGGTTTGGAGAGATAAAAAGTCTATATGATGTAAAGGTATTGGGCATGATTCTCCTCTCACATGCGTGAGAGACATAGCTATGTATTTGAAAGCCCAGGCTTTACATCTTTTACAGTTTAAATTTCTTTATATAACAAATGACAGAAATCAAAATAATCACTTAGTTATGTGACATGGGAATATGAAGAAACAGGATACTTTAGACAAAAAGTAGAGGCTTTTTTCCCTATGAATTATCTAAACCAATTGACTTCTTACCGAAAATATACCAATTAGGGATGCTCTTTTACGGTGAGTGTCAAAATAAAATATAAACTTCTAATGAATGCATCCAGTGCTGTTATTGTCTTGGAAGTGCATAATGAATAGAGATGGGCAATTTTTTTTTTCATTTTTTTGTCTGAAAATGCAGTTTTGGTTCAACTGAAACTGTTCAAAAATTTAAGCTGAATTTGGCAAATAGTTTTGGCTGGAAAAAATGGGGAAAAATTGGAAGAAGTCTAAACATTTCATTTTGACATTTTCAAAAAAAATGTTTTGACTTTTCAGTTCAAAATGATATTTCATTTCTAAATGTAGCTAGATGTAACTTTAACACACACACACACACACACACACACACACACACAAAACCAAAAATAAACATTTCATTTCAGATTAAATGATATGTTTCATTTAACACCAAAAGGAATCTCAAGAAATGACCAAGAGGTCATTTCAAGTCAACCCGAAACAAAATTATTTGCCCAGCTCCAACATGGAAACAGATGGGTGCACTCTTGCATCAACTTTAACTCAATGAATGAATTTACTGTATGTGCACCTGAGCCAAAAAGTCTTGAGGGTCTTTCCATTGACTTCTACGAGCCTTCAAACTGGACTTGGATCAAGCCCCAAAATTGCATTCTTTAAAAGAGTGTGATGCTACTTTAAAAACGGATGAAAGATGCCTTCAAACAGTTTTGTTTTCTACTTTTAAAATTTCTACCTTGACACTATACACCAGTAGTAAGCTACTGCATGATTCTGAATACTAATAACTTCTATTTACTGGGGACTAGAACATTATTGTAAATACAATCAATTCTATTTAGGGTCTACCACATCCAACACCAAAGATGTGTGTGAGCCGCATGCTTACATACTCAGAATGTAAATTTAACCCTTCTGCCCATCTGAGTTGGCAGCAACAAGGGCCGGGTTCTGTATCTAGGGGTTCCGTTTCAATAATGCAATGCAAAACCGGCTCAAGCCCCCACCCAGTGACCTGGGACAATTACATACCACCCCCTGGGCGCCTCTAAGAGGCAATACTTCCCCTCTCGCAAGCACGGAGTCTGAGTGTAGCAGAAAATGTTTAATAACATGAGGTAAACGACATCAGCATTAAATTGGAAAAACACCACAAACAGGATTCATAACACAAACCATGAGCAAAAGACCCACCCCAGCAAATTGGGCCATGTCCTTTCCCTTTGGTTCTTGAATCCAGCAACCCAAAAATCACCCAAAGTCCCCAAAGTCCAATACCCCACAAGTCTCTTGAGTCCAGCAACCCAAGAATCCCCCAAACTCCAACAACCCAAAAGTCTCTGCCCCTGGTCAGTGCAGCCCCAGAGTTCCAAAGTTTATCTGCGGGGTTTTACCCTCCCCCCCCCAAGCCTGGGTGGAAAGGGGGGGAAGGGGACACGCAGGGCGTTAAGGGGCACCTTACGTGGTCCGAGGCCGACTGCCCACCTCTCCGTGGGGTTCCGCTGCAGCCTTCACCACAAGCCGCTCCACTCCACCAGCTGTCCCGTGAGCCGCCCCTGCCACCCCCATGAACTGCTCCGCTCTACTCCTCCAGCCATCCCCGCAAACTGCTCAGCTCCACTCCACTTGCCGTTCCGTGGGCCACTCCAACCGTCCCACAAACTACTCTGCTCTGCTAGCCGCTTAGCAATATAGCTTCAGGCTCCCCCACTGGTTAACACAGCACCCAGTGATCTCAGCTCTTAGTAACTTTAACTCTTTAGTGATTGCAGCGCTTAGTGATTTCAGCTTGTAGGAGGGGAGCCCCAGTGCTGGTGCACCATTGGCCCAAAGTGAATTCTGCATAGCAACCTGTAACTAGACTCTCCATAGAATCAAAATTAGCTCTGCTATTCAACAGTGGAGAGAGGAGGTGGTGCAATTGGTGTTTCAGGCCCTCAAAGGGGACCCATACCATCAGGTACAAATACCTGTCCCCATCCTCTCTCAATTCACTGAGTTTTGGAACCCATATCCCTTGTCTAGCGAGTGCTACTTAGGTGATGGTGAGACCCTCTGTCATAAAACAGTTTCATTGTCCTTGATTCACATAATCAGGGTAACAACACTTTATTCCTCCTGCCCCAATAAGCGAAACTGGGGATCCCATAGCAGCCAATGTGACCATTTTGGGCTGCCATGGGCTCATGCTAGGTGGAGTGGGTGTGCCTATGCAAACAAGATCAGCCCCTGGAGTTCTTTTCCACACTCGCCATAATTCACCACCAGATGTCAGGGTAGAGCTCATCCTGACTCTGCTTACATCAACAAGGATTTTACCTGATATGTGAATTTCTACATGGTTATCTTCCAACTCAGAATGGATGGGCTCCTGTTCCCCTCAGACTATGACAGGCAGCAGTAATATCCTGCTAGTCCCTCCTTTCAAGAGCTGCTAACCCCAGCTGAGACTTCCAAAGCAGAGCAGAGTTTGAGACTAGTCATCTGCCTCTATAGGGACATTTTCTGCCACAACCACATGTCCTGGAATTTATCCTACTTACACTGATACTGGGTCACAGATGTTAGAGACAGAAAAGTCCCTTACCTCACCAAGACTATCCCTTAGCAAGAGAAGTCTCTAGTTCCCTCAGTACAGAATATATTAGCTATCAAGTCCATAATCACTCATGGAAATACTTATGAATATGCCTTACATAGCAATGAGTGGGGGAGGGGGGGGAGGTTTTGTGATCAGTCTGTGTTTAGCACAAAACGGTGCATATATATACATATATATGAGCCAAAACAGGCTCTACTGGGTTTGCTGAGCTTTACTCCTGCCTATTTTAAAAAAGCCAACCCCTGCCCCAGGATGAGAGAACAAACAGAAAACTCCACAAGTATAAACTTGGCAGGTTTCCTGTGAAGTTTCCCCCTTCCTGCAGATTTGGAGGGTAATATTTGTCCTAAAATGTTGATTCTCTCAGTTCCTCTAAGGGAAGAGAATTCTCAATACTGACTACCCAGTGAGGAAAGAAGTCCTCTTGGGTACTTTCCTAAATTCTGTCTGGTTTGCTTTTAATGTTCATGATCAGCCACATGTTCTTCCATTGCTGCTAAGTGCCCTTCTAGGTTCATCCCATAGTTTCAAACAGACATGTTCATAACATGCTTTTGTTAGACTGATCTTTCCTTTGGTGTGCTAAACTTTATACATTCGAGGCATGATAAAATTCCATCATAAAAATTTGGATGGGATGTAGACATGTTTTGGTATTATTGTGTTAACGCAGTAATAAGAGTCACATAGATCAAGTGTACTAGAAATCACTGAAAAAAAGTTCCGTCGCGTTCCTTTCTTGTTGACCTTAGTTTCCCTCCTCTTCCAGCACAGCAGTGTGAGAATATTTCTGCTCTACAATGGCCACATTTTGAACTCCCACTGCTGTCATCACTGAAGAGAGACAGAAAGCATGTAAGTGAACAGAAAATACTGTATGTTTAGCAATCAGCAGCCTTCTTGATCATTTCACTTACACTTTTCACAATGCTTTCTTTTCTGTCACTTAAATACAGTGCAGTATATTTGTGCACTTGCCGGATGCTCATAGACTGAAATTCTGACAAAGATGAACCAAGACCCCAGACCCAAAACCATACATATGTAATAAAGGTGTGATGTACAGGAGTGCTGTGAACTGTATTGGTTGGCCCCAGTCACCTGAGCTGGATGAGGAATATAAAGGTCAATATGCCCATCACACGACAGGGATCAGTACTCCAGTATCTGCCATTACAGCCTGAATTTCAGCTCAGGCCCATCTCTACATTCCAGTATTACCCTAGTGTTTAATGAGCTAGAATTTCATATACAGCACTAAAGCTGAAAAATCGGTGGCAATGTCTCTTGATCTTACTTCTGTATGCAGCAAACTTTGTAAATATATTTTAAAGCATATTTTAATTATAGTCACTATAACTTTAGTAGAGGTTCACTTTTATTAATGATGATGATGATGACAGGATGGATGCTCTTGTGGTTAAGGTGTTAAGACAGTGGACTGGGACATAGGCAGGGGTGAAAGTAACTTAAAGGACTTACCGGTACTACAGAGTCCTGCGGAGGGGGTGGGGCCTCAACTGGAAGAGGCGTGGCCTCTACCAGAAGAGGTGGGGCCTTTAAATCCCAGGGCTTTTAAATCAGGATTTAAAGGGCTCGGGGATCCGGCTGAAGCTAGGAGCCCCGGGCCCTTTAAATCACCCCCGGAGCTACCAGTTGCAGAGGCAGCTGGGAGCCCTGGGGTTTGGGCAGGGGTGAAAGTAATTTACATTTCTTACCCATATGGTCCAATCGCAAGCAAGCAACCCACCTCTCCTACGTACTTCATGGATCCCTCCCATTGCATGACATAGATATAGAAAATAAAGCTGCTGCTACTACTAAAAATACTGTCTGTAATAAAACTTTAATATTGGAATAAACCTGAAAAAGTGAAAACTCACTGTCACATTTTTCTCCATGTCTTCCCTCCTCCTCCAGCCAGGCTGCCGATGCTAGGCCGTGCTTTCCTCCTGTCTGGCACTCAGCAGCGGCTGCCGGGACTCCCCTCTAGCTTGTAGCAGGGAGCAAGGAGACTGGCTGAGGGAGGGAGAAGCCTGTCTCCTGCATAAGAACAGTTTAAACTCAGCTGTTCCCTGAGCAGTTCAGCCCCCGGGGTTAGGAGCTGTTTCTGGCATCCTTGTTAATTTCACTCACAGTTGCTGGGGGGGAGAGTAACGGTGTGTGTGACCATGGCAGGAGCAGTTCTTTTCTGCCCCCGGGATGAGGGGATCTCCAATACTAATATACACAACAAATACAAGCATTTGGCTACACAGCTTAAATCCAGAGCTAATAAAAGCAGGTGGAAGGGGAAAACTCACTGTCACCTTGGTTTCTCATCTCCTCCCTCCTCCTCCAGCCAGGCTGCAGACAGTAAGGCTCTGCCTTCCTCCCCCACCCCCCACTCAGCAGGGGATCTCCTCTAGGCTCTAGCTTGCAGTGAGCAGGGAGACTGGCTGAGAGATGCCTGCTGCTGCTGCCTGCATAAGAATAGTTAAACTCAGCTGTTCCCTGGGCAGTTCAGCCCCCGGGGTTAGGAGCCGTTTCTGGCATCCTTGTGCGTCCTTCCCCAGGGGGCTGTTTGTTGGTCCAACTCCTACACTAAATGAATAAATAAATAAATTAATGGAGATATCCCATCTCCTAGAACTGGAAGGGACCTTGAAAGGTCATCGAGTCCAGCCCCCTGCCTTCACTAGCAGGACCAAGTACTGATTTTGCCCCAGATCCCTAAGTGGACCCCTCAAGGATTGAACTCACAACCCTGGGTTTAGCAGGCCAATGCTCAAACCACTGAGCTATCCTCCCCCCAAAGGTCATTGAGCCCAGCCCCCTGCCTTCACTAACAGGACCAAGTACTGATTTTTGGCCCAGATCCCTAAGTGGCCCCTCAAGGATTGAATTCACAACCCTGAGTTTAGCAGGCCAATGCTCAAACCACTGAGCTATCCCTCCCCCCTGAAAAGCTATCTTTTTTGAGAGATCCATCCATACTGTACATATATATTTAGAATATACCTGGATCAGAATAGATTTAGATCTGTGAAGCAAGACAAGAAGATTTTGTTTTCCCAGGAAGGCATTCATGTGGATGTTCCAAAGTTAGCTTTTGAGTGCCATACGGTACCCCCACATGGTAATCGCGCGGGCTTGCTATTTACAACTGCCTCAAACAAAGCCGATCAAAGCACATGAAGAAAGGTCTTCCAATTATAAGAACTTAATTAACAATTTGTCAGTTTTGAATCCCAAAAAATGGCAAGAGAATCCAGAGAATCCCCATTTCGGAGAAAAGGAAATAAGAGCATTGGCTGATCAACTGAGGGATTTGTTGAATTCAAGGCTTTTGGAGGAAAAAACATTCCTGGTAAACTTAAAAAACTCGTCCTTGCAGTGGACACCCTTGCTGCAAGCAATGCTGACTGCGAAAGGGGATTCAGTGCGATGAACAACATCATTACAGTGAAATGGACTGCACTTACCACTCGTCATGTGGCGGACTTGCTATTCCTTTCATGTGTGGGACCTCCTTATACTCAGTGGAATCACATGCCATATGTGAAATTGTGGCTTGGAAAGGGCCGACGTGCAGCACATTCATCTCGAGGCATGGCACGACAACAGGGAGAGCAGCGAGAGCAGCTGTATGGCCCAATGTGGGAGTTGCTATAAGGATGCTTTACTCCATCCAGTCCTTCCCATGGATGCCCCTTTCTTGCCCCTGCTGGGCTGGCCCACTCACACCTTCCACGTGCCAGGACTGAGCCGGGGGCTGGGGCAGCTTTGCTGTGGGTAGTGGTTCCCGTTGGAGCTGCAGCCCCCACCTGCCACCCACTATTGCTTGTGTTGTTGCTGCCGCATGCCCCCCAGACCTCTGTCTCCTCCCCTGTCTTCCGGGCAGCTCCCTCCCACAGCCTGGAAGAGAGAACAGCAGCTGCTGAGGCTGGAAGTTTTCCTGGGGACACCATTAAGCAGCAACCCAAAAGCTGGATGCCCACAGATGTGCTGGCAGTGCCCTGCCAGACCTTGCCTCTTACAGAAGTTCCTGAGGTGTGAGCAGCAGAGATACTGTCTCCCCTGTCCCCCCACTCCTCAAAAGGGCACCAGCACCCTCCCCACGGGATAGTAATACATACAGTATGTATGTGTATGAATGTGTCGCAAACAATGCAGCTGCACCCTGCCACCGACCCGCAGCGACTGGCCCCTGTGGGCTGCTGCTGCCTGCAGAGAGCCAGCAGATGCCGCTGGGCTGGGTCTGCCAAGGAGTAAGTAACCAAGGCAAAAAACATAGCCAGCCAGCCAGGGAGGGAGCCAGGGGGGCAAGGGACTACGTTGCACCATGTCCACCAGTGCCCTGCTTTCCCTAGATCCTCCCTATTTCCTAGCAAGTCAGATATCAAGGATTTTTTAATCTCCCTTCCAGGCACATAAAAGAGTACAGGGGGCACACCAATGGGTGGCTAGTAGTAGGGGAAGGCAGGGGTGAATGAAAGACAACTGGAATAGCCTTCATGAAATATACAAGATATTTAGAGAAAGTTTTGTCAATTTCAGCCTCTGCACTCTGCAGGCAGGACAAAACAAAAAGAGATCTGAGATTGCGCCCTATGTCCTAAGGACATTTCAGGTGTTTAAATCAATATATAAAGAGGGTGGAATGAAAACTACTATTTCTTTCAAAGGAGACACAATAATTTCCCTGAATATCCAGTTTTCCCCTCCAATCCCTTTGCGGTTTTGTCTATGGGGGCTATTTGCTTTCCCTGTGAATCTTTAGTTGCTTTAGCAAAATTGCTTTGCCCAAAATAAACCCTAATCATCATGACATCTTCCCACCATGTTCTCCATGTTTTTTGTGGGTTTTTTTTTTAAACAGTAACATTTCAAAGAGGATCTGCAAGCAGTTTGGACATCACAACCATGATCCTCTGCTGGGGAGGGAATGGGATAGATTTGAACTTGGAAATGGTTCCTGATTTTGATTGTATTTTTTGTGTATAGGAGATCCCCTCATCCCGGGGGCAGAAAAGAACTGCCCCTGCCATGGTCACACACACCGTTCCTCTCCCCCCCAGCAACTGTGAGTGAAATTAACAAGCATGCCAGAAATGGCTCCTAACCCCGGGGGTGCAGGGAACAGCTGAGTTTAAATCTTTCTTATGCAGGGGGCAGGCTTCTCCCTCCCTCAGCCAGTCTCCTTTTCTTACTGGTCCTCCGTACCGGCCTACTTTCACCTCTGGACATAGGCTCAATTCCCAGCTCTGCCACAGACTTCCTGTGTGACCTCAGGCAAGTCACTTGGTCTCTCTGTGCCTCAGCCCCCATCTGTAAAATGGGGATAACCATATTTTCTCTCTCTCACCCAGAGGTGAAAGTAATCCAGTACAGGCTGGTCTGGCGTACCGGTAAGAAAGTGGCCAAAGCTGGGCAAGTAAGCTGGTACACCGTACCAGCAAGCTATTTATAGCTGGTACGGCATACCGTAAAGACACCATACCGCCCCCAGCCCCTCCACGGAGCTGCCTCTCAGGAGAACAGGGAGGGGGGGGAGTTGGGAGGGGAGAGCTGGGAGCGGTACAGCAGCCGGAGGATTTGCTGGCATTCTGCTCCTTTCCCCGCACGCTGCTGCCACTCCCAGTGGGAAAAGGAGCAAAACCCCCAGCCCTGTCCTCCGGCAGGGCTGCCGCTGTACAGAGTCAGAGGAGACACAGCTCCGTGGAAGCGTAGGGGGCAGGGCTGGGGGTTCTGCTCCTTTCCCTGCTGGGAGGAGCAACGGGGAAAGGAGCAGAACACTGGCAGCTCCTCTGGCTGTTGTACTGGCCCCAGTTCTCGCTCCCCTCACGTGACGTGGGATGGGGAGGGGAGGGGAAGAGCGTGGGGGCCCCATGTGGGGCGGAGTCACGTGGCCTTTCCCGTACCAGGAAGAAATTAATTTTACTGTCACCACTGCTCTCACCCACTATCTCTCTTGTATACTTAGACAGTAAGCTCCTGAGAATGAGACTCTTACTATGTGTTTGTATGCTGGCAAACATAATATGGTCTTGATCTTGGTAGGAGCAGCTAAGCACTAATCTAACACTAACAAATCATATTGTCCTCTGCCAAGTGGTAGCAGATGTTGGGACCTTTCAGATCAGCTTCCCAATGGAGAATAAATCAGTAACATAAGGATATATTCTTAGCATAACTTGTTTTTCTTTAAACATCAGTCCTGGAACAGTGATGGTCACAAACAGCATGAAGGCAAGCCCCTTTTTGGGGCTCTCAGCCCAAAAACCAGTGCCCAGTTCCCAGGGAGTAGCTCTGCCTCAGGAATACATTCTAATTAGCAAGATTAACTCAAATTTCCTGCTGCTTCCCATAGCTCTCCCAAAAGATCCCACAACAACAAAATTAACAATAATACAGCTTTTCTTCAGACACTAAAAACTTGCCCACACACTGGGAAAAAGAACTTGTAAGACAATGTGTAATAGCACTATCTGTCAATTCCTTCCATAACCATATTAATTGTTAAGTATGAAAGGGTGCTCATATAACACATACCCCCATCCTGCTGCCCAAAATTGGACATAGACGAAACCTATACAATCTATTCACCTGTCACTGCAAGACTGTTCCCCACACCACATTCTAGTGGTATGCAATACTAGTTTTAAATTTCCCAGGTTACAGAACTTTCAACACTCCCCTAAACAAACTATTCAACAGTCTATTACAATTCCATGTCAGGGAGATTTATGCAACTACTTAGCCTAAATCAATGCATTTCAAGTGACAATAATAATTTAACACAATACAATCTAGTGAAAAGTGTACAAAAATCCCTATTAGGACAATAGAAGACAATACAGTATGAAGGTCCTGCTAGATTTCTCACCAGGTCTTTGGAGCAAATGAAGAGACCATGCTGAGAGAATATAGCCCACGTTTTACAATGGGCCTACCACATGAAGGACAGGGCTGCATCAGTTCAGTGCTGTGTAGAAACTCTCAGAGTGAGAATATGTTAAAAGTGCATTAGCCTGGTACAAAAAAGTGTCAGAGGATGGGACTTTAATATATATATAAAAACATTGTTCTCTCATAATCCCAAGTTTGTTTTTCCTAGTTCTTCTCAAGGGGTGCTTTTGATTTCCTCAATTCTGACTTTCTTTCTGCAGTCTCAAATAGCTCACTTTCCAGGTTTCACTCCTAACCAACTGTTCTTTTTGGTGACTGGCATCGCCAGACTTTTCCCTTAGGGCAACTCCCGGCAGAGCTGGTCTTTGCAGAGCTAAAAAGCCTTCCCATGTGATTCTCTCTAATATAAAAGATCTTGAAATACAAAAAGAGAATTTCAACTTTCAGTTTTATAAAGTAGCTCTCTCTCTCTCTTTTCCCTATGAAGACAGCCTTGAATGGAAACTCCTCATTGGGGTTGAAAGTTTGCTGCTGTTCCTCACAGCCACCCCGGGCAGCCTTTGGGATTCAGAAACCATAGCCATAGGTCCCTTGAGTTTTTAAGAACATAAGAACAGCTGTACTGGGTCAGACCAAAGGTCCATCTAGCCCAGTATCCTGTCTATCAACAGTGGCCAATGCCAGGTACTCCAGAGGGAGTGAACCTAACAGGCAATGATCAAGTGATCTCTCTCCTGCCATCGGTCTCCAGTCCACCCTCTAACAAACAGAGTCTAGGGACACCATTCCTTACCCATCATGGCTAATAGCCATTAATGGACTTAACCTCCATGAATTTATCCAGTTCTCTTTTAAATGCTGTTATAGTCCTAGCCTTCACAACCTCCTCAGGCAAGGAGTTCCACAAGTTGACTGTGCGCTGTGTGAAGAACTTCCTTTTATTTGTTTTAAACCTGCTGCCTATCCAAGATCCCAGGTTAGTTCACAGTTGTAGGGGGGCAGCACTAGCTAAACTGCTGCGGATGGAACTAGGGCTGCTGCAGGTTGCCTGAGGCTGAGCCAACTCTATTGCTGAGTTGATGCCATGACCTCTAGCACAGAGAGTGGTAGCTTAATAGCACAAGAGGCCACATGGTGTAGTGAACTAAACCAGTGGTTTTAAACCTTTTCCAATTTGTGGACCCCTAAAAAATTTCAAATGGATGTGCAGGCCCCTTTGGAAGTCTCAGCCATAATCTGCGGACCCCAAAGTGGTTCAGAGACCACTGGACTCTGAGCAAGGGACTAATGTTAGGTTTAGAACCAAATCCTTCTGTGACCTTTATTTAGTCACATGGTCTGACTATATATTTGGAAAGTGGCCGCCATCATATGTAAATATTTTTTCCATTTTTCCACTGAAAAAGGTGTGAGGGGGTTTAAAGGAGGGATAAAATGGCAAGGGGGATGTTCCTTTTCAAGTTTAATTGGAAAAAATATATTTAGGGGAAAAACAAGTTGTCATTAAAGTTTTCATTTTTCAGAAAAGGCCATTTTATGAAGAAAAATCATTGTTAAAAAACCCAATTATTGTACTCTTAATGAGCTGTGTCTATGCTACACCCTCTTCCATCTCACTGCGGCAGTTCTGTTTCACAGGGATGACAGTCCCTAGGGTGAAGCTCTTGGGTTTAAGAGGAGGATGTTGTTGTTGAGAGAGGTCAGAAATCTGGGTACTAAGACACAATGCAAGACTCCTCTCTGCACAGACTGGTTCCAAATAATGGAGCTACCGAAGGACCTGGGAAAATTCTCCTGGAATATGATCACCAGGGTACCTCTGTGAAGGTTGACAGCTAAAATGAAGGATGGGCTGAAGTGATTTAGTCCTACACTTACACAAATTCTGTGTCTACTATTGCAAGAGATGATGGTGATAGGCATTAGAACAGATATAGAGCAGTTATAGGCTGAATTGCTACAACAGGCCATGGTACAGGCAATAAATCAGACAGCATACACCAGGGGTCGGCAACGTTCGGCACGCAGCTCGCCAGGGTAAGCACCCTGGCGGGCCGGGCCAGTTTTATTTACCTGCTGAC
>NW_020664489.1:6473280-6488459 GCF_002925995.2 Terrapene triunguis | reverse complement strand
AGGAAACAATACAGGTGCAAGTGTTTCTGCAAACACAAAAAAACCCAAGTGTCTGCCAAGAGTCCAAATGAGATTATGCAGCACCTTGTGGCCTTAAGCCCCATTGTGAGTTAGTCTAAAAGATGTCACTCTCAGGATATTTTCCCTGAAAACCAATCAAATTATTCTTTTCTTAATTTTATCCAGTTATTGTCCCAACACCTATCTTTATGCCACCATACATGGTTCCTCAATTCAGTTTAAGTACAGTATGAATTCACTTTCTTTTCTGCTGATCTCTACAAAAATCATGATTACAATCAGAAAGACAAACATACTTTGGCAAAACCCTCAGCGGCTTCGTTACAGCAGTTTAGAAATATACTTAAAACAAAAATATGATTTGAAATGTACATCTATTATATTGATATTAATTTCTGATGTCATCTTAGAATGATATATTTCTGCTCTTATTAGACAGTTGTAACCAGGCATGTACCAGGTTAAGATCTCAATTCTGCAAAAACGTCAGTATCAAGATTATCATCATTATTCTAATTCGTTTAATTAACAATGCATATATTTCATATGCTTATTTTTGCACAAATTGCTGCTACATTCTTTGACTTGTTTGTATTGATATTTGTGTCACATTTGTCATATAAGTTACTCTAACATCAAATGTTTCACAGTAATGGAATTACATATTTTATGTACTTTATTAAATATTCATATCTCATTCCTCTGGTTCTGCCTTGCAGAATTAGGCCCTGACCTTGAAAAGACTTAAGCACATTTTACTCACGTGAGTAAAATTATGCATGTACTTTAAGTCTTTGAAAGATCAATACCTTAGAAAAATATCTCCCACTTTAAATCAGCAATATGAAGTCAATGCGATATTTGAACTCTGTCACCATTATCGGTCTAACATTTGGCTGGAAAAGATTGAAGCCACTTCTTTCTTCCAGTTCACATTCATCACTAGGCTTCTGTACCATTGAAGTCAATGGGAGTTTTGCCATTGCGTTAATCGGTGCATGATCAGGCCCTAAAGACCCAATCCTGCAATCTGTTGTTTGTGGACAGACTTGTGCATCCACGTGGTGCCCCATGAACACTAATGGGTCTGGGTGCATTTGCCCATGTACAACAAGTTGCAGTTTAGTCACCGAGTTTTGAGATGGCTGTTTAACTTCGCTAAGGCAATCTTATCCGTATGGCTGGACCCTTACGGCTAAGCAAAGTCCATTTGAAGTCAGTGGTGTAGTGCCTGGAGGGACCAGAACCCAGATTTTATACCACATTCCTCATTGTGGTATTTGAGCAACTCCATTGTACCGGCCTGCCGCACTGTGTGTTTTCCCCTCTAACACCACAAATTTCTGAGTGTCTCAGCACATAGTCAATATTTTGAAACATACCAAAATCTTGTGATGCATTTGAATCTTCATCTGATCTTCTCGCTGAAGATGTCAGACAGCAGAGGGTTAATGCATTATCCAAGTGCGGAGAGCAAATGCTGTAGCTTAGAAATTAATAGCTGAGCAGCAATTAAAAATAATTTAAAACAAAAAAAATTAACTATGGCTGGTGCCTTGTGCTTTTTAATCCACACTAGTATTGAACCTTGGAGTTCAATAAATAGTTAAAATAAATTAAATGATGTACTTTTGATCGTAATAACGCAGTTCAGTTTTCACTTCTCCCTACTGAGACCAAATTTTATGATCCATACACAGTGCAAGAATTGTAACGAATACTGAATCTATAACCTACTGTAAAGAAACGAAACACTAGTCCTAAAATGAAACTCACTGAAAATACTTGCAATTATTTTAACTTTGTTTTTTCCTTGTCTAAAATGATCATACTGTACTTGCTTAAACAAGAACATTTAAAAACATTTAAATGTTAAAAGAACATTTAAAAATGCAGTTGTCATCCATTCTATTCCTCCTGTAGTTGGACACTTTGTTGTTTTACAATAAATGGTGACATTAGTTCATATCATGTGATTAAAAAGGATTCATCACACATTAGAGCCCATAATCGCAGCCTATAGTCTCATTTTCACGTTTCTCACTGGCATATCCTACTTGACCCTGCTTACTGAAGCACTTCTATTATACTGACTAAAAGGACAAGGGATTGAACAGAAACAAAAAATGCAGGGGTGAAAATTGCTTTCACGCTCACAGCTACGTGTTCAGTACTGTTATAGCTCTAGATGAATAGAAAAAATCTGGAGTCTGGCCAACACCACTTGACAGAAATCTCCATCTTCCAAAAAAAAAAAACAAAAAAAAAACAAAAAAAAACAAAAAACCCCCCCACCTTTCTGATGTGTTTAAAATGAATTGAAACAACCCAACCAGGGAAGGAATACATACCTTTTCAGAGATAAAGGACATCCACTCAAGACAACCTGATTTAATATAATATCAACTACATACTGCATACAGCATTACTTCTTACTATGGTTAATTCTCTTTTTGCCATATAAGCAGTATATGGTACTGACTAGTATCAAAGGATTGATATCTACAATATGGTGTTGACTTACAGTTTGGGGAAGAAAGGAATCTATAAAAGAAAGCTCTTTTACAGTTTGGGCATTTACTTTTTCCCAACAGCTGGAAAAGCAAGCTATGGGTTATAAGAACTGTTCAGTAATAGCCAATGTTGGATTCATTTAAATACAGACTGGTTCATTTGAAAACCAAGCCTTCTCCAAAACTGGGGGAGGTTTGTATACAAATAAATCAGAACCTTCACGGTACAGGTCCAACTAGTGCAAACAGAAAGTGATGCCCTAGGAAAAAAAGCGTTTGTGTTTCTGCAGAGTGGCATCTAAAACAAAAATAGACCTTTTTTTTTTCCTTTTAAGAGAACCACATGACAAAATAGCGTATGAGAAAGTAATAGGGAGTGACTCAAATCTGGCATTACCATGAACAAATCAGAAGCAAGGGTTGCTTGAGCTCAGATCCTGATAGGTTCATTTCTTTGGAGCTGTGATGTAAGCTGACAAGTCGAATCAGTTGCCCCATGGATCACTGACAAAACTTCAGTTCTGTGTCATGGACAACTGTGAGCATAAAACTTTTAATAAGAGCCTACAACCATGACAAAAATAATTTAAAAACTCCTACACTTAATAGAATCCTCGAATGTTAGTGATGGAAATCCATTTGAGATTATCTAGAGTATCACTCTGCTAATGTAACAATGTCTCCCTACAGTATAATTACAACTGAACCAGTGGATTTTGCTCAGATTTTCAAAGTAGCCCTTACCTGCTTTTTATCAATTAATTATTTTTACTGGATTTTTTTCATGTTTTTAATATTTTTCTTGTTGAAAATAGTTTTAAGACTAAGTGAAAAAAAGCCAAAACTCAGGCCTTCCTCACCCTCCACTATTTTCAGTATTAGTGACTACTCTCTGCCCCTTGATATCATGTCCTCCCTTGCTTTAATGCTACAGTTCTATCTTGGTTCTCCTCCTACTTCTGTGCCTGCTACCGCAGAGTCCTCCTCAGGGTCCCCTGGCTAGATCCACCCCTTCCTTTCACTCTGTGAGGGGTCTTGCAGGACTCTTTCCTTGGCCCTTACTGCTTTTTCCTCCACACACTATCATCTTTATGTTGACAACTCACAAATCTACATGTGCACTCCTGACCTGTCTCTGTTAGTCCACTCCGGAATTTTGAGTGGTCTTTCTGACATTTCTTCCTGGATATCAAGCTGTTAACGCAGCCAGAGCTGAGTGCCATATTTTGCTTTCAAAGCCCTTTCCACTTCCTCCTTTCCCTGTTACTATTACTCTTGACATCACCCCAACTTCCCTGGTGCACAGGCTCATAACCTCTCTGCTCCTCTCCTCACATATACAGGCCACGTCCAATCTTGCTGTTTCTTCCCCTCTAACATTTCAGAGACCCAGTCCTTCCTCTCTGTCCCCACTGCTACAACTCTTGTCCATGCCCCACTGTCTTCTGTCTTGACTAATCAGCCTCTTCCTCCCTCCTGTCTGACTTTCCCGATTCCACATTGCATCCCTGGAGTCCATTCAAAATACCACTACTATGATTATTTTCCTATGCTGATATGATCACATCATCCATTCCTCTAATCCATCTACCGAATGCCCCTTTCCTACCATATCAAGTTTGAACACATTATCCTCACCTTCAAAATCCTACATATCTCTGCTTCTACCTACATATCTGACCTACGCTCATACTGCACCACCTCTCACTCCCTTCTCCCCACCAATTATACCAGCCTCAGTGCCCTGTGTGTCTGCTATTCCCATGACCATCTCCAAGCATTTTTCCATACCAACTTCTAGGCATGGCACGGCCTCCCAGTTCCAGTCCACCCAACCGCTATTCTCTCACTCCTACTTGTTTTCCAGTGCCCATGAGAAGTATCCCTACACATAATCCATTTTAAAAAATACATTGAACCACCAAGTTGTGCACACACCTAGACTAAGTAACTCAGCTTATTGCTGTTACCTTGGTCCTTCTTCCCCATCCTCTGCCTATTGCTGTCACTCTCGCTTGTCACATCCTGTCAAAAACTGTTAACTCCTTGAGGCAGGAACTGTTTCATTCTCTTTGTTATGTGAAGTGCCCTGCACACTTTTGGGCACCACAAAAATAAATAATAAATCCCCCCTATGAGTCAGTCTCATCACTTGTCTCATTTATTAGTGGATTTGCTTTCTGACCCTCATATCCCTCTTAACTCTTTGGCTACCATTAAACACTTATATTTTTCCAAGAAGCCTCCCCCATCTGGGTATGTTTGTTTGGTGGCCTGTCCTGTTTCATTTTTCAACCTCGGATCTCTGAGACTATGAACGTGGTTCAATAAGAAAACCAGCCTGGATGATCACTCTCTCCTCTCAGAAACTCTCGCCCCACTAGCCCTCAGAGACTGATTCTTCTCCACTTTCACTTCCTTTTTCTTCAATAGCCTCTTCAGTATCTCCTACCGGCTTTCCTCCTCTTCCTTCTCTCTTTCTGTCAGGGTCACTCAGGGCTCAGCCTTTGCCTCTTTCCCCAATCTAAACCGTATCCTTTTGCTGAGATCCACAGTTATCTCTCTTCCATCCCTAATCTATCACCCGCCATCAGATTTGCATCTCCTAGTGGCTTCTAACAACACTTCCTTCCACCACCGACTCAGATCTAACACAGTAAAAATAGAACTCCCTATCCGTCCTTCCATGACCTCCCTGATCTAGCCTTCTCTTTCGTTCCACTACCTTCTTGTCCTTCATGCCCCGATCCTGGCATTATCAGATCTACTCTCTCCTTCTGTCAGAATGGTCCTGTGTATAACTCCATTTAATAGACATACATAGATGTCTCTAATTCCCAGTCATCCATCTCCATTATCACAGAAAAGGCCCTTGTCCAGATCCTGATTATTTCTCTCCTGCAACCTCGTCTGCCCTGATCTCCCAAATGCCCATTTTGTCCCCCATTTAATATATACAAAATGAACCCACAACAATTTTATTCACCATGGCACATGCCTACCCCCTTCCTGACTTCCAGGACACAGAAAACCAAAACACTCTTCTGGATAAGTGGCCTCCTGCCAAGCTTGGTGTGTGGCACAAAGGCCACATTTTTTCATGAGCTCTTATTAGTAATGAGATCCCCCACCATCACTCAAATAGAAGTAAGGCACATGTTAGTTCAGTTGCACATCAGATTAAAGCTCTTTGAATACATTAAGCATCTAACAGGCAAGGTAAGAGCAAATTAAGTTTAAAAATAGAATTGCTGTTTTTCCCACTCTTCCTTAAATAAATGGATTTTAAAGACTTGTTTGTTGACATCAACGTCTAAGAATTCATGCATTACATTTTACTTTAATATGAAACTCTCTGAAACCTGCTTTGCTTAATGTTCCTGAGTTTTCATGCAGTTAACAAAAATGTGGTTACATCAACCTTTCATTGTATGTGGTGTCAATTATGTGGCTGTAGTCTTTGTTATGTATTGACTGTAAGCTTGGTCACATGACTGTCTCAGACACGTAACACAATGGAATAGACAGAGAGACTCCCTTCTTGTCAGCATCATCAAATTTGCTGAAAAAAATAAAAGATTTTAAACAATTACCTTTCATTAGAAAATAATATATCTTAATAAAAACACCTCTGATAGTTCATTTATCTTTTTCATGTCCCTGAAGAGAGTTGATTTTAATCCTATGAGGTTTGCATTTAAAATGAATTAATTGCAGACAAACACTTCTAGAATCCTGAAAATGTTCCCCTTTGTTGTTTGTAGTACATTTTCAGCTAGCTGAGAAATATGTAAAAAGTGCACTGTATTTTGTGTTAATAAATTCACAAGCTATTTTATCTGCTCAAAATAAAAATAAAACCCAGACACCCTCTGGTAAGAATTTTTTAAAACACTTGTGAGATTGAACAGTTTCAAATGCTGTTGACAAATGCATACAAGGTATGCAGTAGTACTATGGGTATTCAACTGACATGTTTGTCTGTTTATAGTGAGACAGGTTTGTTTTTTCTGCATATGTGGTAGCTGAACTCTGTTTGAACCAGAACCTATGCGAGACAAACCCAGCAGAGACAATAGCAATAGATATAAAAAAAATGTCAATTGTGCTCCTGATCTACCGCAAAAACCTATCCAATTTAGGGTCTTATTATAGTATAGGAACATAATTGCAACAATACATGCATAGGGCCTGATCCAAAGCCCACTAGAGTCAAAGGGAGTCTTTCCAGCAACTTCAATAGGCATTGAAACAGGCTCATATTAACTGCATTAAGATCAGTTATTATAATATACACTTTTTACATAAGTGAAATAGAATATATATTACATTTCTATTATGCAGGTAATTTGTATATTAGAAAAAGGATGAAAATAATTAAAAATTTAAATATTTAATAGTTTTGAAGTGTGCTTTCTATTACAGGAATTAGTAATACATCACACACATGGAATTATAGAAATGTAGTACTGTAAGGGACCTCGAGAGGTCATCTAGTCCAGTCCCCTGCACTGAGGCACATGCACTCCTCGAGTGGAATACACATAGGGACCATCACAAGGTAACTTACTGTAACTGGAAATTCTTCGAGATGTGTGGTGCCTATCTGGATTCCAAATGTGGGTGCGCATGCGCACTAGGGGCCAGAGCCGGAATGTTCATAGTACTGTTCATTGACCTGCGAGTGCGTCATTAGTCGGCCACGTAGCTCGTCTGAGGCTTTAAGAGGCAGCACAGGTCGACACTGCTCAAGTTCCCTCTTACCCAGCAGTAGGAGATCCCAGAGCAGAAAGGTAGGAGAGTGAACAGAGGTGATGGCCACCAAGAAAAGTAGACTTTCATATGACGGGGAAGACATTCAGGAGGCAGTGAAGGAAGCGGGAGGTAGCTGGATGGGTGAAGATGGAGAACCCATCCACAGGAGGAAGAAAAGCTCAGAGCGCTGCCAAGTGGATGTGGACAGAGGAATGGGTGAGGCCCGACTGTCAGAGGTGGAGGAGGTAGGCCAGAATGGTGGGAACGGAGATAGAGTCTAAGGAGAGCAGGCGACACCGTGCCCAGGTGACAAAATTGTGCCATTTGGCTTGGTAACATGCTCTAGTAGATGGGTGGTGACTGTGTGTAAGGATGTCACGAACAGGAGAGGAATATGCGTTGTCTATATGCAAGCCCCATCCAAATACCGGGCCGTGGGGTGGAGAGAACCTGGGTTGGGATGGCGGAGATGGCCCTGTTATTGTGTCCTGGATCACTCTGCTGGAGAGTCAATTCTATTCATATTAGCATAGAATTCCTCATAGTACTGTATGATCTTCCTGAAACCTTTTCTGCGTTTCCAGACATTCCATAAACACATCAGAGGTTGGAGATAGATCTTCTACACCAATATCTCCAGGGACATTTAGAGTGTGTAGGTGTGTGGAGAGGGTTGAGGGGGGAGTGACCTAGTGCAAGACCACAGAGATCTTCAACAGGGTGTATCTGTGGTTGTAAACCAACCCATATTATGTGCCAGACATTGTGTCACTGTGGTGATTCCACTGTGCTGAAGGGCTTGTTTGGTTGAATGCACAAGTTGTACTTGAGAGTAATACTTTTATGCTTTTTCACTTTCAGAGCTAACAACACTTAGTTTATGTTTTTTTTTTAAACTAGCCACCCACTTACCCGTTGCTACAGTCAAATTCCTGTTTTTAATGCCCAGTCACTTTTGCTTAGGGTTTTTGAGCTTAAGATGCATACCACCCTCCATTTTTCTAGTGCATAGTATATATCCTTGAAAGCACTTCTATCAAAAACTGGAGAAAGTGCTTGATTTCACTTGGAGATTTGTTGAACTCATTTGCCACATCGTTATTAAAAGTAATACTAATTTTGTATAGCGTGCCAATTTTTGTAGGGAGAGCTTATAAATTAGAAAAATATTAACATAATTATCAAGCTTCTGCCATCACAGCTCCTAAAGAATCTGCTTTGGAATGGTGCAGTTTTTGTGTGTAATATATTAAGGCCACTGCTTCCACCCCACAGACTTGGGGTCACCACTACTTTAAAGATGAGCAGAAAAACAAATTAAAATAATAATAATAATCACAAAACAGCTCTCCAGGCTGCTTCCTTCCTGGGAGGCACGTAATCTCTCAGTTTTTAGTTTGTCCATGTAGATAAGCAAATGATAAGGGAAGTAGGTTTCCCATCTCAGCACAGTGCCCACGTAGTCCTGGTTCTTCCCTGGTTTGCAGGGGAGAAAAAAAATGAGAGCCCTTGTCCCCTTTCCAAATGCAAATCATCACCTCTGTGCCTAGAAGTTACACTCTTCCTTCCCAGGAACTCACTCTTCTCCTGCAAGCCAGTGCTTTTTTTTTTTTTTTTTTTAATTGGCTTCTACCACATCATGAGGCATGGCCATCAACTCCACCTTTCAAAAGCCTTAGTAGTGGACCACAGCTGTCATCTCCTTTCTCCAGCCCGACACCTCAGGCAGTCTCTATAGTTTAAGTGCAGTGAAGGGGGTTAGCCTCTTCCTGATTCAGCCAAGGATTAGTACATAATAGCCCATCACAAATAATCTAATTGGTCAAAGCTTACTGAAATTATTACTGCCAAAGAGCAAGTGCTGTGTGAACAGTATCTTTTATTACTGCATTTCTTGGTTTTATCCTTTGGCTTTTGTAAGATAGGTGTTGTGTGATCTTGATGCTCTAAAAGATCTGTCTCTCTGTTGCTGCTTTCTGTTTTTGGATAATTTTTACTTCCTGTAAGTTTGGGCCCAGGCCTGTCAGACTATTGTGAGCAACATGATGATTTCAGTGCATTCAAAATTATCCTGCATAAGTGTTTGTTTATAAAACAAAAGTATATTCCATTTTAATTATTAATATATATTACTTTAGATAAGAGTATATTCTACAGGAAAACCCACATACAACAGTTTTACTATAGAGACTCCAGAACAGTTATTAATTCTAAACCAACATTTTTTTTGACAAACACACAACACATAAGGACCTTTCAGTTTTAAAAGGTAATAGCTTGTATTTCCCACCCACCACAGATTTTACAAACATTTACCACGTGCTGGGAGAGAATTAATGGGACTACAGGGAGCTGGAGAATGAATGAATGATTCATCGATTCCAAGGCCAGAAAGGAGTACTGTGATCTGACCACATCTAACACATACCATGGGACTTCCCTGAACAGATTCCTGTTTGAATTACAGCACATCTTTTAGAAAAAAAAATCCAATCTGATCTGGGGGAGGTGGGAAAAATAATGGTGGGGAATGAAGGAAAATTTGGGGGAGGAAGGTTTGCTGGATTTGGGGGATCTGTGTAGGCAGGTGTGCCCCTTAGCATGCTGTGGCCCAACATTCTGCCTCCTGGCACCTCCCCACATTTCTTTATCCCCAAAGAATCCCTCCTTTCCCATTCTACCTACTTTACTGCATTCCCATGTTCTTCTCAGCCTCCCGTTCTGCCACCCCATATATTCCCCTTCCCTTAGTCTCATTCCCATCTCCTCACTTTCTGCAATCTCAGGCACCTATGGTAAATAGTAGGTAGTCTTCTCACTGCAGAATATTTTGGCTTCAGTCTCTTTTGGAAACAATGGCAGATAGGCAATTTTTCTAGATACAGTCTCACCATTACCTACAAAGGATGAAGAAAAATGGTGGCCACTTTGGGTAAGGGCAGCCTGGCTTCAGTCTCATTGAGAACAATGGAAGATAGACCATTTTTAGTAAGGGAAAAAGATCACAAGGAAGTCTTCAGCTTTTCCTGGTAGCTCTAAGAGAACCTAAAATTGCAAAATTCATGAGAATTGGCAACTCAGATCTCACCTAGAGTTTGGCATAATCTGAGATGGTAGAAGGCCCTGTATGAAGCAGAGTTTTCATAACCTTTTATAAACCACACTCTTCTTGGGCCTTTGCATTCAATACTCAGGCTGCCAAGCTCAGCTAAACTGGATAGGGGAAAGCAGTGAAAACCAGTAGAGTAAT
Organism: Terrapene triunguis; assembly: GCF_002925995.2. Taxonomy (NCBI): domain Eukaryota; kingdom Metazoa; phylum Chordata; order Testudines; family Emydidae; genus Terrapene; species Terrapene triunguis. The sequence goes on along the minus strand of NW_020664489.1, from coordinate 6,477,920 downwards.
TCAGGTTTCACAAATACACACCCCTACCTTTCACAGCCTGCTGGTACCAATATAATTTATCTCTCTATCCCAATACAGTTCATTTAGGCCCGGCCCTTCCTCTCTGAGGATTCCCTTGCTACTGCCCCTAAGGAAATGCCTGCTGTTCCTATCTCACTTCTCCTCTAAGGCAGTGGTCTCCAAAGTGGAGTTCAGGTGGGAGTCCGAGTGGCTTTTTTTTTTGCTTCGGCAGTTCGGGCGGGATTCCGTGCTGCTCCCCCCTCCCCCGCTTCGGCACGGCAAGGGGTGCGTGCTCAAAAATTTTTTATTGATAGTGTGCGATCAAAAAAGTTTGGAGACCACTGCCAAGGAACAAAGAGAGGCAGCCTACCTGCCCAGGAATAGACCTTAGGCAGACCCCAGCCTCTTTGCCCCCTATGACCAAGAGGAATGAGAAGCAGTACTTCTGGGGTCTGCCTAAGGTCTTTGTGATTTCACTGATGGTCTTAATCAGTGGCAGGGCAATAAGGGAAGGCCGGGAGGGGGCGAGGATGTCCACCATGGGGTCAGCATCCTCCACCACCTCCTCTACCTGGATCCCCAGGTTCTGGGCTACCCACCGCAGCAACTGCTGCAAGACCATGCTGTCTTCCAAGGCCGGGGCTGTTGAAGTACCTGCAATGTCCTCGTCTGGGGAGAATGAGGATGAAAGCCTTGGCAGTGGGCCTTGATAACTCCCCTCGGTGCTGAGGGTCATGCAGCACCTGGTGTTGCCATGTTGCTGCTGCCACTGTCGTCGGTGCCGGTGCTGCAGACAAAGGCAGGGTGTCGCTGCCACTGATGGTACCGGTGCCTGTGGAGGGACAAAGGATGCCGACGCCATCGACGCCGATCTGGACCTCGATCTCTGGCTCTATCCCTGGCTCTGATGGTAAGCCTAGGGTATCCAGAAGGGCCACTGCATTGGGGGTTGCCACTGGGCTGGCCACAGCACCAGATAGGGCTAGCAATCATGCCAGGACCTGGACCTTCTGCTCCTGGTCCTATCAGAGTGGTAGGATTCCACCTCCAAGGTCTCTGAGAAGGAAGACCATGGAGGAGAGGTGCTCCGCGATGCCGGTGAGCAGTGCCAGGGATTGGGGGACCGGTGCGGCTCCCCCACGTGGGTGGACTGTGCCAGGGAGTGGCATGCTGGAGATGGAGAGTGGCGCGCCATCATTGCCGGCTTGCCCCTTGACGGGATTGGAGTCGGACAGTCACCGATGACTTGTCTCTCCTCTGCAGGGAGGATAGCACAGTGAGGTGTATAAGGTCATGGGCCACCTCGAACACCTCCGGCGTAGAAGGGAGCTGAAGCTCTCGGACATTTTTGGTGTAGTTAGTAATAGTTTATAGTTCATAAGTTTCCTTTGGGGGGGTTCCCCCCTCCCCCAACGCTCCCCTGGCACCGGGGCATACCTTGGTCCCCAGGGTTTAAACTCTGTAAGGACTGTGGCAAATCTATATCTTTCTAGTTTTTTAATCAAAATGTGTGGTACCAAGTCAAACACCTTACAAAAGTTTAAATATATTAAACCAGCCCTGTTACCTTTATCAATAAAACCAGTAGTCTCATCAAAAAAAGTTTGACAGGATCTATTTTTCATAAATCCATTTTATTGGCATTAATTATATTACACTTCTTTAATTCTTTGTTATCTGAGTCCTGTATCAGCCACTCCATTATTTTGCCTGGGATCACTGTCAGGATCACAGGTCTAAAACTACTTGGCTCATCCCCTTTACCTTCTTTACATATGGGCACAACATTAGTTTTCTTCCAGTCTTCTGGAATTTCCCCAGTGTTTCAAGAGTTATTGAAAATTAACATTAATGATCTAGTGAGCTTCTTGGCCATGACTTTTAAATCTCTTGGGTGCAAATTATCTGAACTTGCTGATTTAAAAATGTTCTAGTAGCTGCTGTTAAACATCCTCCTGAGTTACTATTGGAATAGAAAGTGTTTCCTCATATACTATAAACTACATTTGTTTTTTTTACCCATATACAGAACAGAAACATTTATTGAACACTTATGCCCTTTCTGCCTTTTCGGCATTTATCCTGATGCTTTCTCCTTTCACAAAATAAATAAATAAATAAATAAATAAAAATACAAATTAATGGGAACTCCCTGTCAGATTTTACATCCATACAGTTTAAATTCCACATCTAATTTGTGCCGGATCAATAAATGTACTTTACTAGAGAAAAATGATGAAATATTTCCTTGTTTCTTTTCTCAGAGAGAACATAGGACTGAATTAGTAGACATACTATATAGAGTCACAAGGGTAATGATTTTCCAGTTGAGTCTTCTAAATATGCATAGTAGCATGGTAGGCATGTTGATATTTGTGGCCTTTAATTAGTTATGTTTATTGTTAATGAGCTTTTGAAGTATTCTGCCTGAAATTTAATGGGGGAGTTCAGGACTGCTTTAAATGGCATAGTAAAGGACCTTACCCATCATTGCCAAATCAGCAGGCCTTCTATCTCTCCAAAAGTGTCCTCTCTCCTTTTAATCAAAAAACATTTATTATTTGCTCATATTTAGTTCCTGTTATGAAGTACATGCTAGTATGCAGTGGACATATAATGTTGCAGCGATATCTTATTACTTTTCAAGATTTATAATCTTAATTATTTTTCCAGTAACTTAAAAAATGAAGTCCTCTCTTCACTCAAGCTTTTTGACTGTATCTGTCTCATCAGAGTTAATACACCCTTTTCAAAAAGAGTGGTTTTGAAAGAGAAGGAGTAAAGGCACTATGTAATGGGCTGATAAGGAATGCAACTCACTTATTTAAAGAAATAATCCTGAAAAGAGTGTCTATCGAAATATTCATACAACTCAGGTGCAATGGAACCTAAGAGACTCAGGGTTGGTCTTTACTACGGGGAGATCGACGCTGCTACAATCGATGCAGCAGGGGTTAATTTAGCGGGTCTAGTGAAGACCCACTAAATCGACCGCAGAATGCTCTCTGGTCGACCCCGGTACTCCAGCTCGCCGAGAAGATTAAGGTAAATCGACGGGAAAGTGTCTCCTGTCGACGCAGCACAGTAAAGACACCGGGATAAGTCGACCTAAGCGATGTTGACTCCAGCTAGTTATTCACATAGCTGCAGTAGCATAACTTAGGTTGACTTATCCTGGTAGTGAAGACAAGCCCTCAAGTGCTGTCAGCCATGTGAAAAACTTGTTTCATGTACAATTTCCTATCTGTCTAGATACTGGACTGTTTCATTACTATGGTATCGGAATGCCTTACTTTTGAAATGTTACCTTTTTTAAGAAAAATAAGATATGGATGTGCAAAGGGCTATAGATTGATAAACTGTTTTCAGGAGGAAAAAAGTGTGAAATTTTCACTCTGCTAGAGTCAAAGAAAACTCATGTGAAATAGACCTATGAAGTCACCTAAGGCCAGATTGTTATAGATTTTTAAAGGTATCTAGGCACCTAAAGATACAGTTAGGCATCTAGTAAGATTTGCTTTGGGAGTCACATGCACAGGCACTTTTGAAAATCCCACTAGGCACCAATCTATATCTTCAGATTTTTAAAGGTAGCCCTTTAAAAATCTAGCCCTATGTCTATCCCTCTTCCAGTGCAGGATTGTTCCTTACAGTATAGTCATGTACTTATGGCTCTCAATCTCTTCTCCAACCTGCAGCTAATGGGTTGTGCTCCTACTACCATACTCAAGAAGCACTCCAGACTAGTGACTGAGGCTTGAGTGCTGGGCCACACCCCATCAGTGGTTCATCAGAACCTCTGTCTCAAGTGGAGCAGATAAAGCAGCAATCTAGTTTTCTAGTCTGTAAACTTTATTACCTGGCTTTTACAATTTAACTGGGCCAATAATGAGTGATTTTTTTTCTATCTCAAGATATTCTTCAGCTTTCTCTCTCTATCTCTTTCCATCCCACATACTTACTAATGAGGAATTCCCTCTCCAGGAACCAGCCAAGCAGCATCTGCTTAGGCCTGAACTTCCCCCCACCAACATGGCAAGTACACAAAGAAGCAAAAGTCCAAGCCAAAACTATGTTCTTTTTTTAAGGATGCCCTCTTTGGCTCCACTGTGGGAGAGCTGTGTCACAATGACTCCCAAGGAGCAAGGTCCATGTACCCAGTGTCTCCTTTCCTTATGCTGGTTGACTCCCTTGGGGAGACTTTGGACCATGCAGGAATTCCTCAGCAGCGGGAACCACCACATGCTGAACCAACAGTCTTCATGGCATCTTTTACGGGGTAAGTCATTACATTCTCTTATAATAAAAGCCTCCACTGCGTCCCAAAAGATAAGGATCCAGAGCACCATCTCACATCTAAAATGGGTGAGTTGATCCCTGGGGTAAAGTCTGTATTGTATGTCAATCCCTATCCTAATTTGTTGCGCCTTCATGGCGCTCAATATATGGCCCTGATGACCCACCACTCCCTCAGTTCCTCCTTGCCGCCAGTGACGGCTAGCTGGAATACTCCGTTGCTCTTGCCTTGGCAAGCGCTTTTTTGGTAGTGTCAAATTTTTGAACTTATGAACTATAAACTATTACTAACTACACCAAAAATTTGACACTACCAAAAAAGCGCTTGCCAAGGCAAGAGCAAC
>NW_020664489.1:6367321-6472880 GCF_002925995.2 Terrapene triunguis | reverse complement strand
GTTGCTCTTGCCTTGGCAAGCGCTTTTTTGGTAGTGTCAAATTTTTGAACTTATGAACTATAAACTATTACTAACTACACCAAAAATTTGACACTACCAAAAAAGCGCTTGCCAAGGCAAGAGCAACGGAGTATTCCAGCTAGCCGTCACTGGCGGCAAGGAGGAACTGAGGGAGTGGTGGGTCATCAGGGCCATATATTGAGCGCCATGAAGGCGCAACTCCAGCGGGGATACTCCAAGGGAAAAATCTTCCGGCTGTCGTGCATGCAGCCTGTGCACACCTAATTGGAATTGATATGAGCAATCACTCGAAGAAGAATATTTAACAAAATCATCATTGATCAAGTTTGCATATGACACAAAGTTTGGGGGAGTGGCAAATAATGAAGAGGACTGATCGCTGATTCAGCAATCCAGATAAGCTTGGTAATATGCACTTTAATGTGTCCAATTATAAATGTATACATCTAAGAACAAAGATTGTAGGCCATACTAACATGATGGGGGACTCTATCCAGGGAAGCAGTGACTCTGAGGGGACTAGTGGATAATCAACTGAACATGCACTCCTAGTGTGGTGCTGTGGCCAAAAAGGCTAATGTGATCCTTGCACACAAACAGGGGAATCTCAAGTAGGAATAAAGAGGTTATATTACCTCTGTATAAGGCATTAGTGCAACCTCTGGTGGAATGCTTTGTCCAGTTTTGTGTCCACAATTCAAGAAGAATGTTGATAATTTGGAGAGGGTTCAGAGAAGTGCCACAAGAATTTGGAATTGGAAAACATGCCCTAGTCTATTTAGTGTAACGAAGAGCAGGTTAAGGGGTGACTTGGAAATCTACTATTTGATAATGCGCTCTTCAATCTAGCAGACAAAGATATAACACAATTCAATGGCAGGAAGTTGAAGTTAGATAAAGTCAGACTGGAAATAAGGTACACATTTTTAACAGTGACAGTAATTAACCATTGGTACAATTTATAAAGAGTCATGGTGAATTCTCCATCATTGGAAATTTTTAAATCAAGATTGGATGTTAATCTAAATGAGATGCTTTAGTTCAAACAAGAATTATTTTGGGAAAGGTCTTGACTTGTGTTATACAAGTCAGTCTAGGGGTCTGTGAAAGGTTGTCATTACCACAGAATAGCGTTTTCAATCTGTGGACCCCTGGAGAGCCACACACTATGTCTAAGATTTCCAAAGGGGTCTGCACCTCCATTTGAAATTTTTTAGGAGTCTGCAAATGAAAAAATGGTTGAAAACCACAGGACTAGATGATCAAAATGGTCCTTTCTGGCCTTAGATCTGTGAATGGTAGGTTGCAGATATTTACTCTCATTAGTATACAGTCATGCTGTTCTCTCAAGTCTTGCTCGCTGTTTATACAATGCACTCATATTTTGAATACTTGCCTTCACTATGACTATAGAGTTTACAACAACAAAAAACAACCTGAAAATTAGGAGGGAAACCAGTACTTAAAGCTAAAATGTCCAGCTTGTTGGGTTATCCTATTATCAAAAAAGAAAGCTGTTTGGTTTTGTTCTTTGCAGGCCTCTCAAATACAAACTCTGATCCTTGTAGTTTGCATTCATGCTGGCGTGTTTTTAAATAAAACTTTCCCCCTGCACCATATACATAACTAGCAAAGCATGAGCAGGGAAGTAAATTTTTGAAATGTTTGTCCTTATGAGAAAAATGTTACATTGCTATTTTCACATCTAACCTTGTGCCAAAATCCTTTCATTTTCATACTTTGGATGGGAAGAAAGATGACAGCGATGAGAGGTGTGGAAAAAATATTTAAGCTTGGGAATGAAGTCTGGGGAGGTTCTTGACACTGATATCATTGTGGAATATGCAGTATGGTTCTTGTTCCTTTATTTCATCTCCAAGCCCAGAAACACAAGGAGCAATGAGATTCGAAAAAGACAAAGCAACACCTCTCCAAGAAATTCATATGGTGTAGAAAAAGATTGTGTCACACTCCGTTCTAAGTTAGACAATTTGGTGAATTAGAAATTCCTTTTGTATCTACTTTTCATGTTCATAAAGTCAAGTTTCAGACCTGCCACTCGAATTAGACAAATTTTGGTTCAGGAAGAAGTTGTAGACTCCCCGCTTTTCCCAGTGAGTTTATCCAAAACAAAGAGTACCTGTTGCTGTTTCTTTGCAGACTATTGGCACAGTCTGATACTAGCAGAAGTGAAGTACTGTAGGCACAAAACTATGCTGACAGGTCTCATGATAGGTCTGCCCACTGAAGACACCAAAGAGCTCAAATCTTATTTTTTTAGGAGACCTTTTTCTCCCTTTCATTTTGAGAGCTGACAACTAGGAAATTCAGTTGCAAATAGAAGTATACTTAATTAGGCCTGGTCTACACTAGGAGGTTATGTTGAATTTAGCAGCGTTAAATCGAATTAACCCTGCACCCGTCCACACAACGAAGCTATTTAGTTCGACATAGAGGTCTCTTAAATTCGATTTTTGTACTCCTCCCTGACGAGGGGAGTAGCGCTAAATTCGACATGGCCATGTCGAATTAGGGTAGGTGTGGATGGAATTTGACGCTAATAGCTCCGGGAGCTATCCCACAGTGCACCACTCTGACGCTCTGGACAGCAGTCCGAGCTCGGATGCTCTGACCAGCCACACAGGAAATGCCCCGGGAAAATTTGAATTCCTTTTCCTGTCTGGGCAGTTTGAATCTCATTTCCTGTTTGGACATCGTGGCGAGCTCAGCAGCACTGGCAACAATGCAGAGCTCTCCAGCAGAGGTGACCATGCAATCGCAGAATAGAAAGAGGGCCCCAGCATGGACTGATCGGGAAGTCTTGGATCTGATTGCTGTGTGGGGCGATGAGTCCGTGCTTTCGGAGCTGCGATCGAAAAGACAGAATGCAAAGATCTACGAGAAGATCTCAAAAGCCATGACAGAGAGAGGATACAGCCGGGATGCAACGCAGTGCCGCGTGAAAATCAAGGAGCTGAGACAAGGCTACCAGAAGACCAAAGAGGCAAACGGATGCTCCGGATCCCAGCCCCAGACATGCCGTTTCTACGAGGCACTGCATTCCATTCTAGGTGCGGCCGCCACCACTACCCCACCACTGACCGTGGGGTATTGTCGACGGCCACTTCCTCGGAGATGTTAGCGGACGGGGAAGATGAGGAAGGAGATGAGGAGGACGAGGCAGTCGACAGCACTTACAACGCTGATTTCCCCGACAGCCAGGATCTCTTCATCACCCTCACAGAGATCCCCTACCAACCGTTCCCAGGCGTTAACCCGGACCCTGAATCAGGGGAAGGATCAGTCAGTAAGTGTATTAAACAGTAAACATTTATTTTGAACAGAACAGGAATATTAACAATGGGTTTTTCATGATTAGTTTGCCCTAGGCGCTTAACATTTAAGTCCTTGGCAGTGCAACTACTGCAAAAGAATCTAACAATGTCCGGTTTATCATGATTAGTTTGCCCTAGGCTCTCTACTTTTTAGTCCTTGCCAGTGCAGCTACTGGAAAATAAGGTCTATATGTCCGGGGATAGAGCTGAAATCCTCATGGGACATCTCCACGAAGCTCTCCTGGAGGTAATTGGAAAGCCTTTGCATGAGGTTCCTGGGGAGAGCGGCCTTATTGTGTCCTCCGTGGTAGGAAACTTTTCTGCGCCAGGCTATCATCAAGTACTCTGGGATCATTGTCTTGCAGAGCATGGCGGCATACGGCCCTGGTTTTTGCTGGCATTCACGCAGCATGCGGTCTTTCTCTGTCTCAGAAATCCTCAGCAGAGTGATGTCGCTCATGGTGACCTGCTTAGAATTAGGGGAATGTTACTATTAGGACTGCTTGCCTGTTCCTTTACAGAACTGTAACTGGCGGTTTACAGCCACGCGGTGGAGGCGGGAGAGGGGCAGCAAACAGGGATCTTTCCCGGGACAGCCGCGAGGGGGTGGGACAGGGGCAGAGTTCATGCTTGCCGGATTGCCGGCAGCAGGAACTGGCCAACGCCAGGAGCATTGCTTTGAATGTGAAAGGAGGGCATTGCTATAATTTAAGTTTTAAGCAGCCAAAAGTCTACGGCTTACCATGTCAGCCTGCTACCCGAATTCCGCTGTCCTGCCCCGCTTGTCTGATCTCCACTGCAAGACCCCAGGCACTGAATGCGAAGGCCGAAAATTCGACCTTGTCCTGAGTGCGCATGTGATAGGTGCTGTGCATGGTCTTCTTCACAGAGAAAGACTATGTTCATTGTTCACAAAAAATTATCTTTTTGAGGAATTCACTCCCTTTTTCCCATCCCACAGCTGCGACTGTCTCCCGACCTACCCTGGCATCCCCCTCCCAGAGGCTGGCGCAGATTAGGCAGAGAAAGAAAAGGACACGGGACGACATGTTCTCAGAACTTATGGGCTGCTCCCAAGCCGAGGCGGCCCAGCAGACCCAGTGGAGGGAGAACATGTCGCAATACCATCAATCACACATTGAACGGGAGGAGAGGTGGCGGCAGGAAGACCAGCAGGCGACTCAAACGCTGCTTGGACTAATGAGGGAGCAAACGGACACGCTCCGGTGCCTTGTGGATGTTCTGCAGGACCGGAGGCAGGAGGACAGAGCCCCGCTGCGTCTATTTCTAACCGCCCTCCCCCGCCACAAAGTCCCATACCCCCCTCACCCAAAGTCCCAAGAAGAAGGGGCGGCAGGGGCCATGAAAACTGTCACTCCACCCCTACAGACTGCTCAAGTACCAGACGGCTCTCATTCCCAAAGTTTTGATAAGTCCTTTCCTTCACTCCAAAAGCACCTCACCCAAGCCCCCGTCCCAGTGTCATCCCCTGTGTAGTTGCTAATAAAAAATATGTTTCTGTTAATTACTGTTTCCGTCATGTTCTTTTAGAGGAGAGTGTGTTTGAAGGGGGGGAAGGAGGTTGGTAATTGGAGAGGACAGTCACCTTTACCAGGGTACAGACACGGGGGCAGGTTCAGCAGCAGGGCACACACACATTGCAGTCACTAGTTACCCTGGTCAGTCTGGGAGGTGGTTTTCATGTTCTGTGTGGGGGGGGGGCTATGTGACTTTGTGGCGGGGGAGGGCAGTTAGAGATCTTATGCAGCGGTCCTTAGCCTGGATCACAGAGCCACGCAGCAGGGGATCTGTAACCGTCCTCCCCCGCCACAAAGTCACATAGCCCCCACACACAGAGTCCCGAAAAGTAATAAAGAAAACAGTGTTCATTAACAAAGTTCCATTTATTTTATTTTTAAACGTGTGTTGGAAGGGGGGGAACGGGGTGAACGGGGTATGTAACTGGAGAGGATAGTCAACATTAACTGGGTAAAGAAACGGGGGGCCAGTTCAGCTTCTCTTTAAACAAACGTAATAGTCACAGGTTACCCTGCTCACTGAGGAACCTAGCTTTCAAAGCCTCCCGGATGCACAGCGCGTCCCGCTGGGCTCTTCTAATCGCATGGCTGTCTGGCTGGGCGTAATCAGCAGCCAGGCTATTTGCCTCAACCTCCCACCCCGCCATAAAGGTCTCCCCCTTGCTCTCACAGAGATTGTGGAGCACACAGCAAGCTGCAATAACAATGGGGATATTGGTTTCGCTGAGATCAGAGCGAGTCAGTAAGCTTCTCCATCTCCCCTGGAGATGTCCAAAAGCACACTCCACCACCATTCTGCACTTGCTCAGACGGTAGTTGAAGAGTTCTTTTTCAGTGTCCAGGGCGCCTGTATAGGGCTTTATGAGCCAGGGGATTAGCGGGTAGGCTGGGTCCCCGAGGATCACTATAGGCATCTCCACATCCCCAACAGTTATTTTGTGGTCCGGGAAAGTAAATATCTTCCTGCAGCCGTCTAAACAGACCAGAGTTCCTGAAAACACGAGCGTCATGAACCTTGCCCGGCCATCCGACGATGTTTGTAAAACGTCCCCTATAGTCCACCAGTGCTTGCAGCACCATTGAAAAGTAGCCCTTTCGGTTAATGTACTGGCTGGCCTGGTGCTCCGGTCCCAGGATAGGGATGAGAGTTCCATCTATAGCCCCACCGCAGTTTGGGAAGCCCATCGCGGCAAAGCCATCTATGATCACCTGCACGTTTCCAAGGGTCACTACCTTTGACAGCAGTAGCTCAATGATTGCGTTGGCTACTTAAATCACAGCAACCCCCACGGTAGATTTGCCCACGCCAAAGTGGTTCGCGACTGACCGGTAGCTGTCTGGCGTTGCAAGCTTCCAGAGGGCTATGGTCACTCGCTTCTGGACAGTCAGGGCTGCTCACATCCGGGTGTCCTTGCGCTTCAGGGCAGGGAACAGCAACTCACAAAGTTCCAGGAAAGTTCCCTTCCGCATCCGAAAGTTTCGCAGCCACTGTGATTCATCCCAGACCTGCAGCACTATGCGGTCCCACCAGTCCGTGCTTGTTTCCCGGGCCCAGAATCGCCGTTCCACAGCATCAACATGACCCATTGCCACCATGAGGTTCACGGCGCGGGGTCCCGTGCTTTGTGAGAGGTCTGTGCCCCTCTCAGACTTAATGTCCTCACCGCGCTGCCGTAGCCTCCTCACCCGATTTCTCAGCATCTGCCTCTGGAAAAGCTGGATGATAAGGTGCGAGGTGTTGACAACGGCCATAACTGCAGCGATGGTCGCAGCGGGCTCCATGCTCGCAGCGGGTTCCATGCTCGCAGTGCTGTGGCGTCCGCGCTGTCACCCACCAGAAAAGTGCGCGAACTGATTTCCCGCCGGCGCTTTCAGGGTGGGAGGGCGGGAGTGACGGTTGGATGATGACAGTTACCCAAAACCACCCTTGACACATTTTTTGCCCCAGCAGGCATTGGGGGCTCGACCCAGAATTCCAATGGGCAGCGGGGACTGCGGGAACTGTGGGATAGCTGCCCACAGTGCACCGCTTCCAATGTCAACGCTTGCCCCATTAGTGTGGACTCACAAAGTCGAATTACTGTCCTTAGTGTGGATACACACGTTTGACTTTGTAATATCGGTTCCACAAATTCGATTTAAGTAAAATCGAACTACTCTCGTAGTGTAGACATACCCTTAGACAAACTAGTTGAAATATTCTCCAGACTCATGGACAGTTAGAGATCTAACTGCATCGCAACCAGCTAGAATTGTGCATGTAGAAGCACACCATTGTTACTATGTCAGTGACTTGACTGAATGGAGATACATAACAAATCTGGAGTCCAAGAAGTAAAAATATTCCCTTGACAGATGACTTTTTGCTATTCATGTTTGGACGCACAGACACATTGGTGTGAATCTTGAAAACTAAAAATTTTAACTGGCCTGACAGTTCTTTTGAACAACTGACACTACTACATGGATATTTTAGCTAATTCCAACTCCAGTGATTGCATACGGGGTAAATGGTTGAAATTATTTTGCCTGTGACATACAGGAGGTCAGACTAAATGCTCTAAGGGTTCCTTCTGACTTTAGAATTGGTTAATGAATTCTGCCTTCCTAAATTCCACTAGCTGTTCAAAATGCCTAGAGTCTTCTCTGACTGATCTCCTTTTGCATTTATCCCTCTGCCTCTGTCCATCAATGCCACCAGCTTCAATACCTCGTTTGCATCCCTAAACCTGTTTGCCACACCAGCTAGTCTCATTCAAATCCCTCCTAAAAACTCAATTCTGCCTTTTTATCCAATAGAACTGAAAGGGGGGATGGAGTTTATATACAAAAACTACAGCAAGATGTAATGATAGCTTACTGAGGGCTTGTCTTCACTACCGGGGAGATTGACACTGCTGCAATCGATGCAGCGGGTGTCAATTTAATGGGTCTAGTAAAGACCCGCTAAATCGATGGCAGAGCACTCTCTGGTCGACCCCGGTACTCCACCTCTCCGAGAAAAGTAAGGTAAGTCAACTGGAGAGCGTCTTCTGTCGATGCAGCACAGTGAAAACACCAGGTTAAGTCGACCTAAGTTACATCAACTTCAGCTACGTCATTCACATAGCTGGAGTAGCGTAACTTAAGTTGACTTACCCCAGTAGCGAAGACTAGCCCTGAGCTAAGGAACAGATGAGATTATCACGCTGGTCCTTCCTGTCTGTATCTGCCCCTTTTTGTCTGTTGATGAACCTCAGCTGTATCATGTTACATTTTTACTTTTCTGGGCATGGACCACAAGCTAAAATCTTTGCTGTGGCCAGGAGCTGTTCAGCACAACGAAGAGGAAGGGACATCATGGAAACTGTTACAATGCCCAGATTTTCTGCCCAGATGCTGAATTAAGTTAGAGCAGCCTGAAGTTGTCTAATATTTTATAACACTACACACGGTTCAGGACATGCTCCAAACTTGTATTCAGCACCTCACAAAAACAAAACTGAAGAAAGAGCCTTCAAACTGCTCTAATCTATCCCATCTATCCCCAGGGACTCCTCACAAATAGAGGATAACTGGTGTACAGCATGACCCAGCCATTGCCTTTTATACTGAATAGGAGGTGCTGTATACCCACTGGGGATTCCCCCACCTGGAATCTCCAAGAGGCAGTTTCAATTCTCTGCCATCTGAGCAGTACAAAAAGCAGAGCAGAACTGAAAATCTAACCCCCACTTAATTTTGTGAGGTGCCTAACATACTTCTGAGTGCTCAAAAAGAGTAAATATTAATCTCTGTCAAGCAGTTTGTAGTGTTATTATGCACTGTTAGACACTTGCCACATTTCACGCGAAGATTGGGTGCATTGGAGCAGTGGATTGTGGGATTCTTGGTATAATCTGCATATCATGCAAGGTCTTTCAAGCAGAGGCCTTTCATGAAAATTTGGCAAATTAAGAACTGCCAGACTGGATCAGACTTGAGGTCCATTTAGTCTCGTATTCTGTCTGTGGCCAGTACCAGAAACTTCACGGGGAAGTGCAAAAAAACCCCCCAAAACCAAACCCACCCCTGCAGCATGGCAGCTCTGAGATCATCTACCTTGATGAAGGTCTCATTCTAAACCCTAATAGTTAGAGATTGTTTTAAAGTTTTAAGAATGACATTTAATATCCCTTCCAAAATTTTATTAGTATTATAATTCCGATAGTCTTGTTTTCCATATAAATGTCCAATCCCTCTTTGAATCTTGCTAATTCTTCACCTCCATGACAATTTAGATTAGGGAACTCACTGACATAATTATGTGTTGTGTGGAAAGAGTACTTTATCAGTTTTAAAATTGCTACTGTATAATTCATTGCTACTGTGTAATTCACTTATGTGACAAGTGGGAGAACAGCAGCCCCCAATCTATATTCTCTACAAGATTCATTATTTTGGAATAAAATTGATTAAAGAGGTCTGAAATTCTATTTTTGTCTATTTAAAAGAACATTAGACCAAAATTAATAAAAAACAGAATAGCCGAAAGTAGTAGTTAAGCTAAAAATTTAAAATATATACAAGAAAATATGGAACTAAAATGTGTGCCTAGCATCATTCTGCTTGTATGTTATCTTTCGTCCTCTCCATACACGTGCTTTTTGTCTGTGTCCTTTTTCTAGAATGCAAACTCTTTGGGGGGCAGGAATCATGTTTTTTTATATATATTTGTACAGAATACCTAGCATAATGGAGCCCCCGAGCAGTACAGTAATACAAATAAATTATTATTGCATTCTAGATTTATGTTTTCAGTCTCTTTCTCAATTGATATGTTAAATGTTGAGGTTATCTACGCAACTACTTTTTGCCCAATTAAAAGTTAACTCTTACAAGTCTTCATTGTGCTTTATATCATAAGCCAATAATTACAAAAGCCTGGGTTTACTTATATAACATACATTTTCTTTCCGTGCCCAGAATGCCACGGCATAGCAATCATCATTTTAATAGAAAAACAAATATTACTACTTACAATTTTCAGAAAGGAACTTTTCCTTTGTATAAAATTTTCACTAAAATTGTATTTGCATTACATCTTGCCTAGTGTTGCCACTCTAATTCTCTCAGTATCTTCAAGCTGCCATCTTTGTTTTAATTATTATTAAAAATATAGGTTTCTTGGGAGATTTGGTTCTCTAGATAAAACTTTTTCTTCATGCAGAAAAGGAGACATTTAGCACATGCTGACAGATTTTGGGACATGGCAGAAAAATTATGTATTTAGGCTAGCACATGCTACCAGTACCTCGGAGAGGGGGGAGGAAGAAGGGGTATCTCACAGACAACCGACTGTGTACAGCAGACTAGTTACCAAGTTATATTTCTAACTAAGGTGAGCTGTACCATAGTTAACACCAATGGCCAAGAAAGCCAGGGTACTTCTTCACACTTCCCTCTTTACTCTGCACAAGATTGGGGGTAGGAGGTGTCAAGCAAATTATTGATCCATGCCATTAACCTAGACACCCGATATGAAACAAGACGGCTATACATTCCTACACATTAATTTATTTCTTCATGTTGTTCCTTGGAACCAAGATAGTCAAGAACTGGACTAGCAACGGTCTTTAAAAAGAAAAAAGTATTTGCCCTCAACTCCTAATTATTACAAAATTGCATTTATTTAATTTTTAAAGCTAAGGCTGTTTATTGCATTTTGCATCACCATTAAAATTTAGAAATTATGTAATAACATGTATACATTGAGGCATGATGTGTACTTGACTACAGTATCCCAACAGTTTACAATGTTTGATCTAAATACACTACTTGAATAAACATTATTGCTAATGATGGAATAGCTCCATCTTCTGGAATAAGTTATTTTCATGTCAGCCATCTTTGTATTACCAACGTGGATCTATATGTAAAAACTTCTATTTTAAAGCCTGCCTAAATTATGGTTGTGTTTTTATTGGAGAGTGGAACTGGGGTAGAGAATGGGAGAAATTTATGGCAATAATTTGATTTCTAATAGACTTCAGTCATCACTTCCTTAGGAAATAGAAAACAATGTAGGTTAGTCTCCAGTATGTCATATTAACAAGAGTCCTTATTTACTTAAAGGATATCCATAATCAGATTTTGAGGACACTGGGTTAGCTTCTGATTCAGGCAAAACATGCCTGCATATACTTAATTTAAGCACAGAGTCAAACATTAAGTGCTTTCTTGAATCAGTGCTAAAGTGTTGTCCTCAACAGGGATGGACATAAGCACATGCTTATGGACCCTCCTGAAACTGGGTCTCTTACTGCTTTTAGCAAAAGCACTTAAGCATATACGTAACGAGTTAAACATTTATAGTTTAAATTTATCTCTCAAAGTTAAGCGTATACTTAAGTGCTTTGCTGACCTGAGGTTTCAAGCAAATGTTTAATTTTAAGCAGGTTAGTAATATTGTAGTCCCACTGAACTCAATGGGACTATTCATTTGCTTAAAGTTAAGTTTGTACTTAAGTACTTCACAGAATTGGAAACTTAGTTCCCAAAACATAGAAATATTAAAATTGTGATTATAGTGCTTGAAATTTATTTTACAATCGAGTAACTTTTCTATCTCATGAGTATTTTGTACTGCTGTTGCTTGAAAAAAACAAGCATTAAGTAATGTTTTAGTTACTGAAGTTGCACCATTGCCTGGAAAATCAGGAAACATTTCACAGCAACAGTCAACAGATTACTGAGCATTATATGTTAGATCGGGGTAGGCAACCTATGGCATGTGTGCCGAAGGCGACCCGCGAGCTGATTTTCAGTGGCACACTGCCCAGGTCCTGGCCACCGGTCCGGGGGGGCTCTGCGTTTTAATTTAATTTTAAATGAAGCTTCTTAAGCATTTTAAAAACCTTATTTACTTTACAAACAATAGTTTAGTTATATATTATAGACTTATAGAAAGAGACATTCTAAAAACGTTAAAATGTATTACTGGCACGCAAAACCTTAAATTAGAGTGAATAAATGAAGACTTGACACACCATTCTGAAAGGTTGCCGACCCCTGTGTTAGATAATTTATTGACTAGTGCTGTGAAACGTTGCCTGATTTTCCAGGCAATGGAACAACTGTAATCATTTTGGGGGACCTGGTGCCAATTCAACCAATCAAAATAAAGAAATTAAAAATGTGTATATTCATCTGCTTTTCTATTAGTAGTATATCTAAAGTTAATACATACTCATGGTCAGAAGAGAGTAGCAGAAATTTAAATAAATTTCTTTATCAAAACAAAGCGCTCACAGCTTTATTTCTTTGTAGAAGTAAGCATCCCTATGTCCATTCTTCTATAATAAGGAAAATGAAAAAGTCGTGCATCTTTGCAGGAAATGAATCTCATGGCGATAAGATACATAAAAACAATTTTCTTTCTTTCATCTCAGTAATAATTGATAGTTATCAATAGATTCTTAAATCATTAGGAACACCATACCAATTACCTACTTTATAGTAGAATGCTGTACTATGATTTCTTGAGTACTACAGGAAATATCATTGCACAAACCACCATATTGCCTGCATTAGTCAAACAAGAGCAGGGAACAAACAAAACTTTAGAGGCTGAACATATACATCTGGAAATCAGATTCCTTATGCAAAATAAATATACTGAACAAAGAACAAAGGACAGCAGATTTTTTTAAAATTATCTTTTGACTTTCTGCCACTTCATGCATCTTCTGTTTTTTTAATGGAGACATTAGTTAAAAGAACTCTCACAACCCATAATCAAATGTTAGTTGTATTTAAGTACAGCATAGCAATGACAAATGAAGAAAGTTTAAAAATGTAGTATACTGTATTACTTTTTGTAATACTGCATTAAAGTCCTTTTGCTAAGGCTATGAAGGACTGATGTACAGAAATATGGGGTACCAGCATTTATGTTTGGCAAAATAAAAATGGAAAAGAAAATTATAGCATTGTCATCAGACATTTTTGCAAAATAGATGTCTAGATGATCACATGCCTTACGCTTACACTCATTTTGAATATATATTTTATTTGAAGGGGCAATTCAGAGAGTCACAAATAAGGAAAGGACACTAAGGTTTTAATAAGGGCAACAAAAAAGTTGTTTTCACCAGTATAGATTCACATTACAGTACACCAATATTGACAGCATTCTCTTTTGTCTATTTTTGGTACATAAGATGGAATCTCTCTACATAACCTTATAAGGCTTCAGTAACTAAAAAGTAAAAAACCTATTAGTTTACAATTTATTTAAAAATTCTGAAAGACACAGCAAGTTCTAAACTTTAGTAGTGCTACCCATACACAACCATCTGGTTGAAGAACCCAGTAAAAGAGCCTCCTTTCAAGGAAGCTTGCAACAGTAGAGTTGTGCAATATGGATGTTTCTTACTACAAGAAAAAAAATTACACATGGCACATTCTCATTCATATTTCGCAATGTAAAAAGTTACAAACATACCTAATCAAATAAATAATAATAAAAAAAAGAATTTGAATGTGTTTGTTAAGTATCCTAAAACCACTACGTAAGAGGATAATGGCAACTTTCACTCACGGATTATTTACATGGTAATACCCAGGTCAGGGTACACTGCTACAAAACTCATAAAACGAAGAGTAAACTTGAAATGGTTTCCATAATAAAGGTCTAGCAGCATGACTATCTAATGCTGTTTTGTTTTTCCTGACAGCTTTTGGAAGTTTGTTTTAATCTATATCTTCATCCAGTTCATAATTGTCTTTATCATAAATATCTTTTACTAAAAGAACCCGTACGAGCATGTGTTCCAAAGTGTTGCGGTCCAGTGAAGTGGAAGTGTACCAGACAGGGCTATCTGAGGAAACAGAGCATTCCGGTTGTAAATAGAACACATCCATTCTCTGATTAAGATTCTGTGGGCTAAAAGGAAAAAAAAAATGGTCAGAAGAGTCAAAGTTTCACATGACAAATCTACACAGGTTTTGATTTTTAACATCCTGTGTGTACAACTATAATTGTGCATATACATATTAGGAGTTGAGGATTAATGTGGAAAAATACTGCCTTCTGGTTTGAAAATGGGACCTTATGGTGGCATAAATGGCTTCAAGCATTCTTGTCCAGCTGAGGTTGCTTTTCCATCTAAGGTGCTGTAGCTCTCTATAAACTAAAAACTATACCTCTACCCCAATATAATGCGACCCAATATAACACAAATTCTGATATAACGCGGTAAAGCAGTGCTCCGGAGGGGGTGGGGGGGCAGGGCTGCGCACTCCGGCGGATCAAAGCAAGTTCGATATAACGCGGTTTCACCTATAACGCGGTAAGATTTTTTGGCTCCCGAGGACAGCGTTATATCGAGGTAGAGGAGTATTATATATTTCCTTAACATTGAAAAAAGGTTGACGCACAGTCAACCTGTGGAACTCTCTGCCAGAGGATGCTGTGAAGGCCAAGACTATAACAGGGTTCAAAAAGAACTAGATAAATTCATGGAGGATTGGTCCATCAATGGCTATTCGCCGGGATGGGTAGGGATGGTGTCCCTAGGTTCTGTTTGCCAGAAGCTGGGAATGGGTGACCTGGAATGGATCACTTGATGATTACCTGTTCTGTTCATTCTCTCTGGGGCACCTGGGATTGGCCAGGATACTGGGCTAGATGGACCTTTGGTGTGACCCAGTATGGCCGGTCTTAAGAGAGAAACTCAACAACCTTTTTCCTGCCTTTTCTCTCCAAGGTTTGGTTGTTGGGAATAGACCTTACTATCTTGCTGCCTTAGCTCCTGAGTCCCTATTATATGGTTCCTCTTGTTTCTCCTATGAAGCTGCTTTGCAGTTTCCTA
This sequence comes from Terrapene triunguis, assembly GCF_002925995.2. NCBI lineage: Eukaryota > Metazoa > Chordata > Testudines > Emydidae > Terrapene > Terrapene triunguis. The sequence continues at coordinate 6,458,153 of NW_020664489.1, read as the reverse complement.
CTGAGCCATGCAAATCTGGTGAACTTGGTGCTGTTGTGGCTCAGATGCATCTCAGCATTCTTAGACAGTGGAGAGGATTCTTAAGGAAATTCTCAACACAAAGCTGCCCATCTAGTTTATGATTATATTTTTAAATTATTCTCCTTCCCCTTAAATATTACTGATTTTAAGAGCCAATAGTATTGGGACATGCTTTTTGGCTCAAAGTATTTAGCTGGCTTTTTCGGACTGGCACTTGCAGATTGCAGACAGGGCAGGCCTACACTACAGCCGGGATCGACGCTCTGAGATTTATCCATGGGCGGTCGATTTAGCGGGTCTAGCAAAGACCTGTCAAATCGACAGCAGATCGCTCTCCGGTCGAGTTTCTCTCGTTGAGTAGACCCCGCAGTAACTCGACCTAAGGTACGTAGCGTAGGTCGACTTACCACGGTAGTGTAGACATAGCCTCACTCAGCTGCAAGAGCAGCTACTTTCCTACTTTGATAGAAACAGACATCATTGTTGGAAGTTGTTTAGATTTGAAATATTATATTTAAACATTTTAATATTCTCAACTGATTCTCAACAATCAGACCTGTTTGCTGAAAGTGAGGGGTGTCCCTTTAAAATTTCAGCTGCAGGTTGTCAACTGATTCTCAAGTACCAGTTTCAAAACCCACTTACAGAATATAGGGACCATTACTTGAAAATTGAGAGAACAGTTTTAATTAAATGTTGTTTTAAAGAGGTATTTTACAAAATAACTTCAACTGTGCAGGAAACCTCTCCTCCATTGGGTCAGGGTATTAACAAGGTGTGGCAGCAAACAAGACCAGAAGAGACAGCCTGCAATTGCAGTAGGGAAAATGACCAAGAGCTTATTTTAAGATATTGTACTTTACAATTGTGACATTATTAGGAACAGAAGAGCTATTTTGAAAGCTTCTCAAATTGTTTGCTTTTCGCTCTCCTTTCACTATTTTCAATTAAGTTTCTTGAAAGTGTTTTGTATATTCCATCTACTGGCTACATAGCAGTAGTTAACAAAAATCTACCTCTACAATGTGCTATTACATACAATCTTCCCAAGGTGTGTGATTCTAGTGTCTAAGCAAACATATTTTAGTACGGCAAGGACTATTTAATGGGAACTGCTTTTCAAATATTTAATAGAACACTGAAAACCACAGTGAGAAACCAAAGAGGTAAAAATTCTATACTTGGACTTTGTTTCTGCCATACATTCAAATTATATCTTCACTTTTTAGGGATAAAGTGCAGTTTGCTAAAACATTTTGGGCTTTATATTATACTTTGTGAAATTTCTATGGAACTTCTCAGATTATTTAAAAGTTGTAAAATGTTTCCCATTTTAAGTTCTTCAGTCTTCTACCACCTATATACATTTCCAAAACATTCAACTTTTGAAATGAAATTTTATAAGTTTTGTCTGCCTGAAGCTTTTTTATTATTAATAATAATAATTATTATTATTATTAAATAGTTTTTTGAAAAACCATTCATCCATTCCTAAGTCATGGGCTAGTGAAAAAAATTACTCTTTCTCATTGTGAAAAAATTCAAAGCATGTATTCTGCCTGGGCAACAACAAAACAATCTGAACTTGAAATCTACCATATAAGCAGCAGTCTTCAAATGAGAATAAACTCTAGAATTTTTTTAAAAAACTTACTCCATAATATTTACCTGCATAATAGAACTTTTCATTAAATTGTAACTAATGTGCAACTTATTTTCAGTGGGATTTTTGCCTGACTTGAGAATTACAGAATTGGGCCCTTAACACCAATTCATCAATTTACAAGCAATATAAAGAATGCAGGGGAAGACATAACATGATCATGTTTGCTCAAACTAATATTTATTTCATTATGAAGAAACCAAAAGAATATTAGTATGCATCTGGAGTCCAATAAGAGCAGAATTACAGCTGTTTGAGAGTCTTTCAATCAGTAACAGAAAAAACTTAAAATACTTGTCTTCAACAAAAATAGAGAATATTTGCTTGGAATAACAACATATCACCACAAATAAAAGGCACTAACTTGGTGTTGAGCATTTGAATCTCTCCAAGTTTAAATACCTTGTGGTATTCTTTTACATCATTCACATTCTTATTTAACATCTAAACAAAGGGAATCAAAAGATAATGGAGCTTTATAGGCCTAGGTTACCAAATCCAGAAATCAGTAGTAACTGAAAGTTGTTGCCATCACGTGACTTCCCGAAGGCCTATATGAAATAAGACTGTTTTGCAGTCCAATTAGTGAACAGATATGCACACCACAAGACACATCATCAATATATGAATCAACTGGGTCTCCTGTTGGCAAGTCTAAGATTCTCATGATTTAATAGATATAGAAACCAAACCATACTCTCACCCCTAGATGGAGTGTCTTTCTGCAGAGCAGAAGGGGGAAGTTTGTGCTGCAAATTTCAGTGCTTTCAATCTGCCTCTTTCCCCAAGCACTACATTCACTTTATTTGTGTAAACTTTATTTCACATTGCACCATAATAGTCTCTCCTTCTGCACCCTCACAATTCTAAAAAACATATGTATACTAGTCCATGAAACACTTACCTCTTAGATAGATAGCACTCAAACATTTTCACGGGACATCTAGCAGGATTTGATGTGTTTTCAATTTGTTCAAACACTGGCTCATCATCTTCATGTTTCCTTTTTCCAGTAGTAATTTTATCTTTAAAAAGGAAAAAACCCACCTAAGCCCAAACTTGAAAACATTAGGTAATTTCATTTTTATATTTAACATAATAGATTAGGGTGAACAAAAGTACAACCCAGAATACTGGAGATGCAGCCCATAGACAAGGTTCCAACATTTGACATGGAGGCTACTTGGATCAAGAGGGAACATTTAATGCAGGGACCTTGTAGTCGCTGCAGACCACACGTTCATATTAAAGATCCAGTAGCTACAAGCTGCTCAGTTTTATGCAAATGAGGTACAGTCCTCAGGCTCCTGGCAAGGTGCCAAAGTGGCCCTCAGTTGGGCAAACTTTGGATGCCTCTGTAATACTTATTTTGAAACCGATAATAATACCTTCACTATCTGCGCCACATAGGGAAGAAACTTGATATCGAAGACAAGCTTTGCTGTCCATTGTTCGAGGATTTTTTTTCCACTGTCTAAAAACGGTGCCAAAGGAAAGTCTTAAGTGCTGCTCCACTGTTTTCAGGCCAAAATACTTAGTGTTAAAGTAGAACAGTGTATTCAGAAGAGCAAATGGAGAGTGTGATCCTAGCTGTTTTATCCTCCAAAGATAATCTTCTTCAACTCGAGAGAATATTGACCCTTCCAGGGGGGGAAAAAATGTATTAGAGAAAATACAATGAGGCAAACAACCCACATTTAAAAGAATCAGCAACTTCTATCAACAGCAAAAATCAAACAAAATGTTCAATATTCAATGGAAAACTGCCCACATCCCTAAGAGGAGAAATTCAAACCCACTGATTCAGGAAGAGAAAACGGCAATTTCCACATAAGCAAGACACACAAGCAACACTTTTTTTGCTGAACTATTTCAACAGGATTCTTAAATTGTTACTCTCATAACTGATGCCACTTCATAAAAAAGTGAAGGTCAGAGAAAGTGACCAACCTTGGGTCCTTTCATAAAAAAACCTCTGGTTTTGGGTTGGGTTTTTGAGTTTTTTGGCGCATGTAAGGGCCCCTGACTGACTCTCTCAATTTTCTGATCGCAGATAGAAGTCTCATCCAGAAAAGACTCCTGTATCACTTTAGGTGGAGAAGTCAGCTAGGGCAGCAGTTGCTACCTAAAGAGGCTACAGCAGACCTAAGATCACTGGAGGAAAGGGAGAAAAGAAAAGTGCACCTGCCTCCTTCTCACTGGTTTGCGGTAGAAAAGTTCTAGTGGAACTTGACAGCCCACAATCTCAAGAGGGAAGAAAGGAGAGGGTCTGGGAAATAGCACTTTTACCCCTTCCTCTATTCCCCAAAAAGAGAGATAGGGAGAGAAACAACCCTATACTCCAGAAATGGGGGACAGTTGGGGAGGTCTGGGAAGGAAAAATTGTGACTGCCCCCATCCAACTGGAAGCAGGGGCAACCTTGAAAATAAGACTATAAACAGCCAGCTTCAAAGAGAGATGGGAAAGAGTGCTGTGGGAGTGTGGAGTACAGCAGGGAACACAAGAATTACAGAAACTGGTCTTGTGTGCTCAGTTCCCTGAGTGATGTTGTTAGCTGGACCACTGAGCTTGTCTCTCCTGGCAGCACTCTGATATACTGGGTGAGAGGGCAGAGGAGACTAGAAATGAGTTCCTCTTCCTACCTCATATTTCCCCCCATCCCCCACCCTCCGAGACTCACCACAGGAGATCTGCCCACTCCTGCTGAGACTGAGAGGTTATGGGGGTAGGTGCATCACAGTAACCAAAGTGCCTAACTTCGCAGCCCCACTGAGCACCCTACAATGCTCTTCACACATACCAAACTCTCTCCCATCTTTTTTCAGAGGTGGGTTGTTTCTCCTCTTATTCTCAGGGCTGCTCCAGCTTCAAAGGGGGAGTGATGACCACAAATGCTCCTTCACATCCCCCAAGAGCTACCTCTCCCATTCCTGGGGTGGGGAACGATGGGGTTTGTTTCACCCCCTATATTCTGAAAAGGACCCGGATACCTTTGGGCAGAGAGGAGGCAGCACAAGTGATGCCGCCTAGGCCTTCTGTTCGCTCCTCTGTTGGGTGTGCATGGCTAGTGCGGGTGTTCCTCCCCTAAACTGTACCAGATGTCTTACAGGAGTGAAGGGATACAGGTTCACCTTTCCCTGCCACTTCCTAAGTTGTCTTAGTGCTGCTACATCTTCTTTGCAGAGCTCTGCTCAGTAGGCTGGCCTCATCCCCTGCAATGACTGGGGGGGTGGGTAGCGGGGGCCAGGTAGGCAAGGTGAATGACACCTACCGTTTTATTTATTTGTTTTAATGTTATCAATCACCATCACAAGGCACAAAATATTTGTTTGTGTATATCTGCATGCTTAAGAGTACAGAACTGTTAACAGAAGACTGTACATGACAAAAAAGAAAATTACCATCAGGAAGTATGCTTGGTTGCCAACTTTTAAGGATTTTATTTAATTCCTGCTCAAATGTCTCGTAGCTTGGATTAATAAATATATTGTCTTTTCGATTGCTTCCATACAAATACTAAAAACAAGAAAAACAAAGAATATTTACTGTGTTGGGAGAATTAGTGACAAAACAACGTATGTTCTGAGCCAGCATTTCTTCTCACAAAACAATGAAATTTTCTAATAGTTTAGCAGTTGTAGGCTGGCTATAAAACAAAGTAGTGTAGCATTTAAGTCACATAACATCTAATATTGGGTACAACAAAATTAAAGAGAAAAGTATTGGAGAAAATATTAAAGATAAAAATATTGGTTTAATTAGAAGCCTAATTCACATCAATGAAAAGGATTTTTTTTAAAGAATCTCTAAAAAACAAAGTATTTAGTTATGGCACCAACACTTATTTTTCATTTCCAACTAGGTCTTCAGAGTAGATACATTTTTAGCAGGACTACATTTTAAATGTAAAGTGTGATTATTGACAACAATACAAATGACAGAATTACCTTTACTTCTAATACAGAGCAAAGAAAAATATTTACTCATGGTAATGATATGCAGCATTACAAGAAAATGATATGCAGCATTACAAGAAATGCTTGTTAGCCAGGCATTACAAGAAAGCCTTGGAAACAAGCAGGGAGAACTGGAAGTCCTAGCACAGTCAAGGAATTATGATGTGATTGGAATAACAGAGGCTCGGTGGGATAAATCACATGACTGGAGTACTGTCATGGATGGATATAAACTGTTCAGGAAGGATAGGCAGGGCAGAAAAGGTGGAGGAGTTGCATTGTACGTAAGACAGCAGTATGACTGCTCAGAGCTCCAGTATGAAACTGCAGAAAAACCTGAGTCTCTCTGGATTAAGTTTAGAAGTGTGAGCAACAAGGGTGATGTCGTGGTGGGAGTCTGCTATAGACCACCAGACCAGGGAGATAAGGTGTACAAGGCTTTCTTCAAGCATTTAACAGAAGTTACTAGATCACAGGCCCTGGTTCTCATGGGGGACTTCAATCACCCCAATATCTGTTGGGAGAGCAATACAGCAGTGCACAGACAATCCAGGAAGTTTTTGGAAAGTGTAGGGGACAATTTCCAGGTGCAAGTCATGGAGGAACCAACTGGGGGCAGAGCTCTTCTTGACCTGTTGCTCACAAACAGGGAAGAATTAGTAGGAGAAGCAAAAGTGGATGGGAACCTGGGAGGCAGTGACCATGAGGTGGTCGAGTTCAGGATCCTGACACAAGGAAGAAAGGAGAGCAGCAGAATAAGGACCCTGGACTTCAGAAAAGCAGACTTTGACTCCCTCACAGAACTGATGGGCAGGATCCCCTGGGAGAATAACATGAGGGGGAAAGGAGTCCAGGAGAGCTGGCTATATTTTAAAGAATCCTTATTGAGGTTGCAGGAACAAACCATCCCGATGTGTAGAAAGAACAGTAAATATGACAGGTGACCAGCTTGGCTTAACAGTGAAATCCTTGCTGATCTTAAACACAAAGAAGAAGCGTCCAAGAAGTGGAAGATTGGACAAATGACCAGGGAGGAGTATAAAAATATTGCTCAGGCATGCAGGAGTGAAATCAGGAAGGCCAAATCACACTTGGAGTTGCAGCTAGCAAAGAATGATAAGAGTAACAAGAAGGGTTTCTACAGGAATGTTAGCAGCAAGAAGGTGATCAAGGAAAGTGTGGGCCCCTTACTGAATGGGGGAGGCAACCTAGTGACAGAGGATGTGGAAAAAGCTAATGTACTCAATGCTTTTTTTGCCTCTGTCTTCACGAACAAGGTCAGCTCCCAGACTACTGCACTGGGCAGCACAGTATGGGAAGGAGGTGACCAGCCCTCTCTGGAGAAAGAAGTGGTTCAGGACTATTTAGAAAAGCTGGATGAGCACAAGTCCATGGGGCCGGATGCACTGCATCCGAGGGTGCTAAAGGAGTTGGCAGATGTGATTGTAGAGCCATTGACTCATGGCGATCGGGGGAGGTCCCGGATGACTGGAAAAAGGCTAATGTAGTGTACATCTTTAAAAAAGGGAAGGAAGAGGAGCCGGGGAACTACAGGCCAGTCAGCCTCATCTCAGTCCCTGGAAAAATCATGGAGCAGGTCCTCAAGGAATCAATTTTGAAGCACTTAGAGGAGAGGAAAGTGATCAGGAACAGTCAGCATGGATTCACCAAGGGCAAATCATGCCTGACTAACCTAATTGCCTTCTATGAGGAGATAACTGGCTCTGTGGATCAGGGAAAAGCAGTGGACATGTTATTCCTTGATTTTAGCAAAGCTTTTGATACCGTCTCTCACAGTATTCTTACCAGCAAATTAAGGAAATATGGGCTGGATGAATGGACTATAAGGTGGAGAGAAAGCTGGCTAGATCGTTGGGCTCAACGGGTAGTGATCAATGGCTCCATGTCTACTTGGCAGCCGGTATCAAGCGGAGTGCCCCAAGGGTCGGTCCTGGGGCAGGTTTTGTTCAATATCTTCAATAATGATCTGGAGGATGGTGTGGACTGCACTCTCAGCAAGTTTGTAGATGACACTAAACTGGGAGGAGTGGTAGACACGCTGGAGGGTAGGGATAGGATACAGAGGGACCTAGACAAATTAGAGGATTGGGCCAAAAGAAATGGGATGAGGTTCAACAAGGACAACTGCAGAGTCCTGTACTTAGGACAGAAGAATCCCATGCACTGCTACAGACTAGGGACCGAGTGGCTAGGCAGCAGTTCTGCAGAAAAGGACCCAGGGGTTACAGTGGATGAGAAGCTGGATATGAGTCGACAGTGTGCCCTTGTTGCCAAGAAGGCTAACGGCATTTTGGGCTGTATAAGTAGGGGCATTGCCAGAAGATTGAGGGATGTGATCATTCCCCTCTATTCGGCATTGGTGAGGCCTCATCTGGAGTACTGTGTCCAGTTTTGGGCCCCACACTATTAGAAGGATGTGGAAAAATTGGAAAGAGTTTAGCGGTGGGCAACAAAAATGATTAGGCGGCTGGAGCACATGACTTATGAGGAGAGGTTGAGGGAACTGAGATTATTTAGTCTGCAGAAGAGAAGAATGAGAGGGGATTTGATAGCTGCTTTCAACTACCTGAAAGGGGGTTCCAAAGAGGGTGGCTCTAGACCAGGGATAGGCAACCTATGGCACAGGTGCCAAAGGCGGCACACAAGCTGATTTTCAGTGGCACTCACTCTGCCCGGGTCCTGGCCAATATTCCCGGGGGCTCTGCATTTTAATTTAATTTTAAATGAAGCTTCTTAAACATTTAAAAACCTTATTTACTTTACATACAACAATAGTTTAGTTATATATTATAGACTTCTAGAAAGAGACCTTCTAAAAACATTAAAATGTATTACTGGCACGCGAAGCCTTAAATTAGAGTGAATATATGAAGACTCAGCACACCACCTCTGAAAGGTTGCTGACCTCTGAACTAGACTGTTCTCAGAGGTAGCAGATGACAGAACAAGGGGTAATGGTCTCAAGTTGCAGTGTGGAGGTTTAGGTTGGATATTAGGAAAAACGTTTTCACTAGGAGGGTGGTGAAGAACTGGAATGGGTTACACCTAGGGAGGTGGTGGAATCTCCTTCCTTAGAGGTTTTTAAGGTCAGGCTTGACAAAGCCCTGGGTGGGATGATTTAGTTGGGGATTGGTCCTGCTTTGAGCAGGGGGTTGGACTAGATGACCTCCTGAGGTCCCTTCCAACCCTGATATTCTATGCTTCTATGATTCTAAAACTGGTAGACTGTGCAAGGCGCCTGAATATTCTGCAGTCTAATGTCTAATTATCTTAATCTTACAGACAGAAGTGGTTGCTCTTTTGAACATTGACCAAGAATTAATTATGAGGGCTATACTAGTATTAGACATTATCCTCTCTGGAGACATTTCTAAGAAATGGAGTATTGGCTTCTTAAAACTTCCACTTAAATATTATCTTAGTGAAAACAAGCCTGTTGCTAGTGAATACAATAAAACATGTGCTCACTTCTGGAAATGGCTTCTATTTCTGTACACATCCTTGAAATAACATTAAACACAGCACTCATTTGTATTAAGCAGAAGTTCAGCATATCTTGACTACCTTATCTTTGCACTTAGTTTTATAATAAGGAAAAATGAATCTGTACACTTTCTTTGAAGTCTTAAGTTTCTGAATACACGGTACCTTAGTTCAGAGAATTGATTTGGAATGGATACATTTACAAAAATGCTTTCTTGAAAACTTAAAACGCTTACAAATATTTTCAATACTGCAGATATGCAATTTTGAATTTATTACAATTCTAAATCAGATAATGCAACAAGTCTGTATAAGAAATCTCAAGAGGATCCCTCCACTTATTTTTTTCCTTGTTTTGGTTAACACATTTACCTGGTCTTGAACGTATTGATGCTTTTTTCCAAATGTCCCTTTAAAAAAAATATTCTTATGTGCTTTCAAAATATATCAATGTCAGAAAAACGAATACAAGTAAGGTTTCTACACAACCCCCATTATGCTCAAAGCCTGTATCGAACAGAGAATAAGGCTCATCACTGCAGCACTATCTAGTCCCAACAACGATGGTAATTCTATTGGGGGAGAAGAAATGTTCTCTGTCCTTCCCTCTGCCTTCCCCAACAACCTGTCGGACAGTATTAGTACAAGTTACTAAAACACTGCTGATTAGATTTAGACCCATGGGAATTTCCACTGTATCTGAATGAAGGCTTAATACTGTTCTCAATTCATTAGTTTTTTTTTTGCCTGCCTTGATAATTTCTCAGCTTTCTTCCTCAATATAAATGTTACTCCTTTGATCTGAAAAGAGCATACATTTCTTAATTTTCCGTAATATACTGATCTCTCAATTTAGTTTTCCTCCATAGAGTACTTATCTGGTTTATTTGAATATACAAGTCTGAGGGGTTTTTTTCATATTAATTTTGTTTTATTACTAGCAAAATCCTTTAACAACTAATATCTGACATAAGCCTTCCTAGCTTATCAAAGTCCCTTCTGCTTAAGCCCTTTAACAGTTTTCCTGGACGTTATATTTATTCTCCATTCCATGGATTCCAGTCTAGGGCCGTCTGCTGGGAGGAAGGGATGTAATGACCTAAGAAGTGAGTTGGGTTTTGTTTCACATAGGGACAATGGGATCAAATTTAGTACATTGTCACTTAAAAATATTCCCAGTGCTAGGCCCCAGGAGAAAGTCTGAACCTGCTTCTGCTTGTAGGAAAGGGGGAAAGGCACTTGAGGATACTTCCTTAAAATGCACAAAATCTGGCATTAACAAGATGTGTACTTGCTGTCACCCTGACTGCTCATGTGTGTATAGCCTCTAATCCCCAACTCATTTTTGTCTCTGTGGACTTTAAGCTCTTCAGTGCAGTGACCAAGTCTTCCTATGTATTTGAATAGCATCTACCACAACTGGGCCCTAAATCCCACTGGGACCTATGGGCACTATCCCAATTGAAATATGAAACACAAATACAAACAATAGTTGCAATGGCATGATCAATAAAGAATGCTACTCCAATGTCACAATATATTATTTTTGTATTAGGGTTCCTGATATTCATATCCATGCAAGACAAAGCACTAACTATAAACTTAAAATTAAATATATGCCTAATATTTGCAACAGAAAAACAGGCAGGGTAGAAGAGATAAAAGAACAATTTGGAGAGAGTACAACTATTGGGAGAGCACTGTTTTATAAGCAGATGGCTTATTTTTTCAGTACTGTATATCTGATTTAAAAAAAATTTAATAAGGAGCTCTGATGTCAGAGTGATAGAAGATCATGCAAGGACAGTGGTGGAAAGCTACCTGAGATTAAACTACATTTTCTTAAAAACGTTGTATATTTTGCCAAATAAAGGATGTTGTCTTTTCCTCGTGGTTGATATTTGGAAAGTTATCAGCTAGCTCCCACTAGAAACTAAATAGTTGGAGAAGAATTTCTTAAAATATTTTTGATTGTTTAAGGGATTCGTTATTTGATTTCAGTCCCTTCCCTTAACAATAAGGAAGATTAGCTAGGGTGATAGTTGGTTAAAGAAGAGCTGGTGCTCTATATTAGACACATATATAAATGAAGTTGGACTGACTGAAATTTTCAGCCTTATCATTTTCAGCTCGGAATTTAGAATGTTTAAACTACAGGCTGCTTTCTGCACCACAAACAGAAAATAAAATTGAGATGCCCCTCTACTTCAAAGATAAAAGTTATGGAACACCTTCTTTATCTAAGAATCTAATGGTCTTTTACTGTCTTTATCTGCAATGGAATTATAGTGGCTCTTTTCTGATCTGAAGTATGAAAGAATTTTAAATCACTTTGTATAACTATTAAACCTTTTTACATTCCACAAACTAAGGCAGGCTAATAGTGCTCAGTATTCAGCAAAGGCAGCTCTGTCCAATAAGCATTCCACCACACAGCTGTCCCCTCCATCCACGAACGAATAAATTAGTCATCATTATCAATGTTGCTTCCACAGTTTGTGAAAATAGTCATTTTCTGTGTAGATACAATTAGTTAACTGTTTCATTCTGCTTGATCATTAAATCATCTTAGGCAATCCACACAAATTGCAACATTTGAAAAATTGTTTTTGTCAGACACAAGTGAATGTAAGGCAACTCATTCCTTACCTTCATTTAGCACAAGGTTTAAAAGTATCATGTTGTACCACCTTTCTTTCAAATTTCCAGATGTATTTGCAGTTCATCATCAAAACACACACCTTTCCATTATGTAATTTATATGATCTCTCTGCATTCCAAATTAACAACAGCTCCTATGTTCATAATGCCTCCTAGCCACTTATCAACCAATAAATCCATATTTTCTTATCCCCAATTCTTTCATTAAAGCATATATCAGAGTCAAATCATCAGCTCCATAGTCTACTGCATCTTCTAGATTACTAACCTCCTGAATCCCAAGACACAGATAATAGATGCTGTCAGGTGTATAGTTCTCTCCATTCGGTCTTCGAATTTCATTGACAAAACGTGACAAGCCATAGTTTAGCTCAGCTACAGTATGCGATAGCAGATCTTCCTTTAATTTCACAGATTTTGCTGTAAAATAAAGATAAAACAAATATAACATTACACAACAACATTAACATTACTTGCTATGGGAGGGGAAATGGTTTAGATCAGAAGTTCCCAACCTTTTTTTTTTTTTCCTGAGGCCCCCCCAACATACTATAAAAACTCCATGGCCCACCTGTGCCACAATAACTGGTTTGCTGCATATAAAAGCCAGGGCCAGCGTTAGGGGGTGGCAAGCAGGGCAACTGCCTGGGGCCCCATGCCACGGGGCCCCCCACAAATTACATTGCTCAGGCTTCAGCTTCATCCCCAAGTGGCGGGGCTCAGGGACCTGGGCTTCAGCCCCATACCGTGGGGCTTCAGCTTTTTGCCCTGGGTCCGAGGGATTCTAATGCTGGCCCTGCTTGGAGGACCCCCTGAAACCTGCTCGAGGTCCCCTAGGGGGCCCTGGACCCCTGGTTGAGAACTACTGGTTTAGACATTCTCTGTGCAGAATAATAAGTGAGTTCCAGTGTTGTACCTGATATATTTGACCTAAATTACACAGCAAAGCCACCAGATTCAAGGCTATGTTAATTGACTACACTACACTGTGCCATGATGGGAAGATTATTACCCACCGTGGAGAATTTACTGTCATGCCAGGCTGAGGAAAAGGTGGAGTAAGACAATAGCCCAAGGTATTAATTCAAATACAGGGAGTGGGGGAGGGAGGTTTCAGAAAGAATGGCTGCATTTCTGGTGTATATGGCTGTGCTAAAGCACATGAGAGACTAGCAGAAGAGGAGATTAGTGGCCCCAGGGGCCAAGGTAAATGCTGATACCAGAAGAGCCTTGCAGGAAGGGCAGCTGCATTCCATAGCTCCGAAGCCCACTTGAGCAGAGCCCCACAAACAGGTAGAGGTTAGAAGCTCTGCACTGCCAACTCCGTCCCCAGCTGAAGATCTCTTAAGATGTGAACTCTGGGGCTGGCTAAGAATTAAGGAGAACCAGGGGGCTGCTAGAAAACCAAGGGGCCACAATAAATGCTGACAACTAGAGTAGTCAATCCTGTTTCATACCAAGAGCACAAGACCCAGGACTCAGAATCTAGTGCAGAAGGTGTCTTTAGGAAAAGCCATGTTTGTGGGAACTTGGAAAAAGAGTTAAGCAGCTATTTTCAGAAATAAATAATTCTGTTGTACACAGGGTTTGATTAAAACTTGAAAACAGTAGTTAATATTTTATATTAAGAATTAGTTTATAAAAGGTGAAGAGTTCATGAAAATATAAAAGTTCTTATAAAAAATTAAAATGAATTACAAATATGTGGGCAATACTTACTTGATTTCAGTTCCTCTAATACTGGCAGATCTTCATCTAGACTCCTAGTTTTTACCCAGTGTTTCCACGCATTTACACCATATGCATATTTGAAAGGAAAACTACACTCTGAATTCTCAGAGCTATCATCATGAGACTGGTATTCTGACACTGCTTTTCTCTTCACTCCCTGTCATTGAAATAAATCTGTAAATATTACTGCTTATTAAACTGATCTAACTTACAGTCAGTAATATTACCCTTATCTAAAAACATAGAAACTAAGCAAACTATAACGAACTGCCAGCCAGATTTTGAATTATAAAACGGAAGTAGCAATATTTGTTTCATTCAGCTAGAGTCAATAGGTGGGTCCTTATACTGAAGACGCTTCCAAAAACAGTTCTACCTGTGCTGACTCAGGTACTTCTAAGACACCTAACAAAGTGGTATCTAAGATAGATGAAGTTAGATGGACTTTTTTTATTATAAAGAAAAAGTGTTACATTAGTGAATCACACTAAGAAACACACACTCCTGGCACCACAGTTCACAGAGTAAGATTATAGATTAATTTTCAAGTCCTCATTTTGCAAATATGCAAATCAGGAAGTTAGAGGTGCAACTAAAAGCTGAGTCCATCATTCATTTTGCAAACCGCACCCAGAAACAGGGAGGCTGGACCTGACCCCTTTTGAAAATATACTAAATACTGAAAGACCAATTCCAGCTTGTGCAGGACCCACATTTAAATTTAGTAAGCAACATATAAAGAAGGTTTCAGAAACCCTAATATTAATAGAATTTTCTTCATCATTTAAAAAAAAATGCTATGAAACAGTTTGCTACACTACAGTTTGTGCTGGTGCCTGTGTGCCACAAGGGGAAACTGACTGGAAACAGACTATGAACAGACTATGAACAAAAGAATCTGGGCAATCTATTTTCAGTGCCTAAACTGAGTGAAGTGCAAAAACGGATCTGAAGAGCATAAACAACGAAAGCCAATGATCAGGATGTTACTAGTAGCATACATGTAAGGACATTTCTTTAGGAGTATTTATTAATGTTACATACTCTGTTTCAGTTATTTTGCACACTAAGAGTAGGACTGTCAGGTAAAGTAGTGCATCTTTATTAAACTTATGGACTTAGAGAAAAGGATGCCAAATCTTACATAGTTAGAAGTCTGAGGATTTTCCTTCTATAGACTGGCGATAATTGGCGTATATGACATCTTTCCCCGTAAAAGGAAGCTGGTGCTATTTCTTTAGTAATGTTTTTGCAATATTCTTCCAAACCTCTCCCTCCAAAAAGTGAATTTAATGCTCATAATGCATTTCCCCCCAAATGTCTCATTTTATAGCTTTTCGATATTGACAGGTATAGGCATGGAACAATTCTGAGGTACCATCCCAAAATCTCTAGGACGGGAGTTAAAACATGTGACAGTGCATCTATAGGGTAGGCTCAAAGAACAGCATCAATAACAGTGACTATTTGCCTGGCAAATCATCAAAGTGTGTGCCATATATAAGACTGTTCAGAAAAGAGGAAGTCACTCACCTTGTGCAGGAACGATTGTTCTTCGAGATGTGTCCCCCTCTGGGTGCTCCACTGTAGGTGCGCTTGAGTCCCTGTGCTGTGGATTGGAGAACTCTGATAGCAGCGTTCACTCAGCCCGCACATACGCTGTCCCCCGCCTCATGCTCTGCTACGAGGCTAACCAGCGTGCATGGGTGAACTCCCCTCCGTTCCTTCGCTACTGCAGAGTCCCTGACAAGAACTCCGAAATACAGGGGAGGAGGGTGGGTTGTGGAGCACCCATAGAGACACCCCTCTTGAAGAACCATCATTAGTTATTGCACAAGGTGAGTAACTTCCTCTTCTTCTCTGAGTAGTGTTCCCAAGGATGCTCCACTGTAGGTGAATCCCCAATGGGAGGCTGGGGCTTCGGAGTCTAATCTGTTATGGATGACAATACTGCGGAGCTGAAGATAGCGTCAGAAGCAGAGTCCCCAGTAATCGCATAGTGCTCTGCGAAGGTAGATGCAGATGCCCAGGTTGCTGCTCTACAGATTTCCAAGATAGGTACATTCTTGAGGAAGGTGACAGAGGAGGAAACAGACGTGGGGAGTGTGTGCGGATTCCAGATGGAGGTATTATGTTGAGACCCTCATAGCAGTGTTTGATACAGTTTGAGACCCATTTGGAGAGTCTCTGGGCCAATATTGGTGCACCTTTAGACCTTCGCAATAAAAAGGAAGAGCTTAGGAGACTTCCTAAAGGCCTTTGTCCTGTCCAGATAAAAGGCCAGGGCTCTCCTAACGTTTAGCGTGTGCAGAATAGGCTCCCTGTTATCACGGTGAGGTTTAGGGTAAACAGTCAGGTAGTGAGTCGGTTTATGTGAAAAGACGAGGTCACCTTGGGAATGAACTTGGGGTGCGGTCTTGCCAAGGTGATTGCCGCCAGAAAGGCTGTCTTCAGCTACAGATATGTGAGCGAACAAGTAGCCATGGGGGTCAAAGGGCGGTCTAGTTAGGCTTTTTAGTACTAGATTTAGGTCCCATGTTGGGATAGGATGTCTGGGTTGGGGGAAAAGGTTTACTATACCCCAAAGAATCATTTTGCGGTTGGGTGTGAGAGCCCTCTACTTGTTGATGGAAGGCTGCTATGGCCGCTAGGTGAACTTTGAAATGAGAGCTAGTCCTGATTTCTTGGGAGTCAGTATATGATTTAAGACCACTGGAAGATTAGCAGATATCAGGGAAATTTGCCTGGAATTACACCAGACCTGAAACCTGGTCCACTTTTGCAGGTAAGTATGACTGGTAGACTGTTTTCTACTGTAACAACACTTCCTGTACCTCCTCAGAGCAGGATCTTTCTATGTGCTGGAACCATGAAGGAGCTAGGCCTTGAGTCGGAGTATCTGCAGATTGGGATGAAGAGTGTGTCCTTTGTTCTGTGAGAGGAGACATGGAGTGGGTTGGAGAGAGATCAGAGGGCATGTCACCAGTTGTGACAGGTAAGGGTACAAACATGTGTCTTGGCCAGATGGGAGCAGTCACTATGATGTTTGCTCTTTCTCTTTTTATTTTTAACAGGACTTTCAACAGTAAGGGGAATGGGGGAAAGGTGTAGAGAAGGTCCCTGTTCCACAGAAGAAGGAAAGCATCCCCCAAGGAGTGTTGTCCTATTCCTGCCCTAGAGTAGTGTGGACATTGTTCAGGTAAGTGGTGAACAAGTCTGTAGTTGGTCTCCTCCACCTCTTGAACAGTATGTGCAGTATTGCTGAGTTTATCTCCCATTTGTAGTCATGTGGGAACTTGCGACTGAGATGGTCCACTATCAAGTTTTGTACTCCTGGAAGGTAGGCTGCGATAGTGTGATTCTGTGGGAAATGCACCGGTTCCATAGCTTTAGTGCTTCCACGCAAATGGAGGATGATCTGGCGCCTCCATGTCAATTTATGTAGTACATACATGCGGTGTTGTCTGTCAAGACTCTTGTGTGTGTACCCTTGATTAGTGGAAGGAAGTTGGTGCTGGCATTCCTGACCAGTCTAAGTTCGAGGAGGTTGATGTGAAGAGACATTTCCATGGATGATCACTTGCCCTGTCTCGTAAGATTGTTGACATGTGTGCCCCATCCTCTGAGGGATGCATCAGTGGTGAGGAGTAATGATGGGAGTTTGCGAGAAAGGGATCCCTGTGCAGACATTTGCTAAGTCCTTCCACCAGTCCAAGGAGTGTTAGAATTTGGTGGGCAGTGATAAAGGTTTGTCTAGTCTATCTTTGTTCGGCGTGTAGCCAGAGCTGAACCACATCTGGAGGCACCTCATGTGAATTCTGACATGAGGTATCATGGATGCGCCAGTCACCCTATATCCCAGAAGGTGGAGGCAGTGTCTGACTGATATTTGAGGGCTGATCTGTACTGTCTCTATGAGTGTGACCAGTGTGTGCAACCTGTGCTGTGGCAGGAGCGCCCTCGCCTGTAATGAGTCAAGATTGGCTCCTATGAACTCTAAGTGCTATACAGGGAATGAACGTTGATTTTTGGACATTGATCTGGAGACCCAGTTCCGTGAACAAGTCTACAGTGGTTTGGGTAACCTGGTGGGCCTTGTTGAAGGAGCAGGCTCTGAGGAGACAATCGTCCAGATAGGGATAGATCATAATCCCCTGAAAGAATAGGTGAGCCGCCACTATGGAGAAGACGTTGGAGAATACTCGCGAAGCCGATGAGAGGCTAAAGGGGAGTGCTCTCTATTGGTAATGGTCCTGGCCCAGTGTAAGGCTATGTCTACACTAGCACTTTTGTTATTATAACTTATGTCGCTCAGGGGTGTGGTTTAATTATGTCGATGGAAAAGCATAGAGCAGGTACACGGGATATCTTATAGCAGTGCAGCTACATTGGTACAGCTGTGCCATTGTAAGCTCTCTAGTATAGACATAGCCTAAATCTGAGAAATCGTCTGTGGGAAGGTAGGATCCATATGTGGAAATAGGCATCCTGCAGGTCGAGAGCTGAAAACCAGTCTCCCTGTTCGAAAGATGGAATGATCACTGCTAGTGTGACCATCCTGAATTTTTGAGCTTTCACAAATTTATTCAGTGCTTTGAGGCCCAGTATGGGTCTCCCACCTCCCTTCTTCTTGGGTATCAGGAAATAAGAAGAGTAGAAACCTTTGCTTTGTAGATCTAGAGGTATAGGTTCTATGGCTCCTAGATGGAGGAGATCTATTTCTTGTCGTAATAAACTCTTGCGAGAAGGGTCCCTGAAGAGGGACAGGGAAGGGTGCTGGGGGAAGGTGACATGGACAGAGTACCCATTATGGATGATTTCCAGGATCCTTTGGTCAGATATTATTCATTCCCAATTGTTGTGGAACGAAGCAAGGTGGTATCCAGGTGTGTGCGATGGGTAGCTCAGTTGCAGTTGGTGTTGAGGGGAGAGGTCTGTCGGTGCCCCGACCAAGATGTCAAAGCTGATGTTTTGAGGTGGATGTTTGTGACAAGGAAGACTGTGGCCTGATGGTTTACATTTGGAAAATCTGGATTTTTCCTTTGAGGCTCATAATAGTGTTGAGTTGGAAAATGTGCAGTGCGGGATTTATGCCTGAGGCTGCAGGTTCATGGCTGTTTTCTTTGACCCATAGTCCTTACATGTTAAGGAAGAGAAGCTAAAGAAAGCTCTACAACTAAGAGAAAAGTATTAACTAACTACTGAAGTGCTAAGAGAGAGATAATCTGAAGAATGGACTGCTAATAGCTCCATCTCTAGCCAGGGTTGTTGAGAAGGAACTGAGAGGAGCTGGCCCGTGAGTGTTGCTTAGCCTCATGGCAGAGCATGGGGTGGGGGACAGTGCATGTGCGGGCCAAATGGACACTGCTACCAAAGTTCTCCAATCGGCAGTGTAGGGATGCAAGCACACCTGGAGTGGAGCACCCATAGGGATACTATTAGAAGGAAAAGGCTAGGAAAAGAGCAACCCAAATACTGCACCGTCTTAAAAAGAGAGCAAGCAAACAATATCAATGGCCCCATATGATTTACAAGATACACAGGGACTTTTGCTAAATTCTTCTCCCATGCACACATGGACAACACAGTCTTAGTTTTGCACTTTATGAGTTTAGCCAAAAAAAAAAAAAAAAAAAAAAAAAATCTGTGCAAAACATACTGTGCATCTGCCAAGAACAATTTTTGACAAATCTTAACTGCTAATCAAAACCAATTTTCACCAGAACACTCAAAGGCACTTCTCATTGAGGGCTTTTTTGATCCAAACTTCAGCTTTTCTATACCCAATCATTGTCTTTAGAACTGTTAAATGCAGCAGCATTTTCTTACAAATATATCATACTTTCAAAAAATAGGGAAAATATTTCCCCCCTGACTCACACTCAAAATCATCAGAACTGTTTCCGCTCAGATTTTCAACAACCAAAAATTAAACTTGGTCAGCCCTCAAACCTGGAAAATTTCAGAGTGGAAACAAAGTCTGGGAAAATTTTGAGCGATTGAAAAATACTTATAATCATTACTTATAGTGGCTGCTCCAGTAAGCTAATACATTTATATAATTGGCTGAGCAAAGTAAAGCTCTACGCTCAATGGAATTTCTTGGAGGGTCAGTAAGTTTGGCCACCCCTGATTTAGTGTTTCCACTTTACAAATAGGGGAACTGAGGCAGCAGTAAAGTGATTTGTACAAGGCTATACAAGTCAGTGGCAAAGATGGGATTAAACCCCAGAAATTAACTGGCAACCACTCTCCTACTCACTCTGCCTGATAACAAATCTGGAGTAAGTATTATACTGAATTAATTGCAAGGCACTGAATTAATTTTACCACTTGAACAAATGTACTATTTCATTCCAAAGCAAGTAGACATATTAATATTTTAATTAGCAATAACTTCAGTTCTCAGAGTGATCTAAAATTTAGTCAACCTGCAGTGTACAAAGTTTTTTTGTATTTGAATCATATGATCTATTACCTTCTTTTTGGATCGAGGTCTTGGCTGTTCCTCATATTCTTCCCCAAAGACAGGAGGCAGCAAAAATTCATTTTCTGTATCAAGCTCCTCAGCCGCTGCAAATATATTAGAAACTTAAGTTTCATAAAACTTTTGAAAGATTACATGGTCCAAGGTTATGAGTTACATAAATCTGCACTAACACAAGGAGTCTATTAGAGTACACAGATGATAATGTTCTGCTGACATTTGTTGCAGTACCAAGTGTAGGATTTCAGAAGAGGCAATTCACTCTGTTTTGGTATTTTATATGAAATACCAATTTCAAAAGCAATTTAATGATGAAGAAAAATTTTCAAGTCGTCTGTTACAACACTAATATGGTGTAAGCCTACTAACGGTGATATATAACCTATCGCATAAATCTCTCTCTGCATCAGATGACTGGCAGATAGCTAACGCAACGCCTATTTTTTAAAACTACTCCAGAGATGATCCTGGCAATTACAAGCCAGTAAGTCTAATTTTAGTACAAGGCAAACTGGTTGAAATTATAGTAAAGAACAGATTTATCAGACACACAGATGAACAGATGAATTAAAAGTAGGCAGTCATGGGATAAAAGGGAAATTCCTCTCATGGATCAGTAACTAGAAAAAAAGACAGGAAACCAAGGGCAGGAATAACTGATCAGTTTTCATAGAAGAGAGAGGTAATAGCAAGGTTCCCCAAGGATCTGTACTGGGACAAGTGCTGTTCAACAATTACCCTTTCACATAACACAAGAACCAGGGTTCACCTGCTGAAATTAATAGGCAACAGGTTTAAAACAAACACAAGGAAGTACTTCTTCACATAACACAGTCAAGTTGTGGAACTCACTGCTAGAGGATGTTTTGAAGGTCAAAAGTGTAACAGGGTTCAAAAAAGAATTAGATATGTTCATGGAGGAAAGTGCCATCAATGGCTATTAGCCAAAATGGTCAGGGATGCAACCTTATGCTCTGGACATCCCTAAAATCTCAGATTGCCAGAAGCTGGGATTGGACAATGGGGTATGGATCACTTGATAAACTGCCCTGTTCCATTCATTACCTCTAAAGCAAGTGGCACTGGCACGTTGGAAGACAGGATACTGGGGTAGGTGGACCACTGGTATCACCCAGTATGGCCATTCTTCTATTTTATTAAGAGAGGCACATAACACATCAGTTTGCAGTTTTTCTTTCACCTATGCAAACTTTGCATCAGACCTGTGATCCCATTGTGTGAATTAGCAAGTAATGGTATTTCTACACAGCAACTAGACACCTGCGGCTGGCCCATGCCAGCTGACTCAGGCTCACAGGGCTCAAGCTGTGGGGTATCTAGTTGCTGTGTAGACATATCCTTAGTGAATAAACAGTAGAAAACAAACAAATTAGCGTGACGTTACAAAATGTACTTTGTTCATTTATTTTTGTTTATAACAAAATGTAAAGTTAACATTACTAAGTCTTAGATTGCCTTTTTGGAGCAGGCACAGTCTTTTTTTCTGTGTTTGTAAAGCACCTAACACAATGGGATCTGGTCTGTAACTAGGGCTCCTAGTAGCAATGGTAATACAAATTATTAATTATAATTATAAGGTAAAGCCCCAATACTACATCTCTGATTAACCCCTGAGAAGTGGAAAGAAGCCACCAATTTTTGATCAGGACACACAGCAAAACGAAGACAGACTGGATTTAAAGCTGCAGGCTGTAAACTTTATTGACTTTTAATAGTAAAAGGAGGCTGACTTCCCCTTTAACTACCAAACACTGTCTGAGATCAGAGTGGGGCTGAATGGCCTTATGCCACACATCCAAGGAAAGGATTACTCAGCTGTTCAGTCACTGATGTTCTTTAAGATGTGTAGTCCAAATCACATTCCACAGCTTGCGATTGCGGGGGCAGTGCATGTGCCAGAAAACTTTCTAGCCCACAGCGTCCGTGTGGCAGTGCATGCACCCTTACACTCTAAAGCATTCCAGTGAGGAACCTGGAGCCACCTCATCACCCTCAGTTCCTTCACCACCTTCAGAGCTCAGGGTTTGGGGAATTCCGAAGTAGTAGTAACAGCGGGTGGTTTGTGTAATACATATACAGACTACATATCTCAAAGAAAATCAGTACTGTACAGGTAAGTAACCTTTTTTATTTTGATAGTCCGTTAATTCCAAGCTGGTGACTTCCAAACAGTAGTCCTTACAGTCCTGTCAAATCTGGCATCATCCCTGATCACCTACACCAGTGTGTAATGCTTCATAAATGTGTGGACAGATGACCACTCTGCTGCTCTGCAGATGTCACTGATGGGAAGGCACACCAAAGAAGCCACTGATAGAGACTGTATATGGAGGAACGCACTAACACTTTGTATGGAAGTAGCATCCTTGCGAGTCAAAAGCATGATTTGATGCTCCAGCCAGATAGTCTCTGGGTGGGTACTGCTTGACCCATAACCCTTTCCCTATAAGCAAAAGAGGAGTCTGGGTGATTTCTGGAAGGGCTTGACCCTGTCCAATTAATATAGCAGCACCCTTTGCATGTCCAGTATGTGCAAACTCTGTTCTGCTCTCCCTGCATGAGGCTTCAGGAAGAACACAGGTAGGCTGATCGTCTCACTGATGTGGAATTCCAGTGCTACTTTTGGCAGGAATCTTGGGTGGGGCTTCATTTTCCCCTCATCCTTATATATGATGGTATATGGAGGGTCCCTCCATTAATGCCTGAGTCTCTCCAACCCTTCTGGCTGATGTGATTGCCAACTTTTATGGTGAGATTGAGCCACTGGCAACAGGCTCATTGCCCTAAAGGGCTTCCATTAGCCTGGAGAGGACCACATTAAGGTCCCATGCTGGGTTTGGGTCCTTAAGTGGTGGAAAGAGTCTAGAGATGCCTTTCAGGAATCTATTGGGTGTAAGAATACAAAGGAATGGTCAATCAACAGATGGATGGCCAGCTGATATGGCCACTAGGTGCACCCGCCAGGAGCCTTAGGAAACACTCACTTGCTTTAATTGACTCCAGTGTATCCTGGATGCTTGCCTGAACAGGGGGAATATGGTACCCGTGGGCCCAGCTGGAGAATCTCATCCATTTCAAAAGATAAGTCGTCCTTGTTAACTCCTACATGCTGTTTATCATACCTCCTGCACCTCCGGCAAGCAGGACCTCTCTGCTTGAGTCAACCAGAAAGCATCCACATGGTTAGATAGAGAGAGTGGAGGTTTGGTTGCAGCATCTCACCTCCATTCTGAGCCAGAAGATCTGGGACTACTGGAAGCATGACTGGGGGTGGTATGGAGAGGTTGAGCAGGTCTGAGTACAAGGTGTGTCTTCTTGGTCTTGCATCTGGTAATATAGAGGATGTTTCATTTTCGTCTTCCAGAATGTGAGCCAGGGTGTGTCCAGAGTCCCTGAGGCAGCCTTAAGAATGCTTTCCCCAAGTCCACTCTCAAAGCCAAATGGTGCACCTACCTTCTTTTGTCTAAGACCTGCTCCTTCCAGGAGCCAGACTGTAGCGCTCTATTTGGAAAAGTTTCTTTCGAAGGATGAGGAACTCACTAATACACCCTCCGTCTACCATAGCTGAACAACCAACCACCCAAAGAAGCAAGACAGTAAACTTTAAAGGGTTGACATACAAAATGATGGGGTCTAAATTAGCTATTACCACTCAAGAAAGAGAACTTGGTCATTGTAGATAGTTCTTTGAAAACATCTGCTCAATGTGCAATCGCAGTCAAAAAAGTTAACAATGTTAAAAACCAAGGGATAGATAATAAAACAGAGAATATCATCATGCCACTATATAAAGCCATTGTATGCCTGCATTTTGAATACTGAGTGTAGTTCTGGTCGCCCCATCTCAAAAGATATATTAGAATTGGAAATGGTAGAACAAAGAAATGATTAGGGGAATGGAACAGCTTTCATACGAGGAATGGAACAGCTTTCATACGAGGAGAGATTAAAAAAACTGGGACTGTTCAGTTAAGAAAAGAGATGACTAAAGGGGGAAATGAGGTTACATACCTATAACTGGAGGTTCTTCGAGATGTGTGGTTCCTATCTGTATTCCACTGAGGATTATGCGCATGAGCCACAGGCCCAGAGCCAGAGCTTTTCAAAATAGTAGAATCCGTGGGTCTGTGCATGCGCCCTCGTACCGCCTCATGGTTTCGCCCAAGGTGATAAAGGACAGGGCGGAATGACTGCGCCTTCAGTTCCTTCTCCACCAAAAAAATCGACCAGTTTCGCAGCAGAGGGAAAGGAGGGCGAGATTGGAATACAGATAGGAACCACACATCTCAAAGAACCTCCAGTTATAGGTAAGTAACCTCCCCTTCTTCTTCGAGTGATGGTCCCTACTGTATTTCACTGAGTGTGATTAACAAGCAGTACCTAGATAGGAGGAGGTTGCGAGGAAGAAGACAGAACCGTGGAACGGAGGACCGCCACACCAAACAAAGCATCTGCCACAGAATGACTAGAGCAGGGATCGGCAACGTTTGGCACGTGGCTCGCCAGGGTAAGCACCCTGGCGGGCGGGCGGGCTTACTTGTCGCGTCTGCAAGTTCGGTCGATCGCCAGGCCAATGGGGGCGGCGGGAAGCGGCGGCCAGCACATCCCTTGGCCCGTGCCACTTCCCACAGCCCCCATTGGCCTGGAGCAGAGAACCGCGACCAGTGGGAGCCGCGATCGGTTGAACCTGCAGACGCGGCAGGTAAACAAACCGGCCCGCCAGGGTGCTTACCCTGGCGAGCTGAGTGCCAAAGGTTGCCGATCCCTGGACTAGAGCATAATAAGAAAAGGTATGTACTAAACTCCACATGACTGCTTTACATATGTCCGTAGAGGCCACTTTGTAGAGCACGGCCATAGTTGATGATTGTGCTCTCGTGGAATGGGCCCCTATCCCACTTGGTTGGGACTGCCCTAACAATTGATAGCGGAGTGTAATGCACCCTGAGACCGACTTTGAGATTCTCTGACTGGAGACGGCCTGCCCCTGAATTCTCTCCGCTATGGCAACAAATAGTCTATGAGACTTCCGGAATGACCTTGTCCTTTGTAGGTAAAAGGCCAGGGCCCTACATGCATCAAGGGAGTGAAGCTGCCATTCCTCCTTTGAGGCTAGCAGTTTAGAAAAGAAGGTAGGCAGATATATAGGTTGGTTGAGGAGGAAGCAGGAAACAACTTTTGGTTGAAATTTGGGGTGCAAGCACAGTGAGACTTTGTCCTTATGGAATGTGATGAAAAGGGGATTTGCCATCTTGGCCCCCAGTTCACCAACCCTTCTTGCAGAGATAATAGCAACAAGGAAAGCGACCTTCATGGAAAGAAGAGAAAGTGAGCAGGAGGCCAGAGGTTCAAAGGGTGAGTTCATCAATGCCGTCAGGACTAGACTGAGGTCCCGCTGAGGAGTGATAGGCTGAATGGGAGGGTATCTGTGTACAAGGCCCTACCGGAATCTGGGAGTCAAAGGCTGAGTGAAAAACGAATTCTCATCCACAGGAGGGTGGAAAGCACTGATAACCACTAAATGCACCTCAACAGAGCTGAGAGCGAACCCCGAGGCCCTCAGAGACGGAAATAGTCTAAGAGCATTGGGATGCCCATGGCCTCAGTGGCAAGACCCTTCTGGTGGGCCCGGGAAGTGAAACGTATCCATTTAACTTGTTAGGATCACCTCATGAAGTCCTTCCTGCTACTGGAGAGGCCATCTTGCACTGCCGAAGAAAATTCCCATGCTAGCGGAGGTGTCCATCCAAAAACCAAGCTCTCAGGTGAAGCATCTGTGGATCGG
Source organism: Terrapene triunguis (assembly GCF_002925995.2). Taxonomy (NCBI): domain Eukaryota; kingdom Metazoa; phylum Chordata; order Testudines; family Emydidae; genus Terrapene; species Terrapene triunguis. Next base: position 6,432,323 of record NW_020664489.1, on the reverse strand, counting down.
GCTGCCTGAGCCTGCCGCTGTGTTGTCTGAGCAGTACCGGGAACCTCAGAAGCGAGAGTGGAGGATGCTTTGACATGCGGAGAAGAGGAAACCAGAACTGGCAATCAGGATGGCCGTTATCCTCTCACGTGGGAGTTTGTGAAGGATGCGGGGCAGGAGCAGTAGGGGCGGGAAGGTGTAATTGATTCAGTTTGACCAGTCGATGCCAAAGGTGTCACCCTATGAATGGGCGCTGAACCCTCCCCTGAAACAGTACTGGATGTATTTGGTGTTGGTGTGAGAGGCAATCACCAACCATGATGTGCAACTCCCATTTGCTGTTGGTCACAAAGTTCCTGCTGAGAGCATTGGCAATCACATTTTGAGTCCCCAACAATAGGATACAGTATGCAATGCACCACTTCCAGAAGTGTATCGCTTCTGCACACAACGTTGGGGACCTTGTGCCTCCTCACTTGTTTATGTAGCAAATCACAGTGTTGTCATCTGACATAACGAGAACATGACAAGATTAGATGGAAGGTAAAAATACGTGGCATGCCCTATGTACCGCCCGAAATTCTAGGATGTTGATGTGCATCCTGGCTTCCCAAGTGTTCCAAGCTCCTTGCGTCATGTGATATCCCATGTGGGCACCCCAGCCATCGAACGATGCATCCGTTATCATCATACTTGGAGAGGATGGAAGGAAGGACACTCCAGAGCAAACCTGGAGCGAATCTGTTCACCATCAAAGGGAGGAGATTACTTCTAGTGGAACAGTGAGAACGGTGTTAACGGGTTGGTTCATAGGGGAGCATACTCCCTGCAGTCATAGTTGTAGACAACAAAAGCACAGGTGAGCGAAGGCCATGACATATATGCATGCTGCCATGTGACCGAGGAGGGAAAGACAAGTTCTGGCTGAGACCGGGGGGTTGGATGTCACTGAAGCAATCAGGTCCAGTTCTGTCTGGAACCTGTCCTTCGGCAGATAAGCACTTGCGGAGGTCGCGTCAATGCGTGTGCCAATGAACTCCAGGGACCGTGTATAGGGTGCAAAGTTGATTTTTTAACATTCACACTCACCCCTAGGGAGAAGAGGAGTAGAAGGAGCTGGGATGTCAATTCTCGAGCTTCCCTTCTGGGCCGTGCCACTAGCAGCCAGTCATCCAGGTAGGGGAAGACAAGGACTCCCTGTCATCTGAGATGAGCCGCTACCACAGAGAAAACCTTCACATAGACTTATGGAGCAGTGGTAAGTGCAAATGGGAGAACCCTGTATTGGAAGTGCTGAGAGCCCACCATGAACCTCAGGAACTGTCTGTGGGTTGTATGGATGTCGACGTGGAAGTAGACATCTTGCATATCAAGAGTTGTAAACCACATGCCTTTTTCTAGAGAGGGAATGATGGCCGCAAGCTTGACCATGAAGAACATTGGCTTGCGAATAGAACGGTTGGGGCATTGGAGATACAGAATTGGTCTCCATCCCCCCTTCTTCTTGGGCACCAGGAAATAACTGGAACAGAACTCTGTGCCTTGAAAGGTTGTGGGCACTGGCTCTACTGCTCCTCTCTGCAAAAGAGAGTCCACCTTAGGGCAAGGATACTGTCGTGAGAGTGGTCCCTGAGACAGGACTGGGGCAGAGGATGTGGAGGAAGTAGCATCATACACTCAATCACATAGCCATGTTGAATGAAAACCAGGAACCACTTGTCCACTGTTATTGTGCTTCATGCTGGCAGAAAGAGTTTGAGACTGCCCCCAAATGGGGTGGTTGGCACGAGTGCTGGTGTGCAAAGTGGTTGACGGTTCTTTAGATGCACTCAGAAATATTGTTTAAAAGAAGACTGAGTATATTGCTCACAGGACTGTCCCCGTGGATGGGATCTTTGTACCTTTGGGCGCTTCTGTGGAGTCTCAAAGACTCGCTGGTGGTAGAACTGGGGAGCTCTGTAGCGTTGTGTAAATGGCAGGCAATAAAATTTTCATTTGGGCACTGGCGTATAAATGTCTAGTGATCACAGGGTGGCTCTAGAGTCTTTGAATGAGTGCAAGGAATCATCCATCTTCTGATGGAAGAGGTGTGATTCATCAAAAGGGAGGTCCTCAATTGTGCTCTGTACCTCCCTAAGGAAGCCCGAGGAGTGTAACCAGCATTCCCTCCTCATGACAATTCCAGTTGCCATTGTACACGAGAATGTCTGCAGAATCAACCGCAGCCTCAAGTATAATTCTAGCAACCCACTTGCACTCCTCCAAAACAGCTTGAAAGCGGGCACAATCTTGCTGCAGTAGCTTGTCAACAAAGTCCACTGTCTGGCCAATGCTGCATCCCAAAGTCCTTAATCATAAGAAATTACTACAAAAATCAGTAAAATCCTATGTACAAGAATAAAAACAGTTTTTCTGTAAAGTTTAGAAAGTACGTCACCAAGGATGAGAGAACAGCAAATGCTCCAACTAAAACCACGCAGCACTGAGAAGGAACTGAAGGCATGGTCCGTCCACCCTGCCCTTTATCGCCTCAGGCGAAATCCTGAGACAGTACAAGGGCACATGCGTGGACCAATGGATACTATTACTTTGAAAAGCTCTGGCTCTGGGCTCCTGGTGCATAACCCTTAGTGGAACACAATAGGGACCATCACTTGAAGATGACGACAGAGGTCTATAAATTCACAAGTAGTGTGGACGAAGTGAATAAGGAAGTATTAGTTATCCTCTTCACATAACACAACAACCCATGAAATTAATAGGCAGCAGGTTTAAAACAAACAAGGAAGTACTTTTTCACACAACGCACAATTAACGCGTGGAACTCATTGCAGGAGATGCTGTGAAGGCCAAAAGTATAACAACATGATCAAAAGAGATTTAGATAAGTTCATGGAGGATAGGTCCATCAATGGTTATTAGTCAAGATGGTCAGGGATGCAACCCCATGCTCCTCGTGTCCCTAAACTTCCAGCTGGCAAAAGCTGGGACTTAATGACAGGGGATGAATCACTCGAGATTATCCTGTTCTGCTCATTCCCTCTGAAACATCTGACAGTGGCTAGTGTCAGAGACAGGATACTGGGCTAGATGGACAAGTATGGGTGTTCTTATGTTATAACAGTATGTATCACAACCAAAAAGACTATGAAGCCAGACCATAAAGACTATTTCATTCAGAACATTTGTTGAAAGAATAGCAGAAATACCTCTTGGAAAATCAATTTCAATATCGAGATCTGGTTCATACGGAATATCAGGCAAGCTTGTCTGCATCTCTGTATCAGAGTTTAGCAAGTCTGTTTCAATTATTACACCTGTAATTAAATAAAATAAAATTATATTACCATTTAACAGTTAATTTTCATTTTGTGGCTCTGCCAAGACAGTGCAGACACTGAATTCCTCCTCACATACTCACTGCAGGATGATGTCAAATCACCAGCCCAGATTTTCCAGTTCTGGAGCGCTCTATTCTGCTTCTCCAGTATGACTCCTTCCCAGCTAGAAAGATATGTTAGCCTACTCTGCCCTGCTTAATTATGGAGAATCTCTTGTCGAAGTCCAGGTTTGTAAAACTCAGGACCTGTGTAATCTAGGCTGTCTCAACCAGCTACAGAAAGCAAATTAGCATAAAGTGGGAATATAATTTGTCTTTCTGCAGCTTTGCCTGCAACAGCACAGATCCTGGGCTTCTTTATAGCAGACCTTTTCAAAAACATTTGTCCATATCGTCTCTAGATAATTTGCAGAAACAGCTGAAGAAGTCTGGGAAAAAAGCTTCCGGAGACCTCTCAAAAGCTTTTTAGGTTACTGTTTGAAGGAGAGGTTTTTTCTGGTAAAATTTAGAAGCCACAAACATATCATGATACGTGGGCAGAAAAAAAAAAGTGTGCATGGCAGAAAAGTTTGCAGAAATTCCTCTCCTGGTGAAAGTCTTGAATCATCTCATCCTCGGAATCTGAGGATGCCTCAGAGATAGTTTCTCTCCCCCTTCAGGTGAGCTGGCAGGGGGGACGGGAAGAAGGTGGGAAAGCAGTTTCACTGTCACAGCCCCAGAAATTGCATCAACTGCTTCCTCGTTCTGCTTCAGGGAGAGACTCTGCTTTTGCAGGTTTTCATAGATTCTAAGGCCAGAAGAGACCATTTTGAACATCTAGTCTGACACCCTGTATAGCACAAGCTATAGAACTTCCCCAAAATAATTCCTAGAGTGTATGTTTTAGAAAAACATGCAATCTTGATTTAAAATCTTGATTTAAAAATTTAGAATCCACCACAAACCTTGGTAAAAACTGTTGCAATGGTTAATTACTGTCACCGTTAAAAATTTACCCCTTATAATGAGGCTTTAGGCACCCTGAGAGGCTGATTTTGTTCCTCGCAATTGCAAAAACTGTTTCAGCCACTGCCTTGCTCCACTGAGATAGTGAATTTTTCCCTCAGCTAATAAATAATGTAAGGTGTCTACAGGAAAGTGCTACTGCAAAAACAACAATTAATTTGTTCTTTCTTTAGCCTCCTTTGGTTGATAGATAAATGGTGGTTGGACCCAGCTGCAGCAGTCACTTTCCTGCATTTGTGGTTTTTTTAAATGAAGCAGCAGTCCAACTAGAGATGTAAAGGAAGGAGCCCTACAGAGTGAGAAAATCCTGGGTGACAATTTGTCATCCTCCTGGCTCTAGGAGCAAGTGAGGAGGAGGATTCCAGCATCTACATGGCTGCCAGCCAAGCCACAGAACAGATTTCTAAAAGTTACCTGCATCTCAAATACGATGAAATATTCTAGAAATTTGTTTAAACAGATAAAGTTTCCAATTAATTTTAGAATTCACAAATAATTTTGTATTTAATTACTGTAATATAAGAACACTATGGATACATACACACAGAAGTAAAAATACATGGATTCAAAGGCCAAAGCAACAAAACATACTGTTCAGATCCATAGTCTCTGTTTTTCCATCATCTTCAGGCATCATCTCAGCTATAGTCAGTAGCTCAGCCTCCAGAGGATTTGAAGGAACTTTACCCCTCAGCTCTTCTATTGCTGCAAGGATCTTCTCATTGCTATCCAGAGTGGTGGGCAGAAAAACTGGAACTGGCACCTAAGCAGATAGGAATGAATAACTCTTTAAAAATTTTGTTGTTAACAAATGATTACCAATGATGTAGAGTTAAATACAGAAGCTTTACATCTATCTTTTAAAAGACTCAATAGTCCAGGGCTTAGGAAACGGTGCCCTCATTAAGGTTTAGCAGAAAAGCCAACAGTTGATAAGACAGTTGAAAAACCATGAATACAGATGACCAGAGTGAAAAAAAGAGGGACAGAAATGCTATGAGAAGTACTGTAGTACAATTTAGTGGTGAGAATAAAGAACAGTGCCAGGAGACTCCTGACTCCTAATCCCAGGTCTGACTATCTACCTACTCTTTGTGGCCTTGGACAAGTCATTACCCTCTTTTGGTGGCCTCAATTTCCCCATCTGTAAAATGTGGAAAATTCTTTTTACTTTCCTAGTCAAAGAAGCGTTGTGAGGATTATCACTTGAGTAAATCACATAGAAGATGTAGAATGCTATGTAAATGGTAACCATTAAGAAGCTTAATTTGCTAGAAATTTTGAAATCCAAATCTTATCCTGGTTTCCACTGCAACCCTGTCATTCCCTCTTTGCTTCTACTCCCTCCTGCTAGTCTCCCTCTGCCATCCCTCACAATCTTTCACTTCCCCATCTTTGACCACCCAGCAGAGATGCACCAGTCAAAACTGTTGCTGGAGCAAAACAGCACTGTAAGAGCTTACGTATATGCAAGCAGGCAGGTTGCTTACTGAAGAATGGTGAGGAAGCTGAAGTGTCACTAGCAAAGTACTGTTCTACCTAAAAAAAAAGTGCTGCAGCACCACTCAAGCAACACAGTACTAATGACTGTAACATGCAAAATAATTAATAATACAAATTATTCTCTTAGCTAAAGTTGAATGCAATTCAGCTTAAAAATAAGGCATGACTTACTGGAACGGGAACCACTGTCGGAACAGGAACATTTTGACTATACATGTGCATAGGCACCGGAACATAAACAGGTACAGGAACAGGCACTGGGACATATTCTTTCTTCCAATCATCTTCTATAAAAATAAGCCAAATTATAGAAAGGCACTTAAAAGTCTCTTACAAGAATAGCTTGGAAAAGTTAAACTTTCTGTAGCATATTTCAAGCCAATATAATTCAAATACATTAAAGGTGAAATGAACGAACAGTTACTTCTACTAATATTCACTAGTTACCTGTCTGACAACATTTTGTCTGCATGTGAGGTTTACAGTATGTAGCTTTTGTCATTGTCAAAGGTTTGCAAAGAATTGCCTTGTTCTTCATCTCTTTGTTAAGTGTTGGAGAAGGGGGTGGCACTGAACCCTACAGACAAGCAAACAATTGCATCATTATTGATTTGTTACAGCTTTTGATTTCAGATACCAGTCAATATTTGTGTTCTAAACATATATAAGTCCTGGAAAAGAAAGCAAAACACAGCAGCACCGGTGACTGCTCTTTAGTTAAAAGTTGTTTTGTATTTCTAAATGAGCTTCTTCTGTCAGAAGCATAATACACCTGTATTTTATTTGCTCTGGGCTAATACTTTCAGAATTAACTTTTAAATTTTAGTTTAAACTACAACATTGACTTCACTGCTGTTACATTATGAAAGCATCAAGAAATTGACTTGTTGGTTTACAACTTTTAAAAGCTCTAGCTTTAAACTACTTTATTAAAAACAACACAATTGAAAGGCTCTAGGCTTAAAATTTGACCTTCTTTAGAGGTATAATAATCCATAATGAAAAGTCTTCAATTCTAATTTTTATTTTTAATTTCAGCATTCCACTGCTGTTTTTTTTATCTTAAAAATATGCAATATGGGCTCTAGAGCAGTAATCCAACTCTATTTCTAGAAATGCACTAAAAGTGATGATCAATAAATCAAGGTGGTTTTGCATGACAGAACACTACATAAGTTTCAATTGCTGTTAAAAATAAACCCACTGATGAACAGAGTTCTCTTCAAAACAGATTTTCACGTATACATGGCAGTGTGAATTAAAATCAGTAGAGGAAATACTTAAGACTTCCAAATGGATATTATAAAATAGTAAAATATTTAAAAAAATACTACAATAGTTGGCAATTTACTTCCTAACAAGTAAAGGTTAAGTAATGAGGGCTTTTAGCTGCTTTTTATTTTAAAACTGTGGACTGAATCAATGCGTCTAGAAGCAGTTTTCTATGTATGTGCTCAGAAATTTTAATCAAGATGGCTTATGGTTGACATCTCCAATTACTACAGAAATCCCTAAAAGTTTAATGCATACACATTTATACATAAACTAAATATAAATTAAGATAGAGATATATAATAAAGTAACATTTAGCTCTATACAAGCCTAAATATATTTTTCTATAACAGTAAGGAATCTGAAGGAGATAATCTATTCTAGTTGGAAAATAAGCATCCCGAAGATCTCAACAAGAGAGAGAAAAATAAATTAGTGTGAAATTAAAACAAGGTAATCTGGAAGAAGAGACCATTATTAAACCCCCTTTTTGTGACAATCTGATACAACCTAGTAAAATTCAAACTTGAGGTTACTCCATGCTCCATTTATGCTGTGCCTTGTTCTCCGCTACACAGGCATCAGTCCTGCAAAAAGTTACTCAGTTATTCCCACATAAAGTCTAAATGTAGTCAATGGGACTCTGTGTAGCAGTGACTGTACTTCTGATAATAACTATTTGCATAATCAGAGGGACTTTCTGCCTTTCCAAAATGGGTCATAACCTTAAAATGCTAATTAATCAGTGGGTTTTTTTCCTTCTGCATTTATTATATACACCTATTCATTAGGAACACAAAACATACAAAAACTATATTTTCTTGTGAATTATCTTTAAAGGGATACTCTCACGTAATTCAGCAAGAAAATACCCAGTAGTTTGTTTTAGTGGAAGTGATTTAAAAAGACATATGAATAAAATTTTGTTTTTATAACTTAAGCTAGCCAATTTAGTTTCACTGATCATGATGACAAAAAACAACAAAAACCCCAAAGTTGGATTAATGTTTTCTATTTTAATCATTTAAAAATGTTACTTATTTTGTTGGTGTTTCTTTAAAAGTTCAAAATGTCATTTTAATATATCTAATTATATTTTATATACTTACTGTCATTTTTGTTCGGGAAATTTGACAACCCTGATCTAAAATGTAAAGAGATTCAAAATTAACAGTGTTTATTTTATCAGTTTATATAAAAAGTACATAAAATAAATTTAACAACAACAAAAATTAAGACGGTTCCTTTATCACAGTATTACCAGACAAGCACAGCCAACTGCTTATGACAGTTGTGTTCAGTCCTAGGCCCAGGCTACACACAGAAATTACACCCTTTTAACTACACAGGTTTCTAAATCCACTGAGTTAAATCAGTGCAATACCCATGTGAGCTCAATCTCGATCTGGTTTAAGACTACCTTATTTCAATTTATCTTAAATTGAGCTTAATTAATAGTGACCACTCAGATTTAAAAGTGTACACACAAAGATGCTGCAGCAATCTGAATGAATTGATTTAAAAACTGATTTAACTAAACTGGTGTCATTCCTGTGTGCAGACAAGCCCCTAAGTATCACTATGATCTCCACATGCACATGAGCTTCCTGCTCTTTCTAAGGATCTAGCTGCCTCCTTGTATTAAAGCAAGAGAGCATTGTGCAATTCAAAAAGATGTTGCAAGTTGAGTTCCCACGTGAGAAAAACATGTTTTTAATGTTTTCACCTCTAATCCCTGGTATCCCCCCTTCTCCCCATGATCTAAGGATACTTGGAAAGGAAAAGACCCCAAAGTACAAGCAAAGACAAACTGGGAGTGAGGGAGGAAGAGAGGGTTCCCTGCCCCCTATCCACCATATTAAATGCAAAATTACACTGGAGCTGAAGAGAAGCTAATGTGAGTGTAAGTGTGTTCTACTATTCCCTCTCCTCTTGAGATTACTTGGTTTCTTTAACCAGTGTTTGGCCTCAGAGCTGACCTTCAAACTGTGACGCTTGTAGTACAAGTAAGTTTTCTATATGAACAAACGTACAGTAAAGGGCAATTATTTAGCATGATCCGCTGGGAATTAGTCTCTTTTTTCTTTAACATTAAACAGAAATTGTGTGTTTAATTCTACCCATGCAATGTACTGAATACCTGTCCACAGAATCAGAATAATTGACAAGTTACAGAACTTTTCACTCTCAAAACAGGCAATAAAACAAAAAGCTAACATTAAAAATCCAATACAAATGGCACAATAAGCAAATTTCTGACAGTAAAACAAATGTTTGGACAGTGTCTAGCACAATGGGGCTGGTGCCTCTAGGATTTATCGCAAGAAAAATATATAATCTCATCAATTTCTGATTTCTCATTTAACAGAAGTCTCTCCTTTGTAAATACAAGTTCATATTGCTTGTAGATGTCATCTGAGTGAAAAATATTGAGCCACAACTGAAATTTGTAAATAAAAAAAAAATGTCCTTTCAGAGTAATGAATGTATAGTTCTGCTGTTTATGATCTATGAAACATCACATACCATAATGCAAATTTTCAGGTCCTTTTTGTGTTGCCATATTAGGTTCATTTTGTTGACAGTAGAAACGCAGTAAGCAGTGCTGATCACAGAAATGTTTCATTTCTCCACGCCACTGTACTTTCTCTTTGAGAGTTCCTTGAGACTTACAACAGTCACACCTGGCAGCCTTAACAGAAAGGGAGATTTTGACATTTTTTAAAGAAAGAAACCTCAGAAAAAGAACTAAACATTTTACATTTTAAAAGGATACTTAATGATGAGGCTATTTATCATTGATTCTAGAGTACTTTTAAACAGTTAAGTTTCATTTTCAATTGAGACAGCTACTTTGCTAGTTCCACAACATTTGTGTTACCTTCTGATCTGTACGTATAGACACATTAGTCATTTGGTTTTCAACTATATAAAACTGAAAAAAGGATCAACAGGCGTCATTTGTTTACATGTTTTTAAGTCCATAAAACTAGCCCATCTCTGCATATTCAGCAAGATATCTATATGTCATGGAACCATTTTTAACAAAGTCCACTGAAACACTCTGCAAAACAAGAGAGAAGGACAGAGATTGAGACCTCCGTAAGGATTCTTTCCAATCCACAATGAAATAGTAATTAAGCAACAATATTGTTGTCCAATGTTTTGTATTTGAATTATATTGTGTGCTCCTTGGTGAAGGGACCTTGTGTCTTTATCTACTTTGGGCTATAGCAGTAGTAGTAAAATTGTTATAAATAATAAATATTAATATGATTGTTTAATTTAAGTTTCACCAGTTTTAGAGCAATACAAATATATATTTTGCAAATCTAACAGGAAGCTCAAGTTGCCATTTCAGTGTTTCTGGTCAGGAACCCAATGATTAGCACATAACTGAAGCTCCTAAATGGAATCTTGTAGGTCTCCACCCTTAGCTTTGCATTATATTATGTATACATCAGACAGCATGACAACTTTACTTGGGCACCTATGCCACCCAAAGATAGTGTGACTGATTCACTTCAATGAAAGCTTTATTAATTAGAAAGGAAACCTAAGTTATAATATGAATGTTGATGGTGCCAGTTGCAGTCCCTCAGCAAGCAAGCAAATCCTCATAACCACAATGCTCTCCACATCTGTTGACACCTGCGTGCCAAATGATACTAAAAACAGAGGAGGGAAAATACAAGGTTTAAGGGTACTTAAACCAGATAGATCTGTTGAATGAGATTAAATGGGTTTTCCAGTGTAAGTAGTACACAGTGCAACAGATATGATAATTGGTCAAGAGACATATAGCACTGAAGTTACATATGAGGAACTGATTGCTGAGGAATTGAAATTTGCACCATTAGTGTTCACAGGGTAATGAGAGAATGACACCAGGCCAATTAGTTAAAGCACAAAAGAGACTAAGTGGTGTGTGTTTATGTGTATAGTGTGTATGTGTATCAGGTACAGTATTTAGTCTCTTCTGCTTGAATTAGCGGCTTGGTGTCATTCTCTAGTGACCCTGTGAGAATTTCTGTGGAACATAAAATTTGAGCCAAGATTTTGAAATATTAAGGTGCTTGTCTATGGACTTAGGAATTGAATTTTAGGCATCTATTTTTGAAAATACTTGCATTAAAAGTGTTTCCAACCCTTCTAGATGTGACTCAATGCAAGCACTCTCTTTCAGAGTCAACAGAAAGATTGAAACATTAGTTCTGAGAGTTGCAAACTGCTCCATTTCTCTTCAACAGGTGTTAATTCATATGCCTCTTAATGCTACTATTACACTAACTTCTCAGCTGACCAGTTTAGTAGAAAGATCCATCTACTTTGGACTTGTAGATGGAGCTTGACGATAGCAGTACACCTTTCTTTCCCCCCATCTGATTCCTCATTGCAAATATAAGGAACCAGATCTTGCAAAATACAGTGGAAGCGTTCTTTCTGCTGATAATTTATTTCTCCCTCCTTGCTCTTCTCCCCCCTCAGTGAAATCTTTGACATATGGACCATTCTACCCTCTAGGACTGCCCCATAATTACTTTATGCAGAGACATTTGTTTCTGCTTCTACCTATCGAGCTATACTGTCTCTGGCAGGAGCTCCAACTTCGTCCCAAGATGCCTTTCTCCATAGTGTTCCTCAAGGTTCAATTTTCATCTCCACGATTTTCTACCTTCTTTTATCTTTACACCTCAGCTATCTCTTTCACACTAGTTACTCAATCCCACATAGCCTTCTACACTTTTAATAACTCCTCCCTATAAACACCCTTTCCCTGAACCAAATACATTTGCACCGTTGTCTCAAACAATTCTGTTTCCTCTCTCTCCCGTTTCCCTTCCTTCCATCTATCTCTATCTAGAACATTAGCATCTTTGACCGGGAATTCCCACAACTATTTGCATATCTGCCTATCATCACTTTCTCAATATTGTCCGTCTATGCCTCAGCCTTGGCTCCACCTCTGCTGAAATCTTTATCCATTCTTGACTCCCTTCTTGCCTTGATTGTCATAGCTCCCTCCCCAAGTTCCAATTCTCTAACTCCAGCATGTACAAAACATAGTTGTCTGCTTTCTCACGTGTACAAAGTGTAAATGCATTATTATCCCCAGTCTCAAACTATACTTGTCCTCACTGGGCTTGAGAACAGTTTTCAGTTTCTCTTTTAAAAAACAAATGTGCTTCATGAACTTGTTCCAAACTGCTTTGGGTCCTTCAGTCTCTTTGCCGCCCCTCGTTCATGCTACATTCACTTCCTCTCTCTGACATCTTGCCTTCTGGAATAGTTTACCTATGTCTTTGCCCCTGCAACTCTCAAACTCCTTTCAAGTCTCAGTTCAACGTGTATCTTTTCTCCCTTAGCTATGCTTAAATTTTCAACCTATTTTTCTACCTACTTTTATTTAACACTGTAAACTGTATTCAACTCTAAAGCATTTTATAATACTGCTTGTATGAAAGACCACACACACAAAGAAGTTGTGATGTATAGTATACTTAGTCAACATTTGAAATAATTCCTCTCAATACTTTCACTGTTATCACTATACATGATTAGCCCAATCATTAACCCATGGTAAATTTGAGTCACCCTCTAAATATGGGCACAAGCTATATTAAAAGAAAAACCATTTTTATTTCTAACTTAGGGCTTGTCTACACTGGCACTTTACAGCGCTGCAACTTTCTCGCTCAGGGGTGTGAAAAAACACCCCAATGAGCGCAGCAAGTTTCAGTGCTGTAAAGCGCCTGTGTAGACAGTGCGCCAACGCTGGAAGCCGCGCTCCCAGCACTTGTAGCTACACCCTTTGTGGAGGTGATTTTTTTTAGAGCGCTGGGAGAGCTCTCTCCTAGTGCTCTGCTGCGACTACACAGGCCACGTTGCCAGTGTAGACTAGCCCTCAGAATTGAGGAAAACCCTTTAAGTTATCATCCTTAGTTTTTTCAGCCAGTGCTCTTTTACAGTAAAATCAAATTACTTTATTGGAACTGTGGCCAAGTATCACAAATCAACTAAGTAAGATTACCTTTTATATTTCTCATCTACACAGCTACTCTTTTGAATTATATCCAAACCACTGCTTTTGTATCAATAGATGTAATTACACTGATATATTAGCATAAAGGGATTCAATAATTTAGGGAGTTGGCCTCAGGATACAAAATCCTTCACTTTCAGATTACACTTTTCTGACTAGATAAGTATCCATATTGCAAGAGCTATCACTACATTTGGCACTGACAAGCTTGTAGGTCTCAGCAAAGAATGACGAGGACTGAGCTACTCTTACCCTTCAAACCTCCAGATCTGGGTTGACTCGTGATAGAGTTGGACAGGGTGGGGACCTTGACATACAGCTGCCTTTGCCATACTTGCTATCTGAAGAGAGGATTTTATCCTCCAGGGTTGCTATTCTGAGGTCTCTCGTGAGCATTAATTTCATGTAAAAATTAAGAGGCCCCTAACCTGCTAATTATAATACACATGAGAAATTTTTCCAGTTTAAAAAAGTAGACAACAAAGAAAATGGAAATAAACTCTTGTTTAATGAACATAATGCTGGTATTAAACATTATTAGGTCATTACTACTTATTTTACTAACTAAATATATTTAAATTTCTTGAAACTCCAGTATAACATTGGACATTGCGTAAGTGAGACTAACAACTCAAGCATAAATAACTGTTCTTTTAACCTTTTTAAAGACAAAACAGCAAATGAAGTACAAATCGGGGGGGGGGGGGGGGGGGGGGGGAGAACAGAAGGGGTCAACATCTGTCCATTCTTTCTTCCTACATTTTAAAATTATCTTTAAAATTATCCTTTAGTTAGGAAAGGATATTAACTAACAGTTAAAATTTATATAATGTAACTGTAGAATGCAAAAAAACCCAAAAAAGATACATGCAGTGGCCTTTTTTTTAAATTAAAATTTTAATTAAAAAAAAGACATCTGGCAAGTGTAGGCAGAGAGAGACTTTCAGCAAGATGCACGAATTTCCAAAACCCTGTGAATGTATGCATGTCTTCCCCACTGAAAAAAACCAAACTTTATAACCGTAACTGAATTAGGAAAAGGCATTAAGTAGCATCAAAAAAACAATGCAACTGCAACAATTAACAATTCAACAGTGTTACATAACACTAATTTTCAATCAGAAGTGTAAGATCCCAAAATATAAAAATATCTGACAAAATTTAAGACCAACAATACTATCAAAAGCATCTAATTACCAATAAGGCTGCTTAAATTACATTGCCTTTCCCACACCACGGAACCAAGGCAAAGGCACTATAATGAAAATTTCAGTTCCTTGTATCACAGTAAGTACAGCAATTCTTTTAAGCAGACTTATTGGCCCATCTAAGGCATATCCTTATCACACAGATAGAAGTGCATCTGAAATAATAGTTTAAGTAATTCCCAAACCCAAATCAGAATCCCATCTCCATGGAAGTTTGGATATTTTAAGCCAGTCAGGTGAATGCCCAACCAAGAGATTGGTTCAAGTATAGCAGGGCTGCAATAGATTTTCATATCAGTAGGCACTTCTTATATATGGGATAAATTTGAATTCCTTACACTCAGTTTAAAATCTTATTCATCCAATTAATATAATGTATTAAATAATGTCTTTAGTAACTTTTTTTAAACCTGCAGCCAGTTTTTAGCCTCAATCTTTTACAGGGGACAGCACAGGAAAAAACATCAACACAGTAGTCTGCAGTGGTATTCTTTCAAGGATTCCTAACTGTACCCTACATACATTATTCTAAATAAAGACTGTACAATATTTGGCTGTAAAACCTCTGGAAACTGCCATTCAAAAATATCAAATATCTCTTCAGATTTGGTTCTATTTGGAAGGCTTATCATCTTGGATAACTGGACTGTACCCGGACCTCTAATATTTCATGTTTTTTATTGCCTTACTTCCAGGCTGTGTAGACAATTTTGGAAAGGTGATGAATTTTGTAATCCTTTGTTTTTTGCATTGCATCCACAAGTGTAGCTCTTGTTTTGGTATAACAAAGTAGTTTTCCAGGCTGTTCACACCAGAGATCAAATATTTTATCCATGGTACCAATGGCAAGTTAAAACCAGTCTAATTTCACTTTAACTTCTTTCCCAAAAGCTCTTAAGGTATAATCTTGGCTGGTTGTGCATGACAAAGTAGTTAAACGTCCAGGGAATTAAAAAAAGAAGTCATCACATTTGCTTTACACTTTTATAAGAAATCCATTTGGTCTCATTTTTCCATTTTGGCATCCTTTGCACTGGGAAATACTGAGCAATTAAAGCCTCTGAAGTTCACAAACAGGGGAAGAAGGGGACAAGCAAAAACAAGAACAAAGAGAAAGAACTCCGTTAACCTAATTTATCATCAGTCTGTTTGAGGTACCAGTCAGCTACCATTAATGGTTTTTTTACCAACATTTTGAATATAAATTAAAATAATTTTTGATTGGCAAAAGTATTTCTATCAATTGTGGATGAAGCAGCTTTTTTTGCAACTGTAAAGTAACAAACATATTGCAGTTCTTTATTAGTTTTTTTAGTAAACCACTTGGCAAGGGAAACTTGGGTTACAGACAGGTAGAAATGCTGCTCTAAGTTATGAGAAAACTGAAATGATGGAAAGAACATTTGATTATTGTGTTGCAAATGCTGTGCTGAAGTAAGCCATATTTCCTAGACAGTCCTTGAACATATCCTCAAGTGCATTTTGTCTTTTTACACTTTGGAGCTCTTGGCAAAAATTCTAAGTTACTTGCCTTGAAGTACCAGTCTTGAAATTTTTTACAGCACTCTTCACTGCAGAAATCTCTTATTACACCATCAAGTTCCTTAGTAGCTCCCTTTTTACAGAGTTGTGAGCAGTAATTACAAGTAACACATCTCAATCCTAACCGTCTTGCAAAATCTTGTTTATATAGCAGCTTGCATCCTGGAAAAAAGTTTTAAAAGTTAAAACAATGCTTAGGAACAGAGTCATTTTTATAGATTTTTTTTTTTCCAGAATCAGTTAAAGTTACAAGATATATTAAAACTGAAACAGCAGTAATTGCAAAAAAGTTGGTGCTTCAGACAAATTCAGGTTACCCTGTACACTATTATCTAAACTATCAAACTTACCTGAATATATCCCCTGCACAACTTTAAGGTTACATATAATTCTTTGTATTCTTATCTCACAATATGTAACGCTGTGGCTGCTTATCAGCATTTAAAAACTCAAATATCACAAGTAGCCATGGAGTTGTATTTAGTTTTTGCCTTTTACATAAGCCCCCACAAAAATCCTTGGCTATGGGTATGTCTAAACCATGATAAAAGACTCACAAGCAGGGCCACGGCAGGCCCAAGTCAGACAGCTCAGGCTCATGGGGCTTGGACTGTGTGGCTATAAAATTGCAGTGTAGATGTTGAAGGCTCAGGCTGGAGCCCAGGCTCTGATACCCAGTGACGGGACAGGATCTCAGAGTCCAAGTTCCAACCCAAGTCTGAATGCCTACATTGCAATTTTATAGTTCTGCGGCCCAAGCCCCGCAAGCCAGAGTCAGCTGACCCAGGCTCTGAGACTCAGTGCTGCAGGTTTACCACCACAGTGTAGACATACCATTAGAGTTACTATTGCTCAGGTGTATTTCCTTAGAATGCAAACAATAAAAAGAAAAGCATAGACTAAAACAATATTCACACTTTATACAATATAGTGATCTTCAAGCATCAGCTCGCTATCATCACTACACTCACTCACGTTAACACTCCAATAATCTATGTAACCCGTTCATTTTCAGTCTAACAGTACTGTCACTCAACACACAGAACCAAGAACTGAAAATCACATTGCAATACATAATCTGAACTCAAAGCTGGCAACTGGTTATTTTGTCATATAATTATCAGTATACACATGAAACTGTATGAATATATGAATTAACAACAAAATTTTATATGGTTTTGTTTATTATGTTATAGTACTTTAGATTTTTTTTGAATAATGTAGCCACAGCTCCAAGTACTCTAACAGCATGCTGGACCTGGATTCTTCAGTCATCTGGTGCAACAGACTAGAAAATTCTGTCTTCATTTCAATTAAAAGGAGGCTTTTAATGCTTTAAATATGAAAAAGACTAAGACAACAGCCATTATGTTGTTTATTTTTATATTAAATTCTACCTTTTATGCTGTCCCCACATTTTCAGTTTTCAATATGCCACAGATTTCTGTCCTGACAAGGAATAAATGCATCATAAAAGTGGTCATGGGAAGCTGGAGGTTTTGGCAGCTGAGTAGGGGACATTTGGGCTTTTGACACCTGGGGAAGCAAAGGTGGCAGTTTGGGATTGCTGTATAAATGCATTAGCTGCATGTAACTGCCAGAATGATCAACACTAAAATAGTTAACGTTAACAATGAAATGGTCATCTTCACACACTCCAAAGTTAACAATCCATTGGGATGATTAAAAATTCACATCTATCACACTGTTCAAGCGATTTGTAGACACAGGAAAACAACATTGCATTGTTCTACAGCCAGTTCAAATTTTTCAGGTTATTTCTCAATACCACAAGGGCACTGTTCTGTGGCAAAAATTAACCAAGAGATGGAGTCAATGGCTGCGGAATACATTTTTTACTGAGTTTTTTCATCAGTTGATCTCAAGAGCTTTACGAGGAGGTCAGTATCATTAACCTCATTTTACTTAAAGGGGAAAATGTGGCACAAAGGCAAAGTGATTTGCCCACGATCACACAACAGGCCAGTGGCAGCACTGGAATTAGAACACAACTATCCTGAGACCTTTAGGCCATACTTCCTCATAGTGCCTCGTAGTAAACAGCGGAACTCTGTGCTTATAGTAAGTCAAGAAATTTTGAATATGTAATAAAATGTGTTTTCTCTCTGGTGCGTAATGTGGAAATGCTATTATAACTTAATTATTAAACAATATTACATTGGATGACTGAGTTAAGGTTGTGCATTGTGGTGTGACTTGGTGACATTGGATCACATGGTTCTCTCTTAGAGCCCTGATTTTGAAGTCATTAAGAGGTAAATAGGGGCCCCACAATTCCATTTTTATAGTCAGTTTACAGAGTACAACCACATTTTACGGCACTTCCACCAATTTTGATACATTACCATTTATCATTATCTTTTATTTAATGAGACATTAAAGGTATTTCTACACTGCAATAAAAGACTCATGGTTGGCCCAGGTCAGCTGACTCGGGCTCAGGCTGAGGGGCTATTAAACTGCAGTGTAGACATTTGGGCTCAGGCTGGAGCCTGGACTCTGAGAACCTGCAACAGAGGACTGTGCTGGAGCCTGAACTCCAGCCCAAGCCCAGATGTCTACAGTGCAATTTTATAGCCCTGGAATCTGAGCCCTGTGAGCCCAAGTCAGCTGACCCGGGCCAGCTGCATCTGTGTTGTGGGTCTTTTAGACTATATTCATACTGTGATAAGACACTCAAATCCACAATGTTTCTACCCAAGATAAACTGATTTATTTTTGAGATATTATGATTTCATTAAACAGTATTGTTAGAGGGCTTTCCCCTTCACCCTCCCACTTCCCTGGTTCTTGTCACGCAGATAGCAAACAGCAAAATATCAGAAGTCTGAAGTACAGACAATGCGATGTTAGTTTCCAAGCAAGCATATTCTGAAGCCCTTCACACCAGCCGGGCTTATCTCTATAGGCCGATAGAGTCTGTTCCCCAGTGCACCATTCCCAGCTCTGCAGAGCATTTACCCCATGTGCCCCTTCCCAGCTCTGACGCCGCAGAGCCTTGCCTGTGTCCCTTTTCCCCATTTCCCCCCCTTAGCAAACACGATTCCAATTTCCGTTCCCTCCACTTCCTGTTTGACCCCAGTTAATATGGTAATATTCTCAGTTATACTTCAAAACCAATTTTACTGAAATTTAACTAACCAATCCTAACATATTGTAACATAATTCTCTAACCAATTATATACCAAAACCCTAATTAAGTTACACCTAGCAAAATTAATTAAACAGCAGACAGAAACAACCAGATAGATTAACAATAGAAAAGTAGGGGCCATAAAGATAAAACAATACAGAAATGAGGGTTTCACAACCACAACCACTGGTAAGTGATTTCTGCCCGACAGGATGCTATCAAACTAAGTTTTCTTTAACCATCTTAAGATTTGTTTCTTTATCTGGTGGTGATGGGCACTTAACAGCCCAGTACCACCTTCTTTCAGTGTGACTGGTTTGGAATGCGAGGATGTGACCATACGCTTCCCAGCTTATGGCTGCCCCTGCTGCTTAGCCAAAGGCCTTAGCCTAAGAAGAAGGCCTCAGACTATCCTAGTGAGAGAAGGCCCATACACAGGTGGACGTGTGATTTTGATTCTTTGTTTTATTCCTCTATAACTAGCTAAGTGATAAAAATACACGTAAGTTCTTAAAGTATAGGCCTTTACAGGCAGGCCTGAATATCTATATCACTGGGATCGTGGCTCCCACTGGCCGCGGTTCGCCGCTCCAGGCCAATGGGCGGGGGGGGGGAAGAGGTGGGAAGCGGCGGCCAGCACATCCCTCGGCCCACGCCGCTTCTCGCCGCCCCCATTGGCCTGGAGCAGCGAACCGCAGCCAGTGGGAGCTGCAATCAGCCGAACCTGAGGATGCTGCAGGGTGCTTATCCTGGCGAGCCGTGTGCCAAAGATGGCCGATCGCTGATCTATATTCTAACAAGTATCAAATGCTTCACTAAACTCCAAATATGCTGTATATTCACTGAATGCCAAATACAGTACAGATACATAATCACTTTTTTATTTATTCTAACTAAAAGGCAATCAAGTTAATCTGAGATGGATTATAGAAAATCTTGGGAGTTTAAGGACACAGGCAAACACAATAGAAAGATTTAGTTTCTATCAGCACATGTAATATGCTGTTGGCATAATTTTTAGAAGTGCTGAGCACAAATAAATCTCACTGAAGTCAACGGGAACTGCAGGTGCTCAGCACCTTGGAAAAAAATTAAATAATCACGGAATTCTAATACCCGGCAAAAATGTGAAACAGACAGCTTGCTTAGAACACAGTTACGCAATGAAGAATTTAGAACACTGCTTGCAAATAAATTAGACATGATCTTGAAGTGATGCTGTCGCCAAAAATACTATATACAAGGGGTATCACTAAAAATATTGGAGATAGTAATTGCCTTCTATGCAGACTTATTAAAGCTATGTTTGTGTTAAAAGGATTAGAGAGCAGAACCTATAGAAGAGATTATGGAAATATGATATGATTTAGAGACAATTAAACAATAATTACAAATACTTGAGTTACTAAATACATAATTCCTCTTCCTTAAAAATGGGATACGTCACTTTTAAGTAGTTTGATTTAGAAAATATACTCTTCAATAGAAATAAATCCAATGCATTATCCCTGAAGATGTCAGTGTGTATATTCATAATTTACTAATCAACTGTTCAGTCATGGAAAGTTTCTTACCTGATTATTTCTTTTCTGCTAGCAGTCTCTCCTACAAATCTGTGACATGTGGGGCTGTTCCCCTCCCCCCTGCAATTCCAGAAGCGGTTCAGCATTGCAGCATGGACTGTGCTGGCCATATACCCCCTTCTCCAGCTTTCTACCAGATGAGTAATTCCAAAGCTGCGTAGAAACCATCATAATATGATTGATAACAATATCATCAATGCCAGCTAGGACCTATGCACAGCAGGCTAATTGGCCCACAAACCGTACACAAATAAATATTGTCCCTTGACTACTGAAGTCACACCGAGGAGAGTAGAAATGTAGGAGATGCTGCTAGCAGAAAGGAATTTACCAGATAAGAAATTTTCCATTCTGCACCTCAACATCTCCCACAATTATGAGACACACGGGAAGAAGCAAGCAGTGAACATTAAGTAAGACGGGATAAAGAAACAGACTGAAGTAGACAAATCTCCCCTTGAAAGTAAATGCCTTCAGTCTATCACTATGAGGCTAATTCTTTAATCATTCTCATGACTCTTCTCTGAACTCTCTCTGATTTATCAGGATCCTTCACGAACTACGGACACAGGAATTGGACACAGTATTCCAGTATCAGTCACACCAGTGCCAAATACAGAGGCAAAACAACCTCTCTACTCCTACTCCCCTGTTCACGCACAGCCTTTTTCGCCACAGCATTGCACTGGGAGATCATGTTCAGCTGATTATCCACCAAGTCTTTCAGAGTCACTGCTTCCCAGGATAGAGTCCCCCATTATGCAAGTATGGCCTACATTCTTTATTCCTAGATGTTCCTACACTTTTTCTGCCCACAATGTAGCTAGCGATCTTGTAATGTGGGCTCCGATTCCTTCAGGGATAGGTTCACCCAACAATTTATATGCCTCCACAAAACATAACAATCCATCTGGATGCTGGAAGTCTTTGGCACTTCAGGGGACAGGACATAAACAAGGAACCTGATCATCTTGTCCATTAGTGTGCTTGAGGCAGCTCATGTACCTCCAGATTATGCTACAGCTTTTCAGTAGGATGCTGTGGCTTTGGACACATTGGTGGGAAGATTACTTCCCAGGAAACATGAAAAGACAAATCACTTTTGATACGAAAAATTCTGGGTTAGTTTGCACCACCTTGTCATCATAGAACACGCCCTGTGGTTCCTGCATGGATAGAGCAGCTAATACCAAGACTTCTCTGAAAACAGGATACTGACCAAGCAGCATGTTTTGAGTTAAAAATGGTGCAACTTAACCATTCAAAGGGGTGGGTAGTTAGGGCTTTGAGCAAAAGTGACTTAGGAAAGACTAGTCTGACCACAGGTCTAGCAAGCCAGTCTGAACTGAGAAATCTTGAGTGATTGTGACCCCTTGGGTGGTGGTTGAGGTTGTGCAGTGGTTGTAGGAGCACAGGAAGCCGTATATGTGGGGCTTTGAATCCTTTGCGTCTTACGTAGGAGTTCATATAACCACTGATGATAGAATGCTTAAGGAGGTGGTCTGGGTCTATAGGGTTGCTTATGATGTTTCCTCTTCAGGGCAGAGGTATTAATCCCTAAGGAACGTAAGGTTTTGGAGTCTTTTAGAGTATGCAATCAGTCTTTGCATTAAAAAGGTTAGACTCAAACGGAAGGTCCTAGATGGAACTCTGGACCTCTCAGGGGAATCCCAAAGATTGTGACCATGACATACCCCTCATGACTATAGCTACTGCAATGGCTCTAGAGGCAATATCAGATGTGTCAACCGCCACTTGAAGTGATGTCTGGCCACTTGCAAACCTTTTTCAATGAAGGCTTGGGACTGGCCCGGTCTTCCTGCCAAAGTTTGTCTTTAAACTCTGTAAATTTGGTATAATTAAAATAAATCATATTTTGCTAACAATGCTGGATTGTTAGCAACTCTGAATTGGAAACTAGCCGATGAGAATACTTTCCTATCCAAAAGTCTGGGGCATTTAGCAACTTATCAATTAGTGTAGTCTTGGAGTATTGTGCCCTGGATCTTTCTGTAGCCACTTTCACTACTAAGGAGTTGGGCGCCAGATAGGTGAATAAGAATTCAGCCCCTTTAGCTAGTATGAAATACCTTATGTCAGCTCTTTTTCATGTAGAGATACAAGAGCCATGGTTGTGCCACACCAATCTGGTAGGTTCCAGGTTGGCTTGATCAACTAGAAGGGCCACCCTCAAAGAGCCAGATGGCTGGAGGATGTCCAATAGGCCTATTATGCGTCTTTGACCTCTTCAAGAGGTACGTGAAGCCACCCTCTGCAACAATGGGTACAGTTTGTGGTCGACGGGTGAACAGGATTATGAAGGAGCAATTGCCTTATCTGGAGAGGACAACAATATGCCATGCCAGTCAGAACTGGCTCCATCTCTTCCTTCTCTGCAAATTCTGATAGAACTGGCTGGTATTGGCTAGGAGAGGAGGATCAATGCGATTCCCTCATGGATCCCAGATGTCTACTGTATAGATCAGTGATTCTCAACCTATTTACCATTGTGGGCCAAATATGCAGCTCTCTCTGTGTTATGTGGGTTGCAGCCACACAACATATATATATATATATATACACACACACACACACACACACACACACTACCTATATGACCCTGAGGATGTCACATGGGCCGCAGCTGTGTGCTGATTGGGCCACCGGTTGAGAACCAGTGGTATAGATCCTAAAGACCCCAGTAAAACCAGCAGGGATTGATTGAAGGAGGACCTCAAGACATTACCCATCAACAATCCCCTGCATAACCACATTCGGAAGGAGATGGGTAGGGTCCACTACCCTCCTGGGTCTCCGAACACGTTTGTTTCCTTTGGGGAGGGAAGTCTCAGCTGGAGCATCAGATTCATTTGGTGAGATGACAGGCTCCTGGTTCTACAAGTGGCACTGACAGAACAACTAGCAGGACGATGTTAATTACGGCTGTGGTAGGGGATGATATTCTTCCCCTCAAGGTGGTTTCTACAAGCGTAGGGATATTGCTAAAAAGAACCAGACCTGATAGCAGGGGAAACTGGGTAGGACAAAACAATGGTACCCTCCAGCAAGGAGGTGATTTTGGACCTCCCTGTAGTCTGGGGTGCTCCTTCAGATGACTTGGTAGATCCAAGTAATCTGATGGTCTGGTGTTCAGAGGTTTCCGCACAGACTGCTGTGGAGCCGTCAGATAGGATCTGAGCATTGAAGTCACAGATGGAACTGTTGGGTACCAACTCCTTAAGTTCCTAGGGTGAAGCCAGCACCAGTATCATCGGATTCTTCTTTTTTCATAGAATCATAGAATATCAGGGTTGGAAGGGATCTCAGGAGGTCATCTAGTCCAACCACCTGCTCAAAGCAGGACCAGTCCCCAACTAAATCATCCCAGCCAAGGCTTTGTCATGCCTGACCTTAAAAACCTCTAAGGAAGGAGATTCCACCACCTCCCTAGGTAACCCATTCCAGTTCTTCACCACCCTCCTAGTGAAAAAGTTTTTCCTAATATCCAACCTAAACCTTCCCCACTGCCTTTCCTTCTTGAACAGAAGGTTTATGTAGGCTTAATTCTTTGCAACCCACATGTGAGGGCTCACCAAACTTTGACCGAGACAGGGAGAGATCCTTTCTCTTAGAAAGAGATTTGGACAGAGATCTGTTCTCATGCCTACGTTCACATACCCTACTCTCATGAGATGGTTTCTTAGGCTTAAGAGTTTTTACCCCAACTCTGGAGCTTGTGCTCAGAGGGACACTGCTCACTGTCTTAGGTAGTTCTAACAAGGAGGTCTCCCCAGCCTGAATCCAAATGAGATTTCATAGCCTGCTCCATGAAATGCTTCTGCAGATGGAGCTCTCGTCCCTCAGAAGTTCAGGGAGGGAAGGAGCAGCAGATACTGCAGGTGGTAGCTATATAATCCTCCCCAAGGCAGTAAAGGCAGCTCTAGTGTTTGTCACTGTCAGAAAAGCAACAGGGGCAGAAGACAGTTCTTGAACCTTCGAAGTCTTAGCATAGTCTCTCTTCAGAGTGAGACCTCGCCACACACACACACACACACACACACACACACACACACCCCGCAACCTTGGGCGGTGGGGGGGGGGGGGGGGAAGAGAGAAAATAACTAAACTAACTATGCTAACTATAAAAACACAGAAAAACTATTACCTTTGCTTCCTTACGACTTATCTTTTGAATCGCCTTCCTACAAGGTGAAGTGGTGGGAATGCATAAAGCAAGCCCTTCAGCCACCTGAGTGGAAATACATCTGTCGCCAGCGACCTGAATCTGCTTCCCTGGTAAAATAACGTGGCGGCTTTCTGGTCATGTAAGTGGCAAACACATCATCTGCCAGGGAGGCTGAATTTCTGTGAAATCTGGTTGAAGACTTCCTGATTCAGACACTATTCTGAGTTATTGACTGAGTGTCTCCTGATGCAGTCGGCCTTACGGTTGAGTTCTCCCGTTGTCTGTATTGCTCTTATGAAAAGCCATATTCCCCTCTGCCCATTCCACTAATTGCCATCACTTTCAAGTACAGGACTGTGCTTCAAATTCCCTCTTGGCTGCTGAGGTACACCACCACCACTGGGATGTTGTGTGACTGGACGAGGATTTGAGTACCCTGTAGATGGTTTGGGAATTTTTGAAGGGCTAGCTTCACTGCTCTGAGCTCCAAGAAGTTGATGCTCTTGTTCCTGTCTAAGGAGCTCCATATGCTTTGCGCTGTTCTGTGTTCCTATCCCAGTAGGCTGACCTCTATTGTGAGTATTGGGAACTCTGCAGGGCAGACTGGAAAGCCCCTCTGGACGTTCCCTGGATTTGTCCGCCATCTGAGGGAAGGGACTGGCACCTGATCTTGAATGCCTTATGGGTGAGTGGTCCCCGCCTTCAGCAGAAGTTGCAAGCCACCAAATGTGGAATTTTGCCCAAGGTGTAATACCAATAAATGAAACCAGTAGGCCTGTGAGCTGGAGACACTGGGATATGGACAGTCTTCGATTCCTTGTGAGCCTGGATGTCAATTTCTGTAATTTCTCAAATGTGTCCAGTGAGGGATAGGCTTTGGCTACTGATGGATCCACATCCACTCCCATAAAAGCTTTCTTTGTGGAAAGGATCAGGGACCTTTTCCTGTTCATCACAAACATATGTGTTGTGAGCTGCTTGTTTGGTCAAGGGCTGGATCGGTCCGTGTCCAGCAACTGATATAGATGAGTACTGTGAGACCTGAGTTTGGCTATGATCACTACTAGCATCTTGGTAAAGATTCCAGAAGCCAATGAAAGGCCAAATGACAGTGAGTTGTACCAGTAGTGAGCCATGTTGTAACCAGATCTCAATATGTAACAGTCATAAGGGCATGTGGAGATAAGCATCTGCTACATCCACTGAGGCAAGGAAATCCCCTTGGGATAGAGATGTTACCGTCCATGCTAGAATTTCTATCCAAAATCTCATTTTCTTCATTCTGAGCCATTTCAGACCCAGAACAGCTCTGGCCTCCTCTGTATGCGTCTAAATGATGAATATGAAGTATAGAACTAATAACCTTTTCTCTGAGGGAACCAGTTCTACTGCTCCTATATCCAGAAGGTGAGAGACCGCGTTCAGCACTAACTCATGTTTCGTACGGTTGCTACAGATGGATAACTGGATAAAGTGAGAGTAGAGGGGACCTTAGTTTGAGAGAATTTACCAAAATTCACTCCTACTTTCACATACTTGTCCATTGTAAAGAGGGAACATTCTTTTGAGAAGTGGGATATTATGCCTCCTAGACTCAGACTAGGCCAGAGGCATAGTTTTTCATAATTACAATAAGATTTGAGAAGTGTGAAGTCTGGCTACCCCGTCTGCTTTTGCTGCGTTTTCCGTGGTTCCGGGGTTCTCCTCGGATATACCTACCATCCTTCCTCTGGTAATTCTGAAATGAGGATTTACAAAAGGAGTCTCTCTGCCTACTGCTGGACTTGTAGCCCCCCTTCTTTTGGTAATGTGTGCAGAAGGGAGGGACTGTTTCAGTTTGGAAGTACTGTATGCCATTATCTTATCCAGTTTCTCTCCAGGTAGGAGACAGAGCCTGTGAACTTGGAAAAGCACAGGACATGTTTACAATGGGGTGTAGCCATATGTGGTGCACTTGGATGTTGAACTAGATGCCATAGCACTGGCTGAGAACCTCAGTGTGTCCATTAAGGCGTCTATGGCAAAAGTTGTTGCTAAGGTTATTTTTAAGGGTTGACGTGAAGCTAGGATGGTCCCTGTCATTCAGGGCCTTTAGGTCATCCAATCAGAACACTGTAGCTCTTGCAAAGCATGTAGTGGCCAAGGACGCTCTGACAGTGGCTGAGAAAGCCTCAAAATTGCTCCAAAGAGTGTTGTGCCTTTGGACAAGAAATCCCTATTTGATGGTATCATCATATCCTTCACTAAGGATGCCATCGCAGCATATACTGTTGGTATTTCTGAGAGGGTATTTTTTGGTTGTTGCATTTTGTAGTTATTTAAATGCTTGTCCACTTAAATGCTTCCTCCCCTCGTCAGAGTATTCCCATTCACATCAAAGGAAAGGTAAAGGGGAATTGCTGTCTCAAGCTGGGATTTGGCTAGTACGTATTTGCCTTAAACTGGCAAAGGAATAAAGCAGGATCAAAACAAACCATGACTAACTGCTGCATAGGAGCTACTCTGCAAAGCTAAACTGGCTCTATAACGGCAGAGAAGGGAACAGCGCCATGCACCACAGAATTGTGGGAGATGCTAGGCTACAATGCAAAATGTCCAGAAGCTAAGAGCAACTTAGAAAGGGGAAGAGTTAAGTAAGAATTACAATAGGGTTTTTCATTACACAAACAAGACACAAACATGACATACTGTTTGGCAAACACCATACACACAGGAATTGCCTTTTATCTATAACTACATTTTATATTCATATATATCTTGTGACTTTTAACCAAGGATAATATAGCAAAAGAATTAAAATTGCTATGGAAATTAAAATGCTAAACATCTTGATTTGTGTGATTAAAGTGTAAACTAACATTGCAGTAGCAGGATTCTGCATGGCATTTATATTCTTTTTAAAAGGTACATTATTGGCATTAAAAATACTGACAGCATCCCTTTTAAGGTGGCTATGGGACATATAAACAAGGAAAAATTAATTTAAACAAAAAGCAAAAAAAATAATTTGAACTTTTTCTAAAGTCTGACAATAATGAGATCTAGAAGACAAGGCAATAATGTATACGAGCCAGGCAGTTGTCTTCATCCCTATAATTTACAATTTTATAGTCAAGCATGCACTTAAAAAGAAAAAAAAAAAAAAAAGACAGCATACGAACTTTTCCTCAGTACAGTTCTCCATCTAGTGGTTAAACAAAAAACAAAACAAGGGGAAAAAACCCATAAGCAGAATCATTTGCTATATCATTTTATTTAAGCTATGATATTTTTAACAAAGTTAATGACAAAAAACTATTCCCGCATCAATAAATTTGCAAGCATTTTGAATGAGACACTGAATTTTCCACGAAGTGTTGACACCCTCTCTTGTGGATAATTAAAATACAGAGATTTAAGGTCTTTCCAGTATTTTCATTTTCATTTACATAATCTAAGATTTCTTATATAAAAGACAAGAGGTCTATAGAGTCACAACGCAAAACATTTTATTATGCATTGTACTAAAACTTGAGGGTCTAGACTATTAGGAAATACAAAATCTGAATGATCTTATGGTTAAATGTGATTTATGGTTAGAAACAAGTGTTAAAACTGCAGTATGTTACTCAATGGATGTGCAGCCAGTAGGCATTCAGTGTCAAAGCCACTTAGTTTTCTGAGAAAGTTTATACTATTTTTTACTCGTGTTTGCTCTGAAAAACCAACACAATATTGTTAAAGTAAGCTGGATTCTGTTTGGCTGAAGCTGCTACAGAAACATCACAATCTCCTATTTGCACAATTTTTATACCTGAGTGATGTTGGGGGGAGTAGGGGTGAAGCATTATTTCTTGAGTATTCTGATGTTTAGACCCTTAATATTCAGCAATCTTAAAAGTGTGTATCCTCTTCTTCCTTAGCAACTTGAACTCAGGCAAATGCTTTGACCCTACAAAGGGCTTAGAAAGAGAGAGGAGACATCCCTTGCTCAGAAACCTTACCCAGAGACAACAAATACCAAAGCAGTACACACTCTAAACTTAACAGCATTATTCATTTGAAACAAAGCCTTCAATCAAACTTCAGAGAATTAAACTATTTTAACCTCATCCAGCTTTCTCCTTTTAGGATAGGTCAGACATGAAGTTGCTTAAAAAGAAAATTCCCGGATAAGAATATAGCTTTCCTTCTTCTAGATTGTTAAGACATATAACAGTGTGATGTTAATAGCTGTGAGTACCATCTCCAAGAGAAAGAAAGATTAACTATATACAGCTTCTGGGCTTATCTACACAGCTAGTTAACACGCAGCAAGCCAGGCCTGCCACACATTAATTGACCAATACACAGCAAAACAGGATCGACATGGTCAGTTAGCATCTGACAGTCTCACACGCTGAACATTCACTGCCCAGCTTGCTGTGCACTAACTAGCTATTTAGACACGGCCTGTGAGTCCATAAGGAAAGATGTTACAGAGCCACAGCTTGTAGCAATCTGTTCATGACTGGATGTGTTCTCAGGGCATTTCAGAGAACACATGTACTGATGGCCAAGTTGCTGTTCTGCAAATTTCCTCATATTTGTTCATTCTGTCTTCGATGTTGCCACCTATCTGATTGAGAGCACAGGAATATCCACAACTGGGTCTGCTCCTCTTGATTCAGCCTTTGCAATGGCTTGTCACTGAGGTTTTTAAGCTTTTTCCCCTGGAATGCAAAGTGGCAACACACTATGAGGTCACTTTAATTTCCACCAGTCATTGGTAGACAGATTTTCATGGTTCTTCTACTGGTCAATTCATGCCGTTCAGCTTCCCTGGAGTGCTTGGGATTTGGACAGAGGTCTGAAGATGAACTTATCCGGGTGGAAGGTTTGGGTATTCTCATTCCATGGATACTGCATATATTTCCAAATCTCTCCTAGTCGAAGTCATATTGATTAAGAAGCAAGATTTGGAAGTAAAAGTACAGAGAGACTGATCCCAGCACCATGAATGGGTATCTCAGTGCCTTAAAAAAATAACTAAGGCTCCAAAGAATGTGAACTACAAAGATGTTGCCCTCAGGAATATGGAATCATGTCAGTGGCTAGCACAGCCAGTCAAGTTTTTGTTTGTTTGTTTTTTGTAGCTGATCAAGTGCATAACTGACAAAGTATGTTTCTTGACAGCACTTGCTTTGAAACCCATAGATAAGCAGCCTCGCAAAAATTCCGTGTGTTTAACTTCTGTTGACTTTGCTTAGAAGTCTTTCATAATACCAGTATCTGAACTTTGTCCATATTTTCTCTTTCAATGACTTTAATTTCTTCCAGGAAGATAGGAATGTGTCAATATCTTTGTGACTATACAAGGGAGCACCAATTCATCCCTCACAAACTCTCAGTTAATCATAGCATGTTAGAATTTAGTGCATGATTCCACTCCCTCCCACCCCCATGTCAGAAGACTTGTATTGGACCAATTACTGGAGGGTGAGCTGCATTGGGATTATGTCCAAGAACCATTGCCTCCATGCCCTTTGGGGCCAATCAGCATCATTACAGCTTGTTCTACTGCAATCTTTTTGTACGTCTTTCCTGGGAAAGACTATTGTTATACAAAAGGTGATGTTTGGAAGAGAAGATCTATCACTGTCGCTGGATCTCTCTGCTTGTTGAGGGGAAAAAAAACTTTGAGTCTGTTTGGAGTCTTGACTTGACCCGTTCACCCGAGTAAAAGACCTGGACAACACTGCTGGCTCCCAATCCTGCCAACGAAGATAGCCCTATCCTTGGTATACAGGTCTCAAATTGATTTTACGTGGCCTCTGCCCAGCTCAACAGTTTACTATACTTATTGTGTAGTGTGGACAACTTTGATCATACGTACCATCACCTTAGTGTTGTTAATTATGACTAGTGTGTGTGCGCGGTACAGATATATCTAGAATTTAAGCACAAGTTGGATTGCCCCAAATTACAACCAGTTCCTTTTTCGACTCTCGGTCTGCCTACACTCCCTGTATAATTTGGTAGTTCAGATTATCTCTATGGGGAGGCATGCATCCATTGTTAGCATTGCTCCAATGGTACCACGGATGCGTGCCACCTCTATAGAAATCATCTGAACTATCAGCAACAGTCTGACATGGAGAAGTTAGGCTGATTTAAATTTTTTTGGGTGGCTCCTCCTATTTATTGTGGGCCTATTAAGGTGGCGGCCCTCCACTTTGTACTTAAGGCTGGAATATGAGCGGCTCTGCACCTTTACAGCTTTCTCTTAGGGAAACATACCATCTGAAGAGATAATGGCATGCCCTGAGCCTGCCTTAGAAATCCTATTTGTACTAGTTGTGCAGCTGACAGTGTGTACGTCTATACTTAACATTCCTTATGGCAGCATGCTGAGTACATACGCTGCATGCCCCCCTAGCAGGGGCATAGAGAACACTATAGACAGTGATGCACTGCTTAGGCAAGTAAAGACGCATGAATCCTTTGGGTACATACCCTAGACAGCTCTCTACATGCCCAAGCAATTCCTCTCCTGTCGACACTGCTATGTTTAACAATGTAGTATCCCACTGCCTGAGTCTTTCACCACCACAGGGAAAGTAGTTAGGAGTGGCTTAGATTAGTTTATGGATGCTTGTCCTGCAACTCTGAGGGACAACAAATTTGTCTTTTAGTGTCTTATGTGCCAATGACTGTCCTCCCGCAAAACTCTTGAATACCCATGTGTTTGAGTTAGCCCTCCCTTATACATGAGCAAATTTCTGACACCTCTTTCCTAAGAAATGTCTCTGAGTTTTGTTGTTTGGTACAGGAGACTAGTCTGTTCCCCCCTTCCTCCTGTTCCAGCAGCACCTGCTGGGAACACAGCTGCACTTGCAATGGTCATAAAAGGATTGCTTCTCTGAAAAAGGCTACTTAAACTCCTTCTCTGATGCCTCCATCACCTCCATGCCAGCTCTGACTTTTACTTCCCTGTGCAGTTTTTTGCTTGCACATTTAGAGGCAGTTTAACTGTTATGTATATGCATCTACCTTCCACAATCTAAGCCAACGTTTCCTAACCCAATATACTGGACATGACTGATGAGAGTAAGCAGCATGAGCCCCAGAATTCATCTGCTGTAAAGGAGGCATCCAAAGATATAACCAGAAGAACTAATTTTAATTTCTACCTGTTGGTCGAATAGAATCTTCCAGTTCATCAGTCAGGCCAGTATAGCTTGAGAACAGTATGACGTTGTAGAGGCTTGTAGTGAAGATCCTTTAGAGTCAATCATCTCTCAAGGATGGCCTCCTATCCACAATCATCCTGTCCAGGGACTCCTTGAGTAAGAATTCCCCCTCTAAGGATTCAGCTGTGTCTTGGGGGTATGTCTATAATGCACATTAAGCCCGGGCTCTGACTCAGGTTTGAGCCCAAGCCCTGCTTCCGTCCACATACAAATCAGTCTGACTCGGTGCTGCAAGCACTCAGGACCTGGGTCGCAGGAACCTGTGAGAGGGGTAGGTCAGAGCCCATGTCCCACTGTGACTTGGGTCCAAGCCCTGTCATTTTGCAACGTGGATGCAGCTCAAGGTGCGGACCCAAGTCAGAAGGTCTAAGTAGTGCAATATTAGCATGTCTGTGAACCTGGGTCCAGCAATTGTAAACCCAGGTTTTAAAAAGCAGTGTGAACGCTCAAGCGTGGACTTGGAACACTGAGAACCACAAGCCCAGGTCCCACAGAACCACATTTATAATGCAGTGTAGACATACCCTCAATTGAACAGCAGTAGCTTCACTTAAAGTTTACCAAAGTTACATTGACCTTTTTATTCTTTAGGAGCAAAGAGGACTTCTGAAGTTATCTGATTGTTCTACTTGGGTATTCACACTCTGTATTTATAATATACATGTTGGATACTGGGACAATCTGGACTACTGAACAGCTGTGTCCCCTCAATTCTCCAATCTGGGGAACCTTTTACATTGCTTCACTGTGAGAGCAACCACCCCTGGCCTGTTCACACATAGCCTCTAGCATGTAAATTACTCCCAGCTATACTGCATGAGTGCTTAGCTAGCCACTCATGAATTACACTGCAGAGTGACACCAGCAAATCCCAATCCCAGACTTGTCCCCAGAAATGTGCATCTTGTACTGCCCAGCTCTTTCCTTCTGGACAATACAAGCCCATAGAAAGTCCATATCACTTTCTATTAATAAAATGATGCACAAATCCTGTTACCTCAAATGAAGTTTCCGAAACATTTCAATCCAAATTCACTGGTTTAGACAAAACAATAAAACAAGTTTATTAACTACAGAAAGATAGATTTTAAATTATTACACGTAATGAGGCATAAAAGGAGAAATGGTTACAAAGAAATAAAAGGTAAAATACAAACTAATACCTAATTTAACAAGTTAAGTGAACAAAGCAAAAGGGTCTCTCTCACCACATGTTCTCTTGCAGTCTTACTGGCTGGATCTTTCAGCCAGGATCCCTCCCAGTCCAATGGTGCTTCCTTTGTCTTTCGAGTGTTGTAGGTGCAATGAGTAAAGATGAAAGGAGATAATTTGTAGCTTGTGGCAGGTCTGTATGAGTAATCACAGCTTACTAACTTTTCTGGCTGATGTTATGGTGAGCAAGAAGGTAACTTTAAATGAAAGATGGGACACACAACATTAGGCTAAAGGTTTGAAGGGAGGTCTGGTGAGAGAGCAAAGAACAAAAATCAGGCCCCACTGGGATGAGAGTTTCACCAATGGTCGGAAGGATCGAAGATGCCCCTGCAAAAATCTAGTTGTTTCAGGATGAGAAAAGATAGTGTGGCTGTCAACAGGAGAATGAACTCTGATTGCTGCCAAATGAACCCAGAGGGAACCTAAAGAAAGACCCAAAGTTTTAAGGATAAGTAGATATGCCAGAATATAAGGGATCCCAGTTATCATTGACCCCAACAAGAAAAACATTTCCATTTATCTGAAAAACCATCTGCTGGTAGAATCTTTCCTACTTTAATTGAGAATAGATTGCACCACTCTGGAACAAGTTCCGGGTTAGGGTGCCTGAAGATGTCCTTGTGTTATGTCAGAAGGTCCAGAAATGGATGGATTCTTATGGGCGGACGAGATGAGAGCTTCAGTATATATCTGTGAACCAGAACTGTTTTGGTAAATTGGATGAAATAAGGAAGACTCAAGCTCTGTCATGACAAATTTTCCATAGAATCTATGGTAGTCTTGGGTGTCAGTGTGAGGAAAGGGATCCCCACTCAAACTTTCTTTGGCTTTATCCACTGGACAAAAGAGTCTGGAACCTTAAACAGATCTGTCATTTTGGCATTGATGTTGCCCTGCTATGGTGAGTAGACAGACAGAAACCAGGTTTTAAGACAACAAAGATGCAGTCTGAGAAATGTTTCACATGTGTGCATGAGGCCACAAGGCCGAGGAGGGACAGGCACGTTCTGACTGATGTCCAGGGCCTGAAGGTGACCTGGTTTATGAGAGCGCCCAGGGAATGGAATCTCTCGATAGAAAGGCTCTTGTTGCGGTACAGTCCAAGGTCATTTCTATGATGTTTGCGGATCTCATAGGGGTCAACATGGACTTCTCATAGCTGACACAAACTTCTAGAGAAGAACATAGGTGGAACAGGAATCAGGCTGACAACTGGACTTCCTCATATGATCTGCTCATTAGGAGCCAATGGGAAGACGGTGAACTCATTCCTTCTCATCCAAGCTGCCACCACTGAAAAAAAACTTTTGTAAAGACTCTGGGTGCTGTGGCTAGTACAAATGGAAGAACCCAGAATTGGTAATGGTCTTGACCAAAGAGGAACCCGAGGAACCTTCAGTGGGATGGGCAAATGTCTATGTGAAAGTATGCCAAGACAAGGCAGGGTTTTATTGGACTAACTTCTATTAGTGAAAGAGAACAGCTTTCAAGCTACACAAAGTATGTGTCTTTCATGTCAAGAGCCACCAACCATGTGCCCTCTTCCAGGGAGTGAATTATTGATGTCCATGTGATCAAGCAGAATTTTAATTTTTGGATGAATATATTTAATCAGTGCAGCCTGAGAATAGGCCTGCATCTCCTATTCTTTCTGAGAACTAAGAAGTTTGGGGAGTAGAATCCTTTCCCCTGATGTTGAGGTGGAACTTCTTCTATGGCTCCCCGGTAGAGAAAGGAATCCAGTTCTTGAAAGAATTTCCTAGTGAGACTGGTTCCTGAAAAGGAAATAGGGAGGGGGTTTGTGGGTAGGAGTTGACAGAAACACAATCAGACAGCTGCAATGAATCATTTACAGTACCCATCTGTTGGTTGTTAGGGTCCTCCACTTGCAGGCAAATTTGGTAAGGCGGCCATCAAAAAACAGAGGGGAGGATGATGTGGCATCAATAAAGAGACACGGTCTCAGCAGTCTCATCAAAAGAAATTCTTTGTTTGAAGGTTAGAGTGAGGTGAGGCAGTGGATGTTGCAGGACCTGTGTGTCTCAGCCTGTGCACGCTGTGTCACTTATGTGGCGATTCCTGATGGCGCTGGTAGTAAAAAGATTGAGGGGGTTGTCTCACTCTGTATCCTTGCAATGCTGTCTCATAGAGGCAAGGGTATAAATGCCCAGAGAGTGAAAAGTTGTTCTTGAGTCCTTGAGGGAGTGGAGAGGTTCATCCGTCTTCTCTTGGAACAAATTAACTGTATCTAAAGGCAGATCCTGAATGGTGCTCTGTACCTCCCTAGGGAAACCTGAGGATTGTAACCAGGAAGGTCATAGTCATCCCTCTGAACACATCATCTGCAGCATATACTGCAGCTTGGAGGGAAGTCTTGGCCACCAATTTGCCCTCATTAATTAAGGAGTGGAAATGGGCTCTATCTTCCTAAAGCAGCTTGTCATTAAAATCTAAAAACTTCATATAATTGGTAAAAATCATATTTAGCTAGATGAGCCTTGAAATTCAAAATCCTGAATTGGGGAGAGATGGAGGAAAAGATCTCTCTTCCCAGGAGATTCAGCCATTTAGCACCCTTTTTTGAGGGAACTGTTTTTGGGCATTGCAGCCTGGATCTTTCAGTGGCTGCTTGTACCCCCAAGAAATTAGACGGTGGGTACAAGAATAGAAACTTTCTCCCCTTGGATGGAACAAAGTAGTGCTTCTCGGCCCTCTTTAAGGTGTGAGCACAAGACGCAGGAATGTACCATACCATTTTTGCTCGATCCATGATGACCTCATTGATCAGGCGGGCACTCAACTGGGGCCTGAGTGCTGTAAAATGCCTCACAATCTATGCTGGAGCTCCTGAACTTCAAGTTATATCTGCAGCTTGGACGCCACCCTGTGCAGGAGGAGTTCCTGATATTGCCTGAATTCATCAGCCAGAGACCATGAAGATGGGGTAACTGCCTCATCAGGAGAAGAAGATGAAACTGCTCCCAGAACCACTAGATCCGGATCATCTTTGTCCTCCGAATACTCCAACTGGACTGTTTGGGGTTGGCCAGTAGATGGTAATTAGAGTTCATGTACCAATCCGGGATGCCCCAATAGTACCAGTATGAGGGATTAAATGGCACAAGGAACAGGAGGACGAAACAGCAAGATTTTTTTGGTTTGGTTTAAAGATTTTATATTAAAAGGGCTCTACTACAAACTGAAATCTGAATCCTACTGTTTGCTCTACTTGGAGGAAGAGAATTCTGGGCAGGGTTTGCAAGATTAGGGTTAAATCTGATCACTGCATCAAAGGATTAAAGGAAAAATATGCCTCTAAATCCTAATGATCTAGTCTACATCTCACAACCATATAGAAGCGCTGTAGCATGACTCCTGACAGACATTTAGTTTAGAGTTTATTTTGATACCCTATTGTTCCATAGGTGGTGTGACAGCATTCCAAATGGGTAATCTCATCAATTGTGGCATTTTGTGACAGCATATCCCTAGGTAGCAAAACTTCAGACTTGAGAGGAGCATTGCTGATCTTAATTGGGTAGACATGTCCATTCCCCAGCATAGGCTGGTACTTCAGTTTTCTTTAGGCTGATTGTGAAACTAAAATGATTGACTGAACAAGTGAAGTGATCAGTTATAAACTGAACATCCTCAAGCAAGCAACCAGTGCACAGATTCTGGGTCACCTTCCCCAGGCAGTGCCATCCACCACTGAATGATAATGAATACCTATCAAGACAGCAAACTATAGCTTGAAAGGGACTTTGATAATCTATTTATGTGTAAAAATGATTTCCTGGTGACTTTTCTTTTTTCTTTGGAGGGTTGTTGTAACTATGTTGGTCCCAGGAGATGAGAGAGATAAGGTAGGTGAGGTAATACCTTCTACTGGATCAACTTCTGTTGATGGAAGATACAAGCTTTTGAGCTTCATAGGGAAGAAAAGGAAGAGCTCTCTGAAGTTCAACAGCTTATACCTTCTGTCGACAGAAGTTGGTCCATTCAAAGATATTACCTCACTTACCTTCTTTCAAAAGTCTGAACAACAGGGTGGATTGATTTAAACCAAAATTTAAATTACCAATTTTAATGATTTAAATCAGAAAACCTTAATATAAAGTGATTTTTCATTTGTACTACTTAGTTATTTTCCTAAAGAAAGGTTGATTTTCACTGGTTGACAACTATTAAAACATGTTGATTTGCACTACATTTGGTGCTTCTTTTTGCTAACCAGAAGGATACACTATCTTCTATACACATTTAAACAATTATGCATGTTAACTTACTTTTATTCACATTCTTAATTTTTACATATTTATTATGTTAGATAATGGTGAATTATGCATTTAGCATTCACTAAATTATTAATTTTTTACTTATGATTTGTGTCAAGCTTTATTTGGATGGAAATTCAAATTCAACTAAAAATGCACAAAAACAGCATTTAAATTTTTTTAAATTATTAATAAAACTACAATACCTTAAATGTGCGGGATACATAAGAAAAAAGTTTATCAAAACATGTTTTGGATTTAAAACCAAATGATTTATTACATAAAGTATTCTCTATAGTTAGCGAACTGAACT
The DNA here is from genome assembly GCF_002925995.2 of Terrapene triunguis. Classification (NCBI taxonomy): domain Eukaryota; kingdom Metazoa; phylum Chordata; order Testudines; family Emydidae; genus Terrapene; species Terrapene triunguis. Next base: position 6,394,492 of record NW_020664489.1, on the reverse strand, counting down.
GACTGTTTCTGGCCACCATGTCCATCAAGATTTTACAACTAGTAGATCGCATCCTCTCACACCTATATTTTATTCACAGACTGGAAGATGAAAACAAGATTTTCTGCTTTTTCAACACCCAATTGGTTTCTCGACTATGAATAAATGAGTCATCAAATTGAATTAGCTGAATAAACTGAAAGAAAGAAAATATTCTCTTTGCATCTGCAGAAGAGAATACTGCTGTCAAAAGCAGGTTTAGCACTTCAACAAATTCTGATTCCAGGTGCATAGCCAGTGACTTCCATCAGTTCAGTGGTTTCACTTTCTTTAAAATTTAACAGCAAACATCTATTGCTTATATTGTTTTTCGTACTTAATTCAAACAATGTTAATAGACCATAATAATTTTAGGCCTTAACACAGGTTGTCAATTTTTATTTTAAAAAAATAAACTTGCATTTAATTTAAATAAAAAAGACCGATTTATTTTTAAATCATCAACATTTATCTACCCTGCTAAACAGAAAGTTTGTTCAGTCCCTGTGTAGGGGCCACCCAGGTCTCAAAAGCAACCTTTCTTGATGGAGAAGGGTGTAGAGCACTGAAGAGCTTTAAAAAAAAAAAAAAAAAAAAAAAAAAAGAGTCTTGGCCCAGTCTTCTTCAACCTGAAATGAGCATTGCAGAAACTCAACAGATTGGAATGCATGGGAGTATCTCAGGGCTTCAACAGGCCCACTCACCAGGAGGGGGGGACCCTGTTCCAGCTCAAATACTGCTGAATAAGGTAGTATTTAATATATATTTTAACGTGAAAACTTTCATCATCATAAAGCAAAGGTAAACAGACTACAGTAAAAATATAATAAATGAGATCAAAACTATAAAAAAGAAAAAAACATACCTTCACTACAGAATGGTCTTTTGATACCAGAGAAATTCACCATTTCATGCAGTGTTTTCTCCTCTTGGCAGTATTCACAGTATGTAACTATGCAGTGCAGTTTCTTATAATCATCAGAACAAGTTCTGCTGCAGAACTGGTATACTTTGTTCTAAACATAAAATAAAGTATAAAAAAGGGGTTAAGTATTAAGATTGGCATAGAGCAACTTTTAAACAAGAATATGCCTTTAATACTCAAATGCTAAAAAAAATGTGGCATGAGCAAAGATGCAAGTATATACGAGGTAGTGTGACCTCTACCAATAGAGGTAACAGCTTTTGATTAAACTGACACTCAATGCTACAGAAGTTATTTGTCATTAAGTATTTCACATGGAGAAAGTGACAATTGAGAAAGAATACATATTGGTGGATCTTAAAAAACAGCGCTATTTTCCTCTTTTTCAATTTACAGACAAGTTTCAAGATGATCTAAGATCAGCTATATCTCTAAAGCAGAGTAGTTGAATAGGCAATGAAGATAACTGTGACCTACCTGTACTATAATTGTTGTTCTTCAAGATGTGGATAAAGACGTGAGGTCCACTCGTATGCATGCAGCCAGTGCGCCAAAGCAATTTGCTTAGAAGTACCCATCAGGGCTGCACACATGCCCTCTGGCCCCTCATAGCCCACCCAGGGCTATTTAAGGTTGGCACCACTCTGACCCCACTCAGTTCCACTGCACTGGAATCCAAGACTGGAGACTTCAGTATAGAGAGGACAGAGGGTGGATCATGGAATACACATCTGCACCCATATCTCGAAGAACAACAGTTACAGAGCAGGTAGATAACCACTTTTTCTTTGAGTGGTTGCAGACATGTATTCCACCAAGATGTCTCACAAGCAGCAATGGAAGGAGATGGGGCTCGGAATCTTCTTAATAGCAACTACAGAACTGCCCTTCCAAAGTTTGCATCTGATCAAGATGCAGTTTTAACAGTGTAGTGTTTGGTAAAAGGATGTATGGAAGACAAGCTTGCACCCCAGCAAATATCCAATATGAGGTTACTTACTGTAACTGGAGGTTTTTTTTGAGATCTGTGGTCCCTATCTGTATCCCACACATTGGTACACACATGCACCATATGCCTGAGTCCAGAAGTTTTTCCAAGCAATGTCCGTTGACCCACGTGTGCAGTATCTCCCCTTGTGCTCCTGATGAAGGGTATAAGGGGCAGTGCGAGTTGATGCCACTCCAGTTCCTCCTCTTACTGCAACATAATCAAGTCTGAAGCGGAAGGAGGGCAGGCAGTGGAATACAGAAAGGGGCCATACATTTCAATAAACCTCCAGTTACAGTTAAGTAACCACCTCTTCTTCAAGTGCTGGTCCCTATGGGTATTCCACACATGGGTGACTTGCAAGCAGTGATCAGAGTGGAGGAGGGTGCGCAGATGCTGGTAGCAGAGCTGTTTGTAATACAGCCCTTCCTATTGCTGCATCTGCAGCTGTCACTTGAGTCAGGGCATAGTGTGCTGTAAACGTGCGGAGAGATCACCAAGTTGCAGCTTTGCAAATCTCCTGCAATGGAATCTGATAAGGATACTGTGGAGGCTGCTTGGGTTTGCATTGAGTAAGCTGTAACACCCCTGGGAGCGGAAGATTTGCCATCTTATAGCATTCTAGTATACATCCTGAAACCCACTTAGAAATTTTCTGGAAGGATACGGCTAGGCCCTTTGATCTTTCTGCTACTGCGACAAAGTCTCAGAGACTTTCTAATGGGCTTAGTTCTCTGCAGGTAGAACTCCAGGGCGTGTCTGACGTCAAGGGAGTGCAGTTTCTTGTCCCCAGGAGAGGAATGAGGTTTTAGGCCTGGTCTACACTGGGGGGGGTGGGGGGGGGAAGAGATCAATCTAAGTTACGCAACTTCAGCTACATGAATAACGTAGCTGAAGTCGATGTACTTAGACCTACTCACTGCGGTGTCTTCACTGCGGTGAGTCGACTGCTGCCACTCCCCCATCAACTCCGCCTGCACCTCTCGCAGCGGCAGAGTACAGGAGTCGATGGGACAGCGCTCAGGGATCAATTTATCCCGTCTAGACTAGACGCGATAAATTGACCCCCACTGGATCGATTGCTGCCCGCCAATCCGGCGGGTAGTGTAGACATACCCATAGAAAACATATAAGTAAGTGAACCGATTGGTTGATATGGAATTCGGACACAATCTTGGGGAAGAATTTGGGATGTAGCCAAAGGGAGACCTCCTCGTTGTGGAATACTGTGAAAGGAGGGTCTGCCATCATGGCTGATGGCTCACTGACTCTCCTGGCCAAAGTGATGGCTACTAAGAACGCTACTTTCATGGTGAGGTAGGTCATGGCACAGGTTGCCATAGATTTGAAGAGTGGCCCTGGGAGAATTGACAGGATGAGGTTAAGGTCCCACTGAAGCCTGGACTACTTGATGGGTGGGAAGTTTCTGATCAAGCCTTTCATAAAGAGTACGATCATCGGGTGCATGAAGATAGAGCATCCCTATACCAGGGGAAGGAAGGTGCTAAATGTTGGTAGGTGTACATGAAGCGAGCTAAGGGATAAACCTAGTGTTTTTAGGGTGAGGAAATAGTCGAGGATAACCAGAATGCCTACCGTGGTGAGGGAATGGTGGTAGTGGCACACCCAAGAAGAAAAGGGGCATCATTTAGCTTGGTAGTATGTCCTTGAAGACTCTTTCCTGGTCTGGTTAAGGACTACCTGGACCAAGGCAGGGTATGAGTGTGCTATGTCCGACACCCATCCAAACACCAAGCCGTGAGGTGTAGTGAGCTCAGGTTGGAAAGCCTGAGCCTTCCGCAGTCTTGTGTCAGGAGAACCTGGAATAGGCCAATCCTGATGGGCTGGTGTGTGGACAGAACTGTGTTGGCCAATAGGGTGTTAGGAGGAGGATGGCGGCTTCGTCTTGGCAAATCTTCCTGAGAACCTGTGGTCTGAGAGGAATGGGGAAAAGGCATATCAGAGGCTGCTCGTCCAGGGAAACAGGAGAGCGTCGCCCTATGAGTCACTGCCTACTGCCACAGTGGGCAGCTTTCTGTTCATCTGGGACGCAAACAGGTCCAATAGGGGAGTACTCCACTGCAGAAAGATGTTGGTCAGACCTGTGTAGTGTATTTCCCATTTATGATCTATATAGAGACTTCTGCTTAGTCTGTCCGCTAGGTAGTTCTGAGCAGCTGGGAGGTATGCGACCTGTATGGTAACCTGATTCCTAACACACCAGTGGCACAGTAGGACTACCTCGAAGCAGGAGGGGGACAAGATCTCGCTCTTCCCTGTTAGTTTATATATACCATCATGATGATATTGTCTGATAGGACTTGCAAGCAGAGGGAACGCATGAGGGGAAGGAAGGCCTTGTAGGCTAGGTGGACTGTTCTGAGTTCCAGCAAGTTTATATGCAGCCTGGTTTCCCATGGTGTCCATGACCCCTCGCCTGCATGGCAGTCCAGGTGAGCACCCCTCCTGTAAGGGAGGCTGTTGGTATGGGAGAGCTGGAGGGGATCCCCACCATGACCTTGGCTGGGTTGGACCACCAACCAAGAAAGGCAAGAACTTCTGAGGGAACAGTGACTTAGGAATCGATGTGATGCCTGTTAGGTTGAGTGGACCCAGGCTTGTAGACAACGCAAATGGAGCCTGGCAAAAACTGTCATATGTGCATGAGGCCATTGTATAACTAAGCTTTCTAAACTACAGGATAACTATTTATAGTAAACATATACAGTAACGCTTCTAAAGATTAGAAGAGCGAAGGGGAACAGAGTTCTGACTCAAGCCATGTGGTGGTAAGAGGGAACTGAAGTGGTGTTGACCTGCACCACCCCTTATACTCTCATGGGAAAGCACAAGGGGAGATACTGTGCATGTGCGGGTCAATGGACACTGCTTGGAAAAACTTCCAGACTCAGGTGCATGGCGCATGTGTGTACCCATGTGCGGAATACATAGAGGGACTAGCACTTGAAGAAAAAACGTTATTGAGAAATGCGACCAAAGTCACTTGGGTCCTCAACAAATGAACCACCAGTCTCCATGGAGATGTGGTCTGAGCAACTCCATGTGCTGTCGTAATGCAGAAAGTAATCTAACTGTGTGGAAACCTTTTGACCCTTCATCTGATCCGCAGAAGAGACAAAAAGTTGAGGTGATGCCTTAAATGATCTAATACCAATGTTCATTTCATATCCAAGGAATGAAGATGCTGCTCATTCACATCTGAGTGAGGCTTGGTGAAACTGTGACACTACTTTTGGATACAGAGGCTCAACTATTAAGGCTTGCAGTTCACTAACTCTCCTCATAGTAATTATAGCTTTTTATTTTTATTGCTGTCTTTTGGCAAAGGGGAGACAGACAGCAAGTTGCCAGTGGCTCAAAATGGAGGAGTCATGAGGGCAGCCAGTATAGTACTGAGGTCCCACAAGGGAATCATTTCTTTTACAGCTGGAAAGAGGAGGACAAGACCTTTTAGAAAGATAAGATAACTATCACGTACTTGGAAAATCCCAACTTCCCCTGCATCAGAGGATAAAGTGCTGAGCTCAAGCTGAGACAGATCTGAGGACCTAAATTGTAACAGGTAATCCAAAATTTCTTGAATATGTGCTAGCATCAGTTGAATTCCCCAAGCCAATGACCAAACTAGGTAAACCCAGTAGAAGGATTTCTCCTAAGAAATAGGACTTGCTGCACTGCTTGAGAACATTGTTCTTCCTCCTCATCTAACCATGAAGTACCCACACGATTAGGTGCAGACTGCTTGGCACTGGATGCTATATCTGACCATGGTGTTGTGTCAACAGGTAAGGAATGAGGGGAAGAAATCTGCGAGGTCGAACTGACAGATTGTGAAGGTCAGAAAACCAACACTGTCTCAGCCAAACTAGTGCAATGAGTATCACTCTGACAGGATCCAACTTCAGTTTGAGAATAACCTGAGGGACAAGTGGAATCTGGGGGAATGAATACATCAGGGCTGATACCCAATTCAAACGGAAGGCATTGATTAATGAGACAGACTGAGACCCCCTTGAGCGTAAAACTGACTGCATTTCTTGGTGTCTTTCATTGCAAACAGGGCAATTGTCTGAATGCCCTATTTTTTGAAAGTGAATCTCAGCATACAGCCCTTCACAGACCATTGGTGACTTTGGGAGAAATTCCTGCAGAATGATTGACCACCCGATTCTCTGAACCTGCTAAGTGTGCAACTGTGAGAATGATGTCTTCCTCGATGCAAAAATGCCAAAACATCATGGCTTCCTGACAGAGCTGGTTGGAGTCAACTTCTCCTTGCCTGTTCACATAGTACATTGTAGTGGTATTGTCATTAAGTGTGTGAATCGTTGCACACCTTTGATCTAATCCCAAAAGGCCAGGCAAGCATTGTCAATCACTCAAAGCTCCAGGACATTGACATGAAGGGAAACTTTCTGTTCATACACCCCGTACTTTCAATGTCCCTAAATGCACCCTCCAACCTATTGTGGAGGCATCAATAATTATAGTCCTGGTCACTGGAGGACAGGCGAAAGGAATATGGCAAGTAGGCATCCAGAAGATTGAGGACAGAAAACCAGACATTCTCCTCTAATGTTGGGAGAACTATAGCTAAGGTTACTATATGGAATCTCATATTGCTGATGTAGTTGTTGAGACCTCAGAGGTCCCGAATATGTCTCATCCCTCCATGGGGTTTGGGGATCAGGAATTTATGGGAGTAGAATCCCTTTCCCTGATGCTGAATGGGAACTTCCTCTACGGCTCCCAAAGTGCAGAGTCTCAATTTGCTGTAGAAGCACTGACTCATGAAAGGGTTCCCTGAAAAGGGACAAAGTTGGGGTGTGAAGGGGGGGGGACAGACAGGAATTGGATGGCATAATCCAATCCTACCATGCTTAGAATCCATACATCTGTGGTTATTGTTTCCTAAACACTGTAGAAAAGGGACAATCTGTCCCTAAATGGCAGGGAATTGGTATGGAAGTTGATGACTGGTATGTTGACCTCCACAGGAAAGCCAATTTGATTGCTTGCCTAAAACTGATAGAGGAATTGCAAATGGAGCACTTCTCCTTGATATGCCCCTCTCCCAGGCACAATACGCACTGATAATGGGGACTGCTACTGCAGGTAACTACTTCACACGAGGGACAGTGCTGGAAACCTTGTGAAGGCATTGCACCATCCAAAAAACCAACTATTTAACTAATCTAACACTAGGGGTCTACTACTAACTGTAACTACATATAAAAAAAAAGAGAGAGAAAACTCTCAGACTACAATATATGAGGTAAATATCTCATAAAATGCTCTAACTCAAGCCGTGGGTGGTGAGAGGGAACCTAGGAGGGTTAGGGCGGCACCACCTTTAAAAAGCCCTAGGAGGAGCTACAAGGGGCCAAAAGGAGCATGCACCACCCAATTGATATTACTAAGCCAAGTTCTCCAGCACTGGCATGCACACACATGAGTGGAATACATGTCTGCAACTACTCAAAGAAAAAGCAAGCTTCAACCTCTACAGCTGAGGTGAGAAAAGAGAATTATCTTTTACTTTAAATTCTAGATCCTTTTTGCTATAGATAATATGGTATTTGAGTACATGCACATGTGCGCGCACACACTCTCTCGCAAAACCTTTTGATTCCATCAGTAAAACACAAATTTAATTATAGGTTTAACATGATTAATACCCAATTTTTGCTAATTAAAACATTAAAAAGAAAAGTTATTCAAACTTTAAGGACTACCTCACTATTAAGAGGTACACATTTAAACACAATATAGGTTTAAAAACCTCTTCGTAAGTAACCTATTTGGCAAGTACATGTAACCAGTCCCTACTTCCTTGATAATACTGAAGCAGAACATACCTCCCACTCCAGTACTTCTGGTTTTGAACAAAAAGAACTTTTGCAATAATTGCATTTCAGCTGAATGTCACTTGGAGACACAAACTGACCATTGGTTGAAGACTGCACACTAAGAGTCTGAAAAATATAAAAACATATACACATCACTGTAGAAAGTGTGTTATACAAATTTACATTTTTCTTAATTAAAATATGTTTCATTAAAGTTACACTGTTAACGACAATATAGGTTTTTATATTATTGAATTCAGAAGCTTTCCTTGTAGAAGGTACAACAGATAAATCTTTCCACTTTTGATTGATTCTCCCCACCTCTCTCAACTGCTTTACAGGTCTTTTCCCTCATCTTCACAATCTACTACTCTTGCTATAATCCATTTGTTTCACCTCTGATGATCTTCAGTCTTGTTTCTCATATATTCCCATCTACTGTACTCAATGTTAAGGACCTCTTTAGGCTGCTCCTTGTGTGTATGCATAAAGCTGAAGAGCATCCTCCCCCTCTGCCCCCCACCACGGATCAGTTGACACAATTAATCAGTCACGTAGCTTGAAATAAACAATTCCCATTTAGAATTATCAAACTATCATTTATATCAGAGGTTTTGTATGAAAGGAACTAGACAAAGCAATATTTATAAAGAACCCCCGCCCCCCGCAAAAAATAAAAGAAAAAACAAGGCAGATTAACACTACCCTGCCCTCAGGCAAAAGCCTGAGAATGGAGAAATGTCTTAAATGGTCAAACTTGGGTTCTAGCAGATCAGATGAGGAAATAAATGCCAGAGTAGAGGGCAATCTACTGAGAATACCTTGCACCCAATTCCCAGAAAAATCTGGGAATACAAGCTGTGTCCCAATGGACACAACTGTCATGGCAAGAAGAGGCACTCGCTCAGGTAACCAGATCCCACACCATTTAGGGCTTTTAGATTAAAGGAGACATCTTGTATTGCATCTGGAGATGTACAGGAAGCCTTTAAACATCACTAAATCAACCACCAACTATTCTCTGTGCTGTGGTCATGCCAGAGTCTCAATCAAAAGTGGTCACAGAAATCTGAGATAGGACTACCTTCCCCACACCCACCTTCTTAATAGCCTTTCCCAAAAGAGAAAGATTATAAACAGGACAATAACAAGTTTGCAACATTTATTTATTTATTTTTAAAAGTAGGGAACTAATCAAAGTTTGGGATAAGCTTTAACTTCAAACAATAATGGACTCATTACCACTGCTCCAACTGATTTCAAAAGCCATGTCAGTTCAGGGTTTAACTCACATTTCTCAGGACAGCTCTCCTTGAAACTTTAAGTTCATACAGATGTGCTTCACTGGCATAAAACTGACCAACACTGGCGCATCTTAATCAAGTAACATACCGACGTACACTGGACTGGTGCAAGACCCAACTTTGCACAAGTGCAACATCAGGAATTTGCATGAGTTTTCACTCTGGTGTACTAATGTAGATGAGGCCTCAGAGTAAAACTGGCCTAACCTCAAACAGAAAAGATTACGTTTTGTTTCTTCAGATAACTGCGTCATTATAACTTGAACCCAGTGCAATGTCCACAAACAGTACTCCATGCAAGCATTTCAGGGCCTCTGAATCTTCACACCTGTCACATTATGTCCAGCACAGATCTTTGCAGTATTATGTAATGGGTTTATTTAAACTTCATCACATTTTGGCTTGTTCTATTGCCTGCTTTAAATAGTTCTATTCTGCACTGGGAGTTGTGCAAGTGCTATGAAGAGTAGGATCTACAACTTGCTACATCCTCATACTTGCAGATGCCAGGACAAAGTCAGCAGCTTCCCCGGCACATATTACTGGACTGATGACCACAGTTTATTCTGATAAGAAATCATGCCTTTGGGTGTTGGTGCTCAAGGAGTAAAATAGTATGGGGTTTTTTTAAGTTTAAGTTTTCTTGTTCTGTTGATTTTTTCCTTTGTCTGATTACTGAAAATCCTCTCTTGCATTTTTCTCTCCAGGATCCAGAGGGAGGAGTAGTCTGAGTCTAGAGAGAAGATCTCTCTCCAGGTCCTTCAACTCCCCATTCTGTTCCTCTCCCCACTGTCCACTTCCCCACTAAGTGCAGGGGAGGCCCTAGGGAGTTGCACTGGTTGGGAAATGAGAAGGTAGTAAAGCAACATGCAGAGGTAGGTGGTTCCTTTTTATCAGAGCTTTGGATGTTGCTAAAACAGTTGACAGGCACTTGTGACAACCCATAGGCAATAAGTACATTAGAAATGGTGTGTGTTCATGACCACTGACCATTGATTTTTGTCATTTTTGTTTTCCAAAAAAATCACTTAAAAGGGAGGGCAAAGGAAAATCTTTTTTTGTGTGGGTGTATGTTAAAGGCGATCTGAAAAAACTGGTTATGTGCCTTTATTGCTTCTTTTGATATATAGAAGTCCTGAAAGGATTTTATTTAATGTTCCCCTGCTCTTCTTTATATATTAGAAATTCAGGTCCTGTCTAGGCTGGAAGACAAGTGACCGGATAAATAGCAAAATAGTTACGTGACAAAAGTGAAAATTAAAGAGTTGAGAATGGAGGGATTTTTAGTCAGTTCAAAATTTGTTTTTAATTAATATTTAAAGTTTAATGACTATCATTTTAGATAATGGAAATTGTTGTTTACGAGTTTTAATATACACACATCTTCAATTAAAATACAGCTCACAACAAGCACCACAGAGGTCTACCAGAGATTGCCAAGGAAGACCAGAATTTACATTCCTGATATTTCTAAAATAAAAAACAAGCAAAGAAGAATTTTTTTAAAATATCAAAATAATCCTTCAGGTCATTTATAATACTCACTGAGCCCATCTATAAGACCTCTACCCCACTCACAATTAATTTCTTCTTCTTTAACTTTTGAGTGGACTTATAAGTTGCCTATTGTTGTTTTTTCCCCTTACTCAGTCTATCCTTACATTGCAAGCTGCTCAAAGAGAACATCCTTCTTGAATGTCTGGGAAGCATCTAAAACATAGTGTGTACTACAGTTAGAATAAATAAATCAAGCAGCAAAAAAAGGGGCACAAGACCATTAAAAAAAATTTCAGGCACCTTTAAGTTATTTTTTATTAATATTTATATTAAAGTTGTATTTTAAATTATACATTCGTTCTCTTCTTTGTTGAGCTCTCATCTGAGCCAAGAATGGTCATGTTTCGTTGCAGCTGCTCGACGGCTTGCCCTGAATACAGAGGACATAGGAAGTGCCAGGCACAGATGAGACCATCAGAGACCACAATCAGGCTTCCATCCAAGCAACTTAACAGGTGACACAGCCAGTGCTCTAAGCTGTCAAACTGTCACTAAAGAGTGGAACAGGAACAGTCTGGGATTGTACTGGGAGGACTGAAGCACTAATGCAATTGCTAAACCCTGCCCTTACATTCTACACTGGCACTGCAACTGGTGGAACGTGATGAAGTGCTGAATAACATGAAAGTTAGGGTTGCTCTGAGCAAGGGCAGTTCAAACTGCAGTAGCAATTTTGCATATGGATGCATGTGTTACAAGTCTTCTAAGAGGTCCAAACAGTAGTGAGCACACCAAGTTTTTCTGGTTTTGACAAAGATAAAATGAACAACCCAGAAAGAATCAAATTGCTCCAATCAGTGAAATAATGTAAACAAAAAAAAAATCGAAGTGCATAAAATGTGTCTGTTTCTTAGAAGAGCTAATTTATCAGTCACCCATCCACCCAGGATTGTTCCACAAGCAAATTTCAACAACCTTACAGTACTGGGAAAGAAAAAAAAACTACCTCCATTACAGCCTCCGTTCAGGAACGTCAAATATTTATACTTAACCCTGCAACATTATTAGCTTCAGAAGACCAAGCAGTATGTTTAGGATATATGGAAAGGCCTCAGACATTCTTGCATAGCGTTTCACCAGCAACCACCTATGGAACAACAGCCTTAGGTAAACATGCCTGGTCTTCTCTCAGTCACAAGGATGAATGGTTACACTCAACTGCTCAAGGAAAGGAGAACAGTATTCATGTACTAGCATAAATGCCATGGCATATACCTCAAGTGAACTGTTCAAATGCTTTTAATATGTTATCAAGTAATTTTTATTTGAAAATGAAAGGATTATTCAAGAGAAGATATATTATCAGAGTGGGAAACATAGCAACCTACTTTAAGAGTAGAGTGAACGAATAAGATCTTGAATAAAAGGGATTTGATCAAAGTATCACCTTGCATTTTCTCTCAACAGTGCAGAACCACCCATGACTAGTAAAAATAAAAATCACTGGTGGAACCCTATATTCACACCTTTCTGCAAAACTTTCAGCCCTTTAGGAGTAAAAGCAAACTGTACAGAGTGGCTGGACGACAAATTGTTAGATAATAGCTAATACTAATTCATGTCAAACTCATTTTAACTGAGTAAATTCCAGTTTGAGAGGATTCACTTAAAAAAGACTATTAAAGAAAAAACAGGGACACTACTAGGCACATATTAGCTATTACTGTTGAAATGGGTAAAAAGGTGAAGCTAAATTTACATTAGCAAACATTAAGAATATTCGGAGTATGATATTAAGTCAATTATTTAATCCATCAAATGGTTTGTAGTACTGCTGCTCACATGGTTCATTAAATAAATAAATCCATCACCCACTGCTTGAAGCATTGCACATGCATTTGGTGGCTGAGTGTCCCTCATTTTTGTCAGAGAACCTCATATTTTGTGAATAAAATCAAGCAAATTCAGAATTAATTGTCTTTTTCCATAGATGAAGGGCAACATCTTGACTGAAGAGGGTGAAAAAAAACTGGTTTCCTCTTCTTGAGTTCAGTACCATGTTGTTCACTCTGGTATTAGAGATGCCGGGAATACTTCATGCCACAACCTGTGCTTTAGATCTCTGTCCTTCCTTTCAAGGTTTATTCAGAGGAGTGGAACACGGGTGAACTGTTGATAGATATCGACTCTTCCTTCAGAGGAGTTGGCTTCTATTAAGTAAGTGATTATATGACCAAAAGTCAGCACCTGAAGTGGACGCTTTAGCCAACTACCACTAAGTATCTGACCTTCCATCCCTGGTTGAAAGTATTTAAAAGCTTGCGCCAAGACAATTTGTGGATGCCTCAGATCGTCTTAGTCCATGTTAACCTGGGCTGGGCACAGCCCTAGTATAGCACAAACACTGTAATAGTAGCACTGGCTGATCTCCTATGAAAGAGGAACAGCCGGTAGCCATGCCGACATTTGTAGATCTATCAGCTGCTTTCAGTATTTTGGATGAAACACTGTCTGGTCTGCAAAGCCAAGCAGGAGAAGACAGGATTGTCCTTTAGTAGCTTTCTCTCTCAAGAGATACTGAACTGTTTTGTGTAATTGCTTTTCAGCCTCAAGAGCTCTCATGTGGAATTCTGCAGGATTCCATCTTACTGAACAAGGAGGGTATGTGGGAATGACAAATATACATGATTGTTGGGAGGGTTAGCAAGAGACATGTGTTATAGTGTTCTCAATAAGCTGACGACACCCAGCTCTATTTTGTTATTTCATCCAATCTAGACAGTGCTGTTGGATGCCTTACCAGATGTTTGGTAGACTGGGGCACAGATGAAGGCTATCTGACTGAAGCTCAATCTGGAGAAGATTGATGTGATGCTGGTAGATTTGTGAGAAGCAACCAGAAAATGCAGGGGGGGGGATTACATCTGCTCCCATAAATGTGCAAACTTTAACAACATATGGGAAGCCATTTGGGGGTACTGCTGGATCCCCAGTCACTGTTGAGCAATTATATAGCAACAATACTAGGAAGACTTTATTCCATTTTTATTTAATCTGGAGATTGCAACAATTTCTTTCAGATGCAGACTAGGCTATTGTCATTCATACCTTTCTCACCTAAAGATTTAACTACTGCAATGCAGTCTATATGGAGGCTACACCTTAAATCAAACCAGAAATTGAAGCTTGTGAGGAACCTGACAGTCCATTTGGTAAATAGCATATCCCACCAGAAGAACAGGGTATCAGTGCTCTGGGATATGCATTGGCAACCTATTTGTTTTCTGGGTGCAGTTTAAGTGGTTAATTTTCATCTGCAAGTCTTCAATGGCACAGGATGCAACAGTTTCAGAGAGCACCTCTGTCCCCATGACATATTGCTGTAGTTGCAGTCAGTGGAGCATTCAAACATGAAGGACCCTCAACTTTGGAATACACTTCCTCCACTTGGTCTGAAAGATCCAAAATTTGTTGTCCTTCAGTGCATGCTGTAGCGCTCATCTTTGTACACATACTTTTTTTTTTGGGGGGGGGGGGGGGGGAGAGGATGTGATGAGGACTGATATTGGTGGGTGTGCCCACGTATTGCGGGGATATATTTTTAATTAGTTATTTTCAGATTTTTAGGTTCTGAGTTTTATTCTTTATGAAATTGTACTTTTCATTATGTCAAAGTTCCCTGTGGCCCGGGATAGGCTTTTTTTAGTTTTAGTAAAAAACTCAAAATAAGCTATATAAAAGCCAGATATTTTAATATGCACATATTTAACACACGCATAAACAAATATATATATATATATATTTTTTTTTTCAGGGAGGAAAAGATTTAACACAACAGCTAACCTGAAATTTAGCTACACAACTGGAACTGCAAAAGTTGTACAGTTTTCCATCAGGCATTGTGGCTTGATATTGAGGTAAAGAGTTTCGTTTACAAAAGTGGCAAATAATTCCCATACCTAAAAGAAAAACGTAGTTTACACAGAAAGTAAATACAAGTAGTAGTGTACAAATTTACTGGGTTATAATTTACCACTTCCCCTCATTTTATTAATGTAAAACCTAAACTTCATAATTAAATTTTCTTACCAAAAAAACACAAAACTATTAGGCTCTGAAAATCTCTCTCTCTTACACACACACAAAATATATATTTTAGTTCTTCCTGAGCTTCTTTGTTAAACCTCAGTGTTAAAGTATTTTCGTGTTCTATCAAAAACTTATTAGTATTTCCAATTTAGTGATCAAGCTCATTCACTCTGTCTCCTTTTCCCACTCAGAAATCTTGATAGATTTATACACCCCTTTCCCAGAATAAATGTCTTGGCTAAATGACGCATCTTGTGAAGGAGACACAGTTGCAATGCCTCATGCATATGGACGGAAATTTATTCAGTACTGGATGGTATCAAATATGAAAAAGTACCCCCTACATGCATGAAGACTGTACTATATCTGACTCTGTAGCATCACTAGTGTACACTATTTATTATGTCTCAACATTTCCCCCCCAGTAACCTACAAGCCTCAATACACTGGAAAACTTTTTTTATGGGGGGACAATTTGGGAATCAATAAGCTAAAAGGAAGAGAGTTGCAATATTCCAAATGGAAGATGACCAGAGCAGGGACTAAAATATTACAAGTCTAGAATATAAAAAGAGAGTATGTTTTTCCTTTAAAATCTGCAAAACACTCATATACAATAGTGATGAGTGTAATTTTAAAACCTACATGAATTTATATTCTAAAATAGAAAAAACATACTTTTGCAAATCTTATGTCTTTTCTTCTTCACAAGAGAAATAAAACAGAAGTAAAACATGGAAGTCAATTTTTTTTTTAAATTCAAGTCTACTCTTATCAGTGATGAAAAGCCACCATCCTTTTCACTTACTTTGTGATTTTGCATATTTTGATTTGTGTGTGTTCATGCATGCAGTTGAGCAGTATGGCTCCATATATCCATTAGGTCCTATGCACTGAGTCATTTCAAAAAACCTGCACTGAGCTCTGCAACCAGTACAAGTTGTTAATTTGCCATATTTCTAAAACATAAAACAAAGCAAAACAATGCATTAGTTATGAATTTAAAGTTATATTACAATAAGTACACAGGAAGATACATTTTCTGCTATTCTCACCTTATTAGAATCTTCCTGTATTACATAAAAGATCTAGAACATTTCTTTTGGCAGGAAAGGATGGCTTGGCTAAAAATAAATATTTTTTAAAATTTCAATAGTATTGAAAACAATTTTGTGAACTGTATTAGAGCCTAGGTAAGTCTGAGTGGTTACAATAGTTTGGAGGTACCCATATTTATCCCTTCCTGCTAGCGGATAAATGGTGTAATGAAAGAGGAGAGTCTTTTCTTGGAGGGAGGTGGGATGGAGAACTGAAGTTTAAAATCAGGATACTCTAGGCTCCAAAAAGGACTTCACCCATGCAGGAAGAAAGGGCACAAGTAATTAGGCACCAAAATAGAACTCAGTATGATACATGGAAAGTGGGATTTTATGTTAAATGCTAAAAAAGAAACATTAAAAATGCTTTCATGTAGTTGAACTAAAATACATGGGATCTCTCAGCTGTTGCCAGAAGCTCAGAATGGGTGACAGGGGATGAATCACTTGATGATTACCTGTTCTGTTCATTCCCTCTGGGGCACCTGGCATTGGCCACTGTCAGAAGACAGGATACTGGGCTAGATGTACCTTGGGTGTGACCCAGTATGGCCATTCTTATGTTCTTTTGTAAGCAGTAAGACTGGTTTCATCTTAAACCACTCCCAACGTAATTTTAGATATAAAATGGCCAAGCCCTTGTGCATCAGTATCTTATAGAACAGGGCTTGGCAACCTTTCAGAAACGGTGTGCCAAGTCTTCATTTATTCACTCTAATTTAAGGTTTCGCGTGCTAGTAATACATTTTAACATTTTTAGAAGGTCTCTTTCTATAAATCTATAATATATAACTAAACTATTGTTGTATATAAAGTAAAAAACATTTTAAAAACCTTAAAGAAGCTTCATTTAAAATTAAATTAAAATCCAGAGCCCCCCAGACCGGTGGCCAGGACCTGGGCTGTGTGAGTGCCACTGAAAATCAGCTCGCGTGCTGCCTGTGGCACGCATGCCATAGGTTGCCTACCCCTGTTATAGAAATACCCTCTACTTAACCTTCCACACTGAATGATTCTTATAAGACTATCAGTAGCAAAATAATTACTGGTGAAATACAACATACTTTCAGTGGGATCAAAGGCTCCACTGAGGTGGTCAGATGTTATGATATATCATGGCTACTATGAATACTGTTGCAGCTAGCAGAGCTAACATGAATATTGTTAGAGCTGAAACTTCCTGGCTCTGACAAATCCTGAAGAGTGGATTTCTCTTAACTTTAGAATATCTTGGGCTCCTGCCCTGATGCAGTTGAGCCATGTCTAGAAGAGTTTCTATGTACTTCAAC
This sequence comes from Terrapene triunguis, assembly GCF_002925995.2. NCBI lineage: Eukaryota > Metazoa > Chordata > Testudines > Emydidae > Terrapene > Terrapene triunguis. The sequence continues at coordinate 6,377,415 of NW_020664489.1, read as the reverse complement.
TGATCACCGAATGACAAGTTGAGACTTTGGGTGAACTCTAGGTAATTACAACACCGTGATGGTGACCGACTGATTTCAGATACTCCCCACCCCCACCAGTAGTATCATTCCACCCCACAAGAGCATTCTCAAACCATGCAGATAAGCCAAACTAGGCCAAGGTAATCACTTAGTGAACACAAGCAGCACAGATGCCAACACAAAAGGCAATACACAAAATGGATAGTGCTGTCTTATACAAATTTAATACAGATCTCACAGTTAGGTAAGGATCCAAATGTACACAAAACATCAACAAGACAGAGGCCACTGGCTTTGTGTTCTGTATCTAGTAGTAGTAAACTTGCTCCTAGGTGACCATCTTGAATTTTTCCTTTGAAGGATTACTGATTCATATATCACCAAGTTCGATGAAGCTCTTCTAACATTTTAGGTATCTGTAAGCACTTGGAATAAAATCTGTTCCCTAATTTTGTCAAGTAGCTCATGCTTGATGGTAGACTTTTTCAAGAGGGATTTTTTTTTGCAGCATCTTTCCCTAGTAATTTCCCCAAATCATTCAACACCTAGGTCCAGGGGAGAGAAGTGGAAGGGCCCTTCCACTTCTGCTTCAATCGGTCAAGAGGAGGATGTAAGGGCATAATTATCCTGTTTGCAGAGGGAACCTCATTTGGGTACTTTTGGCTCTCTTAGTCTTTAAGGATTTATCATCAGTGACTTAGTCAAATCCAGAGTCTATGCAGTCACTGGAGAAACTTGTGGAAGGTCAGTTCTTCCCGAGCAGAGTCTATAATATTCTCTCGCCTCTGTAAAATGTGTACACACACACACACACACACACACACACACACACACACACACACACACAATTTGGTGAATTAATTTGCAACAGATAACACAGCCTCACAGTACTCCAAAGAGTTCGGCTTCTTGACCTGTGCAAGCCACTTTGAGGCAACCTGTGTTGTCAATCCATTCTGCTTCAAGAGTGGCTGGGTCTGTGCTGATGTGGACAATCCTAGCACCAAGGAGGGATTCAACTCTGGCTTCTATTTAGAGAATCAATCCTTTGAAGGATTCCAGGCCAATTTTATGCCCATCTTACTGGAAATTTTCCAGAATGCCTCTTGGGGAGTTTGCACGTTGTGGGTGACATTTCTAATCAGACATATGACACCCACACAATTTACTCAACTCCCAAGCACAAAATGCAAAAGTCACGCTCACCTGTGAGGAATATCTCGCAGCAGCACTTCTTTAAACCATGTAAAGCAAACGTTAAAGAATTTAGCTATACTGAGCACAGTAAAGACCTCAAGGCAGAGTCTATGCAGGACTGGAATCCAGGAAGAAAGACCTAAGAGCATTGAGTAATTTCTCCAAAGTCTATGCAGATAACCACTCAATGGTTCTAAGCAAAATCTGGAAGCACCGATGCAATTATGCTAAAAGGGGGCTTTATAGATAGACTGTATCCAGGAGCAGAATCAGAAAGCAGGAATGCAGTATGAAGGAGGTCAGACTAAATGATCCCGATGATCCCTTCTGGCCTTTAAGTCTATGAGTCTATGACAAATCACTGGAGCCTCCACAGGATTCTGGACTAGAAGAAGAGATCAAAATTAAGCTGTCAGGCCTTGATGGCTACCAGCACTCCAGGGTATGGAAAAACAGGCATGCAAAAAAAATGAAATTTATTATACATTGAATGTTGCGAGAACACTCTGAAGGATATCCTATGTGTAATGAAGGAATGGTGGGCAAAACGGAGTTGCAAAGGCAGCCTGTAGTGGGGTGGTCACCTGCTCCTGCCTGGAGGGGCTTAAAACAGCCCTGGAGAGGGCTGGGGCAGGGGAAAAGTTGGGCTGATTGGGAAGCAGGAGCCACGCCCCAAACAGACCCAACTGGCCCTATAAAGGCCAGGGAAGCCAGGAGCAGGAACACTCTCTCTCTCTAGCCTTTGGAGAGGGAGGGACCAGGCTGCCTGGGGAGCTGAGGAAGGTACCGAGGGTGGGGCAGTGCTGGGGAAGGGCCAGGGAGCTGAGGAGCTCCAGCCTAGCAGAGCCCCAGGATGCAGGCTGAAGGAAGCGCCCACTAGAGGGTACTAGGGCTGCAGAGGGGCAGCTCCGCTATACGTAGAGGCAGCGGGTCCAAACCAAACCTTGCCTGTGATGAGTGGCTTATACTGCAGTCTGCCCCAGGGAGTGGGGGCTAGTTGGTGACTAGCAGTAGCCTACAACTGAGGCGAGGTGGGGATAGTGGGTGGGAGTTCCCCGGGAGGGGAGACCCAGAGACTGAGGGATTTTCTGCCAGAGGGCAGTACCCCTGCGTGCAAGGGGCACCAGGTCCGGGAGGGACAAGGGGGCCAACACCGGCCTGCAGAGGTCGCTCCGGCGGCTGGAGAGCTAATTCCCGGAAGGTACCAGCAGGAGGCACCACAGGGGTGAGTCCCACACGGTTACACAGCCAGACAAGGTCGCAGAGACCTTATTGCATGTCTGGAAGCAAGGAAAGACCACCTGGATGTCTGGACTAAGGAAATGGCATTTAGTATACAATCAGTAGCGTAAGAAGGTGTCAAGGCCCACTACCAGTGTTTCCGAGATTCAAACAGACTTGCAATTAAAGAAGTGCCTATTCTACTTCATGCTGCAAGCTTGAAACTTTAGAGTGAGAAAATCTGTGCTGATGGTATCTAGAAAGAAATCTCTAAATCCAAACCTAGAGATCGTAATTTGCTCAATATTTTTATTTAATACTAGAAAGCCAATGTCTTTATATTTTCATCCCACGAGTTTCTATATGGACAAAACCTGTACCATAAGTAATACAATTTTCCCAGTGGTACATTAAGGTGTAATTCTATGGAAAGATTCTGGAGGTATCTCATCATAACAACAAAGCTCTCACTGTTTGTCACTGACCCCTACAAGGAGATTTTAGCACTTTTGCAATATTGATAGTACAGTATTTAACACAATATTTTGTATAGAAAAATCTCCCTCTCCAATCCCATTATCACTTTTTCCAACTCAAACTCCTGTGCCACCTCCTCTTCTGAAACTTTTTTCAATATCTTGTTTCTACTCCTGTCGGCCCTCCACCAAGCTAGTATGTTTGAATGTTAAAACCATGTGCAATCCCAAAAGTATACTAAATGTATAAACTTTTCAGCTTTCACTTTATGTTAGGTACTAAACAGTATTCGAGACAATACAGGCGCCTCAGATGGCTTTTGTATGAAATGGCACATGGTTCTGAGATATTACAAAAGATGGTTTCCATTTATTCTGCAATTCTGCTGGTGAGGACCTGCTGTAAAATCTAAGCTTTGCTGTAGAAATGAATGATGGAATTTAACTCTTCATTAACACACATTAACAACTCTTCATTCTCTCATACAGTTGTGAAGACAACGGTCAAAACTCAAAAATATAAGCCAAAGTGGTGTTCTCTATTTCCAAGATAACAGAAAACCTGAAACAATATTGCTGAGAAATGTAATGCTCTCCCTTTCATCACAATGGGTTATTGTTTTTATTTGTTAAGCATCAACAATATGCTCAGCCCAATAGACAAGATAAATAAGAAGACAGTCCTGACCTTGGAAGCCTTACAATCCTGAAACCGGCAGGGAACAAAGATAAACCAAGATGCACTAAGAGAATGAGAGGAAGAAGTTACCGTAGATAAATTTTTAAAAAGTCTTAAATATTGTGGGCCTTAAGGAAATATGGGTCTTCAGATAGGATGCAAATGAAGAAACTATATAGTTCCTCAACGATGGAATTGAAAAGGCGTTCCAAGTAGGGACAGTTTGAAGACTGACCGAAGGAAAAGGAAATAAAGCAATCAAGAGGTCACTGAAACTAGCATTGCTGGCAGCCCAACACTGTAGCATTTAATTTCAGAAAGGGGAACTACACAAAAATGAAGAAGTTAGTGAAACAGAAATTAAAAGGTACAGCGCCAAAAGTGAAATCCCTGCAAGCTGCATGGAAACTTTTTAAAGACACCATAATAGAGGTTTACCTTAAATGTTTACCCCAAATTAAAAAACATAGTAAGAGAACCAAAAATGTGCCACCGTGGCTAAACAACAAAGTAAAAGAAGCAGTGAGAGGCAAAAAGGCATACTTTAAAAAGTGGAAGTTAAATCCTAATAAGGAAAATAGAAAGGAGCATAAACTCTGGCAAATGAAGTGTAAAAATATAATTAGAAAGGTCAAAAAAGAATTTGAAGAACAGCTAGCCAAAGACTCAAAAAAGTAATAGCAATAAAATGTTCAAGTACATCAGAAGCAGGAAGCCTGCTAAACAACCAGTGGGGCTACTGGACGATTGGGATGCTAAAGGAGCAGTCAACGACAATAAGGCCATTGTGGGGAAACTAAATGAATTCTTTGCATCGGTCTTCACAGCTGAGGAGGTGAAGGAAATTCCCAAAAGCCATTCTTTTTAGGTGACAAATCTGAGGAACTGTCCCAGATTGAGGTGTCATTAAAGGTGGGTTTTGAACAAATTGATGAACAGTAAGAAGTCACCAGGACCAGATGGTATTCACCCAAGAGTTCTGAAGGAACTCAAATGTGAAATCGCAGGACTACTAACTCTAGTCTGTAATCTATCATTTAAATCAGTTTCTGTGTCAAATGACTGGAGGGTAGCTAATGTGAAGCCAATTTTTAAAAAGGGCTCCAGATGTGATCCCGGCAATTACAAGCCGGTAAGTCTGACTTCAGTACGGGGCAAACTGGTTGAAACTATAGTAAAGAACAAAATTGTCAGACACATAGATGAACAGCAGGTTTAAAACAAACAAAAGGAAGTATTTCTTCACACAGCACACAGTCAACCTGTGGAACTCTTTGCCAGAGGATGTTGTGAAAGCCAAGACTATAAAAGGGTTCAAAAAAGAACTAGCTAAATTCATGGAGGATAGGTCCATCAATGGCTATTAGCCAGGATGGGCAGTAGGGTCACCAGATAGCAAGGATGAAAAATCAGGACGGGGGTAGGGGGGTAATAGGCACCTATATAAGAAAAAGCCCCAAATATCAGGACTGTCCCTATAAAATCAGGACATCTGGTCACCCTAATGGGCAGGGATGGTGTCCCTAGCCTCTGTTTGCCAGAAGCTGGGAATGAGCGTCAGAGAATGGATCACTTGATGATTACCTGTTCATTCCCTCTGGGGCACTGGCATTGGCCACTGTCAGAAAACAGGATACTGGGCCAGGTGGACTTTTGGTCTGACCCAGTATGGCCATTCTTATGATAAAGGGGGTAAGAAGGAATACAATAGAACTTCTTAACTTTTAAAACTGATGGTGACTTTAAACATCACTATTTCATTGATCGTTTTAGAAGGATTATTGATTCATGTATCATCAAGTTGGATGAAGCCCTTCTAACATTTTAGGTACCTGTAAGCACTTGGAATAAAATCTGTTCCCTAATTTTGTCAAGTAGCCCATGCTTGATGGAAGGAAGGCAGCAAGGGCCAGGAGGAATCCGTGGAGGGCCAGGCGAGGCAATGGGCGTCAGGGGCACCAAAATACAACAGTGTATTATTACTGAGTCTGCAAACAAAACAAAACAAAAAAAAAACCTACATAAATAAATTACAATGATTTGGACATGTATATGTGCATATTTATTTGTTTTTCCTAAAGTAAAGTAAAGTAGGAACATTTGTCAGAGCAGCCACAAGCAAGAGTTGATGGCTGCACTGAGGCCACCAAAAATTGTGTTGTGAGAACCCCTGGTTAATACTTGGCCCTACCATGAGTTCAGGGGACTGGAGTAAGTGGTCTCTAGAAGTTCCTTCCAGTCCTACGAGTCCAATTCTATAAAGGTATGGAAAGCAACTTCCTGCCCTCAGTTAAGTGGTTTCAAGGGGGGGGGGGAAGATGAGTAAATGTATAGTCTGGTTCAGATAAAACTCAGATAACACCTTAGGCAGGAATTTAAGGTGTGGACATAGGGAAACCTTGTTCTTGAAGAATATTGTAAATGAGGATCTGTCATCAAAATCCTGATTTCTCCAACTCTTCGAGCCCATGTAATAGCTATTTAAAAGGCCATCTTCATAGAGAGGTTCATTAAGAAACAGGTCACCATTGATTCAAATGGGGTCTTGTGAGACCTCTGAGAAGTAGATTAAGATCCCAAACCAGAGTGAGGGGCTGTTACTTGAGGAAGTCCCAGTCCATTAATGAACCTTACAATTGTAGGGTGAGCAAACACTGAGAATCCTTCCAGTCACCTATTTCCTTCAGTGGAAAAAAACGGTTACCTACCTTTCTGTAACTGTTGTTCTTCGAGATGTGTTGCTCCTGTCCATTCCAAGTAAGTGTATGTGTGCCACATGCAGAGTTGTCAGAAGGTTTTCCCCCTAGCAGTACCTGTCGGTTGGCTGTGGAGTCCCCTGGAGTCTGCCTTCATGGTGTTATATATAGGTCCCTGCCGACCCGCCGCCTCTTCAGGTCCTTCTTGCCAGACTACTCCAACAGAAAGGTAGGCGGGTGGGTGTTGAAATGGACATGAGCAACACATTTCGAACAACCACCGTTACAGGAAGGTAGGTAACTGTTTTTTCTTCAAGTGCTTGCTCATATCAATTCCAAGTAGGTGACTCCCAAGCATCTCCTAGGAAGAGGGGTTGGAGATCAGTGAGTCACAGACTGCAGCACTCCTCTGCCAAACACAACATTGTCTCTGGCCTGCTGTGCAATGGCGTAGTGCGACGTAAAGGTGTGGACTGATGACCACGTTGCTACCCTGCAGATGTCTTGAATGCGGGACCTACGCCAGGAATGCCACCGAGGATGCCTGCGCTCTTGTGGAGTGCACTGTCAGTGCAGGGGCAGGTATCTTCGCTAGGTCGTAGCACGCCCTGATACAAGCCATGATCCATGAGGAAATTGCTTCTGACGACACTGGAAGTCCCTTCATGCACTCTGCAATTTCAACAAAGAGTTGTGTTGATTTTCAAAATGGCTTCGTGCTTTCAATACGAAAAGCTAACACCCGCCTGATGTCCAAGGAAGTGAAGCATTCACTCCCGGTTGCTGGCGTGCAGTTTAGGAAAGAAAACTGGGAGAAATGCGTCCTGATTTGCGTGGAAATGTGAAACTACCTTTGGGAGCAAGGCAGGGTGGGGCCACAACTGCACCTTGTCCTTATAGAAGACAATATATGGAGGCTCAGAAGTCAAGTTAAGCTCAGACATCCTCCTGGCTGAAGTTATAGCCACCAGGAACACTACTTTCCAGGAAAGGTAGAGAAGTGAGCATGTTGCTAGGGATTCAAAGGGAGGCCCCATCAGTCTTGAGGGCACCAGGTTGAGATCCCAGAGGGGGATCGGTTGCCTTACTTGAAGGTACAGTCTATTTAGTCCTTTGAGAAAATGGCCGACCACGGGGTTAGTGAAAATCAACTGGCCGGCCGAATCCGGATGGAAGGCTGAGATGGTGGCCAGATGCACCTTTATTGATGAGACTGACAGGCCCTGCTGTTTCAGGTGTAGTAAATAGTCCAGGATATAGGGAATCGATGACTGCAAAGGTGGAGTTTCCTTTTGTAATGACCAAATAGAGAATCTCTTCCACTTAGCCAAACAAGTGGCTCTCTAACAGGGTCTGAGCATGCCAGTTCCAAGGGGTTTAGCGATGGAATTTCCATGCTGTGAGGTGGCGAGACTCTAGATTGGGATGTTGGAGCCGGCCATGGTCCTGCATGATCAAGTCTGGGACCAGGGGCAGGGTCGCTGGTGTGTCCACTGACAAATCTAGAAGCGTGGTGAACCAGTGCTGGCATAGCCACGCTGGTGCTATTAATATCATTGATGCTCTCTCTTCTGACCTTTAGCGGGACCGTGTGTACAAGCAGGAAGGACGGGAACACATATAGCAGGTGGTCCTTCCAAGGGAGGAGAAAAGCATCCACGAACAAGAGTGGGCAGTGATTCAGGAAGGAGCAGAACTGCTGATATTTCCCAATGTGCCTTGTTGTGAACAAGTCTATCTCGGGAATTCCCCACTGTTGGAAGATATTCACGACATGCAGACAGTAGGACCTCTCAGGTCCTTGTCATTGTGAAATGACCTGCTGAGATGATCAGCCAGTTTGTTCTAAGAGCCCAGAAGGTATGCTGCCTCTAGATCAGGGATAGTCAATTATTTTTTGTCAAGGTCCAAATTTCTTGGTCAAGGTATAATCAAGGTCCAGACTCCAGAGAAAATAATTTAAAAAATATTGATGATGATGATGATGATGATGATGATGATGATGATAAGTAGTAAATAAAAAGATTTTGGGGTCCGTTCAAAAGGATCTGGTGGTCTGGATTTGGCTCATGGTCCACCTATTGACTACCCCTGCTCTAGATGTATCGAGTGGGCAATGGAGAAATCCCACAGTTTGAGGGCTTCCTGTCATAGGGGAGCGGAGCAAACACCACCCTGTCGGTTTATATAGAACATCGCTGTTGTATTGTCGGTCAATACTGATACACATCTGCCCTTCAGAGGGGTTTGGAATGTCTGGCAAGCAAGGCAAACTGCTCTTAGCTCCCTGATGTTGCCGTGCAGGGAAAGTTCTGCTTGGGACCAGAGGCCTTGAGTCCTGAGTCTTCCTACATGCACCCCCCATTCCATCACTGATGCATCCGTGACTGGAAAAGGGTGCCCCTGCGCACACCACTTGTGGGTTGAGCCACCACAGGGAAGGACTCAATAACTGGTGGAGGAAGAGTGACTATCTTGCCTAGGCGGTCTCGGTTTGGTCTGTACAATGAGGCCAGCCAGGCCTGAAAAGGTCAGAGCCACAGTGTTGTGTGCTGTACTACATATGTACAAGCTGCCATACAACCAAGCAGCTTCAGGCAATTTTGCGCTGTAGTAGTGGGGTGCCCTTAAGTCCTCTATGATGGCGCCCATTGTCAGAAAATGTGATTCCGGGAGGAATGCTTTGGCTTGACCAGAGTCTAGGAGAGCTCTGATGAACTCTATCCTCTGAGTGGGGGTTAGAGTTGACTTTGTCACATTCAGTATTCGTCCGAGCCTGTCAAAAGTTGACCTTATCAGGCTCATGTGCTCCTCCACCTGAGCCCTGGTGCGGCCCTTAATTAGCCAGTCATCTACTTGTACTTGTTGCCTCCTCGGGAAGTGGCTACGACCAACATGCACTTGGGGAACACCTGAGACCACGAAGCAGAGGAACCGCCTGTGCGACAGGACTAACGACATGTGAAAGTTCATGTCCTTCAAGTCAAGGGTAGCATTCCAGTCCCCTGGACCCAGAGAAGGAATAATAGAAGCCAGGGAGCCCATGCGGAACTTCAGCTTTTTCATGAATCTGTTGAGGTTTTCCAGGTCTAAAATAAGCTTGAGTCCACCTTTGTCTTTCAGGATTAGGAAATACCGTGAATAAAACCCCTTGCCCCTGAACTTCTGAGGAACCTCTTCTATTGCTCCAACTTCTAGAAATGGGATAGATTATTCACAAAACGGTGGGAAGGATCCGGGATCTGGTCTGATGTGTTGCCCCTGGGCGCCCCTTCAAACGTTTTGCTTAGGGGCCGAAGACTGCCTTGCCAAGCCCTGGCCTTGGTCGAAAGAGGGCTGAGGTGGCCCTAGCCTATTATTTCTGCCATGCTTCTGCCATGTATATTGGCCAAACCGGACAGTCTCTACGAAAAGAATAAATGGACACAAATCTGACATCAGGAATTACAACATTCAAAAACCAGTAGGAGAACACTTCAATGTCCCTGGTCACTAAATAACAGACTTAAAAATGGCAATTCTTCAACAAAAAAACCTTCAAAAACAGACTTCAACGTGAAACTGCAGGACTGGAATTAATTTGCAAACTGGACACCATCAAATTAGGCCTGAATAAAGACTGAGAGTGGATGGGTCACTACAAAACCTAATTTTACCATACTAATTTCCCCCTACTTTTACTCACACCTTCTTGTCAACTGTTTGAAATGGGCTACCCTCATTACCACTACAAAAGTGATTTTTCCTCCCTTGGTATTCTACAGTTAATTGAATTGTCTCATTAGACTGACCCCCCCCCCCCCC
>NW_020664489.1:6337972-6367221 GCF_002925995.2 Terrapene triunguis | reverse complement strand
CTTGGTAAGGCAACTCCCATCTTTTCATGTACTGTGTGTGTGTGTGTGTGTGTGTGTGTGTGTGTGCGCGCGTGTGTGTATACACACACACACACACACACACACACACACACACACACACACACACACACAGTACATATATACACATACACCTGCTACTGTATTTTCCATTCCATGCATCTGATGAAGAGGATTCTAGCCCACGAAAGCTTATGCCCAAATAAATTTGTTAGTCTCTAAGGTGCCACAAGGACTCCTCGTTGTTTTTGCTGATACAGACTAACACGGCTAACCACTCTGAAACACTTCCTGCTGTAATCCTGTCTAGGATGAGCAGGGTAGAAGCGTGGGGGATGCTGTGATCTGAAATGTTTCCTTTGTGGGGCTCGTGTATGAAGCCCCAAAGATTTTAGTGTTGCTTGTGAGTCTTTGAAAGCGTGGAGCTTGGCATCTGTTTGCTCCAAGAACAACCCTGAGCCCTTGAAGGGCAAGTCCTGAATTGTTTGCTGAACATAAGAATGGCCCTATTGGGTCAGACCAAAGGTCCATCTAGCCAGTATCCTGTCTTCTGACAGTGGCTAGTGCCAGGTGCCCCAGAGGGAATGAACAGAACAGGTAATCATCAAGTGGCCCATCCCCTGTCACTCATTCCCAGCTTCTGGCAAAAAGAGGCTAGGGACACCATTCCTGCCCATCCTGGCCAATAGCCATTGATGGACCTATCCTCCATGAATTTATCTAGTTCTTTTTTGAACCCAGTTATGTCTTGGCCTTCACAACATCCTCTGGCAAGGAGTTCCACAGGTTGACTGTGCATTGTGTAAAGAAATACTTTATTTCTTTTAAACCTGCTCCCTATTAATTTCATTTGGTGACTACTACTTCTCATAACACAAGAACTAGGGAACAACACTTCCTTATCTACTTTCTCTACACCAGTCATGATTTTATAGACCTCAATCGTATCTCCCTTTAGCCATCTCTTTTCCAATCAGAAAAGTCGAAGCCTGCAGCCACAAGTTCCTTCTCACAGCTATGGGTTGCTGAGTCCGCTGAGTCTAGAAAGGCTTGCAAGGAGGTTCTTGATCTTGCCTGGATTTAGTTGGAAGCAACTCTTTATACTTGGTCAGAGCGTTCCAAGAATTAAAATTGTAGCAGCTGAGGACCGCTTGCTCGTTGGCAATATGAAGCTGGACTCCTCCAGTAGAGCAGACCTTATGGCCAAAGAGGTCCAGCTTCTTCACCTCTTTATATTTGGGCATTGGGCTCTGCTACCCTTACCTCTCCTTTTCTTTTGCGGCCGCCACAACTAATGTGCCCGGCTGAGGGTGAGTAAATAGGTATTCAACCCTTTTGAGGGTACAAAGGACTTTCTTTCCACTCCTTTGTCTGTGGGGGTAAGAGAGGCGGGTTCTGACAGAGTCTTGGTGGTGTTTTGGATGGTCTTAATCACGGGTAAGGCCACCCTTGAAGGACCTTCAGGTGTCAGGATGTCCAACATAGGGTCAGTATCCTTCGACACCTCTTCTGCCTGGAGGCCCAAGTTCTGAGCCACTCTCCTGAGTAACTCCAAGTGTGCTCTGTTGTCCATAGCTGGTAACGTGGCAGACGAGCCCGTCATTGCCTCATCAGGGGAGGATGAGTATAATGCCTTTGACGGCACCGGGTCCTCTTGTCCCTCCAGTTTGCGGGGATTCCCCTGCGCTGATGTCTCTTGTGCAGTGCCTGGGGTGATACCGGCCCTGGTGCCGGCTTCAGAGCCTCACAGTGGTTCTTCAGCTATAGATGATGCTGGGGGAGCTCACTCGCCTTTCTGAGGCGACAGACAAAGACCTCGAGCCTGGCCCTGGGTACACCCACATAGTCCAGAAGGGCCACTGTGCTGGCCCCTGCCATTGCATCATGAGAAACTACTACCCCTCCTCCTGCCTTGATCGGTAGTGAGAGCAGTGTTGGCTCTGTTTTTACATGTACAACTCCAACTGAGTCCAAAGAGGACTCCATTCTCGGTGACCACAGTGGTGCCAAACAAGGCAGTGCTGGAGAGTACTGCTGAGGGGAAGGCACGGCACTTCACTGTGGTGTTGGGGGCGGTGCCAGGGACAGTGAAGCTATCATAGCCATGAGGTCCCTGGCTGCCCCGAACGTGTCCGGAGTAGAGGGAAGATCCAGCTCCTCCACCTGGTTCTCCCACATGGGGGAATCCACAGACCTCTCTGCAACGCCGGAGTCAAGAGTGCCGGTTTAGCTGAAGCAGGGGCTCAGTGTCCTGACACGAGATGCACTCTGCTAGCGCTTTCATCCTCCACTGCTCTAGGTGTAGGCGAAGCGAATGCCCTCTCTCAGATTTCTTTTGCTTCTTGTGTGGCACTGGTGAATGAGAGCAGTGCTTGGTAGCCACACTAGAATTGTTCAGTGTTGGGGAGCAGCAATGCCAAGAGTCTCTAGACCCAGAGTCCTTTTATGGCGCCACAGCCTCTCTCACTGAGGCCAGTGTGCTCTGTACTGAAGCACTGGGTTTCGGATCCGACACGGACTGGGAATGGAGAGCTGGGTCCATGAAGAACAATTTTAACCTAAAGTCCCTCCCCTTCTTAGTTCTGGGGCGGAAGACTTATACCGGTGCAAGATCTGCAGTCTGGTGGGCTTCTCCCAAGCACTTTAAACAAGAGTCGTGGGGATCGCCCCTGGGCACAGGCTTCTGACAGGATCTGCATAGTTTGACCCTTGAGACTGGGGCATGCCCCGGTCGGGGAAGAATATGGTTGGGGGAGGGGGAAGAGACCCTAACAGAAACTTATCTAACTATAATACTACTTTAAAACACTAACACTACTAAACTAACTATTTACAGGATACAAAGAGAAAAGTCCACTAGGGGATCGCTTGCCGTAGCATGAGAGAAGGAAGCAGATCCAATGACTGTCACCGGTGGTAAGAAGGAACTGAGGAGGCAGTGAGTTGTCAGGGACTTATACACACCACCATGAAGGCATAACTCCAGTGGGCTCCACAGCCAACCCAACAGGTATCACTAGGGGAAAAATCTTCCAACGACTGTGCACATGGCATGCGCACACCTACTTGGAATGGACATGAGCAAGCACTCGAAGAAGAATGAAAGGCTATTATCGCAGTCAAATGAACCTTAATCAAGCTACCTGATACACACATTTTCTTCAGTTGTAGCAGGTAATCCAGAACAAGTGAAAGTGAGGAAGATTCACGTGTGAATCGCGGATGTCCACACCAACAGCTAAATCTTTACCACTTCTGAAGGTAAATACTATGAATAGATTCTTTCCTGCAGTTTAACAACACCTGCTGTACCTCTACCAAATTGGTAGACTCTATCCCTGAAACCATCAAGGAGCCAAGCCTTGAGGCAGAAAACTTCCAGGTTGGGATGAAGCATTCAGCCAACATCTTGGGAGAGAAAATGAGGGGTGATCGTTGGATGAGGAGACAACTGAAGCAGATAAGGGTACCACATCTGTCTCAGCCTCATTGGGACTATTAGGATAACTCTGGCTTTGCCCTGCCTGATCTTATTCATTTCCTTTAAAATTAGAGGCACCTTATATTAGAAGTGATCCTTGCCTATCATGAAACACAAGTATCTTCTGTGAGATAGGTGTATTGCAATATGAAAATATGTCTTGTAAACTGAGGACTGAAAACCAATCCCCTGGGTCTAATGAAGGCATTAACAGGATCACAGTCATCACCCTGAATTTGAGACTTTACAGATTTATTTAGGAGCCTAAGAACTCAAAATCAGTCTCCACCTTCCATTTTTCTTTGGTACGAGGAAATAGCTCGAGTAGAAACTCTTCCTTCTTTGTCTAGGAGCGATAGTGTGTCCTGTTCAACAAAAGGGGGAGTCTATTTCTTGTCTGAATAGGAGCTTGTGAAAAAGGTACAGGGAAGGACAATGGGAAGCGGGGAAGGATGTAAAGAGAATGGTATAGTCCGATGCAAAACCCATCTGTCTGTAGTAATTTGCTCCGATGCATGTCGAAAATGGGAAAGAAGGGGAAGCAGGCAAATTGTTGCAGCTGGCAAACTAATGAGTGGGACAGATCTGAACTCTCAATCGCTCTGTCAAAACTGGTGTCTTGACAATGAAGCTAGTTGCTTCATTACACAGTGCCCATGATCAGCAGAGACTCCAGTTCCTCTGCCACAATTAAGTCTCTTGAGTATCTAAACTCTTGAGGTACCAAATGGAGTGTTGGTACCGGCACGCTGGTCTCAATAGAAGTGGACAATATCAAGGAGTTAGAATGCTTCAATGGGGGCACTGATGGAGGTGAATGCTTCAATTTTTACCTTATTGAGGAACCCCCATCAAGGGGTGTATCGATGGTACCAGTCTGGATGAACGTGTCTCCTTTCCATCTCCATCATACCTGGCCAGTATCGAAGCTGACTCAGAGTTGTTTCTGCTCTTAGAAGAGCTTTGGAGTTTTCTAGCCCTGCCAGTACTGGGAGGAACCTGTAGCCTATATGGTACCAGGTAGAAAAGCTGACTATTTCAAAATCATCAACTTAGTGGGAGACCGAGGTCATTTTGGAGCAAATGCCTTATGAGGTGAGTCAGCGTTCCTCTTCCTGGGACTGCTGGAGGTCTCTAGATTCTTCCCCTTTCTGGGAGAGTGTTGAGCCGAGGTCAAAGGGGCACTAGATCTGCCCACAGACTGATGTACAGGGAGGGTTCTGCCAGCTGGCTCTGAAGCAGGATGAAAGGGCGCTCCATCATAAGAAGCCTGAGCTTGATCTCCCAGTTCTTCCTGGCCCTGGATTTAATGGCTAAACAGAAGTTATATTCCCACAGGATGTGCAACTTTCCTAGACAGCAAATGCACTTGGAGGTGCAGTCGCTAACTGTGATGGCCTCCCAAGCAACCATGGTAGTGTTTGAAGTCTGAAGAGTCATGCATGTCCTCCTGAGGAAGGCAAGCATCTCCAAATGGAGAAGAGAGAGGAAAAGGCATTCCTCTCACTAGTAAAACTAAACTACTAACAACAACTATACTGAGCTAAACTGACACACTAAGCAAAAAGTTTTAATTTGACAAGACATGCTCAAGACAGACACACTAAAGTTCCGTCTCAGGCCGAGGCAACTGAGAAAAATTGATAGCAGTTCGTCCACGCAGCCCTCTATAGCCTCAGTGCGGGGCCAGAGGATGTGTAGGCTACACACAAGGACCCAATGAGTACAGCTAGTGAAAATCTCCAATCGACAGCAAATGGGTGTATGTGCACCTTAACTGGAGCACCCATAGGGACACTACTCAAAGAAGAAGGGGGTCAAAAGAGCAAGATGCTTTCCTGAGGGTCTGAATGTCAAGCGCCTCAGAGAACAAGGAAAATAGAGAAACAAATACCAAGTGGTATTTGGGGGACTGGTACTAGAATGGTAGTAGATTGCTTCTTGTATTAACAGAGTCTTCTGTGAATTTAGCTACAAGTGGTGGTAAAGCATTAGGAGGCAAGGGCAACCTGCGCTTGTACACAGAAAAAATTGTAAATAGTATGGTACAGTATTACCCAATCCCTTTAGAAAGACGATGGGGAATATTTTGTAACTTTCTTCTATCCCCCAATTCCCCTAACAAGTAAAAAATTTAGAGTATCTGATGACATTTTTAGATCTGATAGTGGACATGGGGATAGGACCTCGATCTTTCAGGTTGACGATATGTGCATTTCACGCTCCATAGCTGGTCCATATCCCAAGAGGAATCTGAAAGTACAGAAAGCATTTCTTATCTTTCTAGAGGAGAAAGCAACCATAACCAGATGTATTGGCTGTACAGGAGAATGAAAAATCGGGGAAAGATTAATCTAAATTTGATGGCAACATGCCATGGTTTCTGAAACTCACTGACTAAATTGACCATATTTTGCAGCAGCTCAAGGTAAATTAATGGAGTTTTTAACTGAACATAAAAAAAAAGAACAGTACCATATCTTTAGTGACTGTGATGCTTCTTCAAATTTTTTTCTGTCCCTAAATCTTCAATATGCTACTTATTTTTGTACTGACAAGGCATAATTGTTTACAGAAATTATTTGGGGGAACTAAGATTTTGGTGGCTAGATAGGAGAAAATTTACACTTGCAGCAGTTCAATGGGATAAGGATATTAACTGTATAGTTCTGCTAGAATGAACAGAAATTAAAGTTGGTATTTATATTGCCAAAGTTGCATTTCAAAGATAACAGCTATTAGAAAGAAAGGGCAGTTCACACCTCACATCTTTGTTTAAAAAATTATCTAAATTCAGGAATACACTGCATATTTTACTGTTCACTCTTGAAAAGATCTCTTCACCACTATAAAGGCTTTAAACACTTTAAAAATGGAAGATTAAATCCTAGTAAACTCTGCAACAAGTGGTAGCTTTTGCAGCTAAACTTAGCACCAAGGAAAGCACAATTCTCTCTCAACAGAATAGGAACAAAGAAAGCTTGTCTTGTTCATGATATTGAGGATGTAGGTGGGAAAGACTACAGATTACATGAGACTACAAGATGAAGAGGAAAGTCAAGGAACACAACGTGCCCAGTGAAGTCCCCTGTGGTGGTAAGTCTGAAAGCTGTCAAGAAAGAAGGGGGCTAGCAGTAAACCAGAGTCTGAGAAGAGAGGAGTGTGATAAATGGAGAGAAGTTCAAAAGAGGAGGCTAAGGGATTTGAGGAGAAAGGTGAGTTTGCCTTCTGCTTCTATGGCAGCCTCAGGGAAGAGGTGCTGCACAGATGCTCAGTGCAGATGCTGAGTTCAGTGCAACTGGAAAGATACCAGAGTTTGAGCAATATGAAAGATCTGTCCGAGTTTGCAGCAAATGATTTCCGGGGGCCAGTTGGGCCAGTATAGGAAGGGCAACGTGTATCAAGGATATTGGGACTGAAGGGGGGAGGAGGGACAAGCCCACAAAGTATCTGGGCATACTTTCTGCACAGGTTTCAACCTGAAGCACTAAAAAAGAATAGAGAAGGGAGGCCCATTCCCTTAAGAACTAAAGATCAGGATGATCTTTAAGATTTTAAATGAGCCTCATGATACTTTAACCATATTCTGCTTTTTGAACACTTTGGGGTTTGACAATTCACGTGAGAGTGGACTAGTAGAGCTTCTCCCCAGGCAGTTAAGATTTCAGCACAATTTGGAAAGTTACATTATTCCTTTGATGAAACATATTTATAATCATACTTCAGACTGCCACGTATAACAGTTAAATTACTCAACCCTCCTATATTAGATGCCAACAGTCAGAGAAATTAAATCGGGAAGATTAGGTAATCCTATCCCTTCCCTTCCCAAAGCAATGTAGTGTTGGATTAATAGGGCTCATACCCACAGAATGAAAAACTCTCCCAAATGCCCAGCCACATTAGCATCTATGCAAAATAATAAATGGTAAGCATTTTAATAGCAGAACTTATGTGCATGACACTGTACAGACAAGGTCCTTAATTCAAAGAGTTTATAGCCTAATTTGAAGGTTCATGGAGCATGGTGTGATCGAGGACACCAAATAAACCCACTTGCAGTACTGTTCTGATGAGAGCAATATTTTAAGGTTAGTTCAACACGTTTGTTTTTTGGCCTTTTATGGGCATGATCAGGTGGGAAAGGAGAAAATAGTGCCAGTGTGCAAGTTAAGAGAGCTGGAAGATGGAAGTTCTAAGAGGGATTTCAAGGAGAAGAGAGGTTGCTTGGTGAATAGGTAAAGCAAAGACCCTTCCAGGCACAGGGACCAGAATTTTAAAAAGTAAGGAGTTGTGAGTGAGAAAAAAATGAAACATTAAAGAAGAATAGACAAAGCAGAGAGCATGGCAGAAAAATAGATTCCTTTCATGCTGTACTTGTCACAAATGAACCACTAGGAGGGGCGGGAGATGTGTAGCTTTTAGTTTTGCAGCACCTGTGTTATGGTGATGGATCTTTGTTTAAACAAGGAATACAACCAGAAGCCCTGTCACTCCTTTACAGTTCTCACTCACATTTGAAAGGAAGGCTATGACTAGATAAAGAAGTGGGATTAAGTCCATTCTCTCACTTGGAAATCTCTAAATGGCTTGTGCTCAATTGGTTAGCTCTCACCACAACGGGCAAGATGGAACAGGTTTTAAAGTAAGCCTCCACAAGTCGAGTGGGGCTCTCCCCTTTTTTCCTGTCAGCATACTAATGACCACGATTGCTGGGAAACAGCCAAGAGTTAGGTCCAAATGCACATTCTAACAAGGGGGCAGGGAAAGAAAGAGTACTCTGCATAAGAAAAAGAAGCCAAATTCAAGACACTAAAGGGGTGTTCTGACCTGGAAAAGGGATCAAATGTTAACTCATGTGATGAAAGGACAGAGAGAGACGGAATTGGTACTCAGGCCAGGAACCGAGAATAGGCCTGGTCTGCAGTACAAAGTTAGGCCAATGAAAAACAGCTGTCAACCTAGTTGTGTATGTGTCTACACTTAAATTAATCTCCCACCACTGTAAGAGCCCCATTATGCCGACACAGTACCACCACCTCCCTGAGCAGCATAGAGCCAAGATCCATGTACTTAGGTCAACACAGTACATGTAGACACTGTTACTTATGTTGACTCCAACTGTCCTCCAGCAGCTGTCCGAAAATGGTCCTATACTCACCATTCTGGTCATCGTTATGAACTCTACTGCTCACCAATTTTTGAAATTCCCTTTCCTGATTGCCTGGCTTGGCAACCACACCTAGCAGCTCTACATTATAGATTGCAACAGGCCAGCTGACCACACTGGCTACACACTCCAGATGGGGTCCTGCCTGTAGTAGACATGAGATATTGGATCTCTTAGGCCTGTGGAGAGAAGAGGTTGTGCAGGCACAGATCCAAACCAGCTACAGAAACACTGACATCTACGAGCAGATTGCTCATGGGATGCAGGAGAAGTAGTATAAATGGAGGAGAGCAGCAGTGCCATATGAAACCAAGGAGCCGTGGCAGACATACCAGAAGGCTAGGGAGGCCAACAATTGATCCAGTGCCAAGCTGCAGACCTGCCACTTTTATGAAGAGCTACAGGCCATATTCGGTGGAGACCCCATCACCAACCCCCACAAACACACACACCCCAGCACAGTGGATACCTCCAAGGAGCCCAAATCACAGGTCCCTGCCGTGAACAGTGAGGCTGAGGAGGGTGGTGAGGGATGAGGAAGAGGAGGAGGCATATGGGGGTTGGGTGACTGGGAGAATCCAGTAAGCAGTGAGCCACAACCTGTTTTTGACTCCACCTCAGTCTAGCCATTCGAGCATGGGCTAGGCCAATGCAAGGAAGGAACCTCGGGTCAGTGTGTAGATAAACTTTCAATTACAGGGATGTCCCCACCCAAAGTAGCAGGATATAGCTTTTGACTTTCATTAATTTACTTGATTTGAAGACATACTGGTACAACCAAGGGAGCTGCTATCTGCTTTTCATTCCCCTCTAGAGTTAGGCAGGGGAGCCCATGAGGAGCAGTTTCTTTATGTACATAGTAATGGGGCCCTTGAATCCTCCTGAGAGATCTCAATTAAACTTTCATAGAGGTACTCTGCAATCCGCTGCCAAAGGTTTGAGGGCTGCCTTATTTCTTCCTTTGTGTTAGGACACTTTCCAAAGCCACTCAGCGGTAACTTCAGCAGGCACCATTGCAGTGTGTGGGTGGCTTCATGACGCCAGCAGCAGCTGTGCTCTCTTCTCTGCTTTTGTTACCCTCCAGAGTGAGATATCAGCTAAAATCACCACTGCGGTCTTCAGGATGTTCCCCTCCATAACCACAGAATGCCTCAGCCAGATAAGGAGGATAAGGAAGAGAACTCAGGATGACATGTTCAATAAGATCCTGCAAGCCAGTGCTGCACTGGACTGTGAGCAAAGGGCCTGGAGGATGAATACTGTAGACAGCCTGGAGAAAAGAGTGGAGAGGAGAAAGGCCTAGGAGTCCCAGCAGGAAAAGCATAGGGAAATGCACCAGGACATGATGGGGCTTCTCAGACAGCACAGATAGATGCCACAGCCTCTGGTGGACCTGCAGGTTCAACAATACTGGGCTCACCTCCCTCTGCAACCCATTAAGAACTCAAAATCGGGACCTCCCAATAGCCCCACAACATTCCACAGGGCATCAGGGGTCATTGCACTACCCCTACCCCTGCACTGCAGGGGACACTGAAGACAATCACAGTTTCAAATACACGTGAAAGACATGGTTGGTGTATCTGTAGTTGAAATGGACATGAGTGTTCTTTCCCCTTGGGTAAGTTCTGTTCTATTAAGTTAAGTTTTATGATGTTTTGAATGTTGTTTATTTTTTCATTGCACAGGTTTTTTTGCACTAATTTTGTTACAGAACAAAATTCTATTATTTGGAACATAATTAATCTTTTATAGTTCAAAGCATATGCTGCTGAGCACTCAGCAGTTCTGAAAGTAACCAATTACCATCACACAACTCAGAGGATCAGTCACAAACAAAATTAATAGGTGCATTGACAATGTTATCTTCCTACATGTACAATAATCACTACACAATTCCTACCAGGCCACAAAAGTGCAGGCCCAGATAGAACACACTACAGCAATACAATTACTCTGGCTCACTGTTAAAATGATCTGTCAAAGCCTCCCTGAGCTGTATAGCTCCACATTGAACTCTTCTAATAGCCCTTGTATCTGGCTGTTCAAATTCAGCAGACAGCCACTCCACCTCTGCCCTCCACCCCAGTGGAAACTTCCCTGCCTTTGCTTCATAGATATTATGCAGGACACGGGAGGCAGTTATAACCATTGGCATATTTTTCTCACTGAGGTCCAATCTTTTAAGTAAACACCAGGGCCCCCTAAAACGACTAAAAGCACATTCAACTGTCATTCTGCACCTGATGAGCCAGTAACTGAATCATTCCTGGGTATTGTTGAGGTGGCCGATGTACAACTTCATGAGCCAAGGGAGCAAGAGGTAAACTGGGTCCCCCAGGATCACTATTGGTATTTAAATATTCCCAATGGTAATCCACCGGTTGGGGAAAAAGTCCCTGCTTGTAGTTTTAACAGCCCTGTGTTCTTAAAGATGCAAGCATCACACATCTTCCCGGACCAGCCCATACTGATGTCAATGAAGTGTCCCTGGTGAGCCACCAATGCTTACATAACCATAGAAAAGTAGCCCTTTCAGTTAACGTACTCAGTGGCAAGGTGATCTGGTGGCAAAATAGGGATGTGTGTGCAGTCTATCACTCTATTGCAGTTCGGGGACCCCACTGCTGCAAATACATCCACTATGTCCTGCACACTGCCCAGAGTCACAGTCCAGGAGGCAATTAATGACCCTGCATGCTTGCATGACAATAGCCCTCCAGGTTGGATTTCCTGACTCCAGTAGTAATCGGGCCTTGCACGTTTCCACGCTGATCACCACTCGCTTCTCCACTATTAGTGCAGCTCTCATTTTGGTGTCCCTGCATTCGCTGGGGTGATTTCGGCACATAGATCCAAGAATGTGGCCTTGCGCATCCAAAAGTCGTGCAGTCACTGCTCGTCATCTTAAACCTGAATTACAATGCGATCCTGCCAGTCAGTGCTTGTTTCTTGGAGCCAGAAGCAGCTCTACCATCTGCAGCTGCTCTGTGAATGCCACCAACAACCTTGGTTCTTGCTATGTCCCACAGCAACCTGTCCTCTAAAGAACAGTCATGTTCCCCACGCATTTGGTTCTTTTTGCGGCTCTGCAAATACTCCAGGATCATGCATCTGGTGCTTACAATGCTCATGACAATAGTGCAGAGCTGTGCAAGCTCCATGCCTCTGTCAGAGATGGTGGACAGTGAGGACGGTCATGTGGGATTGTAGGATTTTGAGAAAAAGGCACAAAATTATGGGATACAGATAACAATGAGATGGACACCGTTGCAACTGGGAAGTTGACCCCATGCTCCCAGTCACCCCTGAGGGACTCATTTCAGCCCCATCATGCATTGCCAAAACTTTCCAAACGCCTATTACCAGAGAAATTCTCCAGTCTCCACTTTACCTTTCTAAATCTTTATTTTGAATAAGCAAAAGTCACTCCACCCTGAGATGAATGCTGCAGAGCCCCAGATTGCTCAATAAGAACTGAGGATTTCTAAAATGGTGCCCTGGCAAAGAGTTAGGTATATGTATGTTTGGATTGGCAGAATCACAGCTCTGAGGTAAATGAAAACAGTGAACATGTGCAAGATTGCTGGCTATGGAGCATGTGCAGTAAGGGATGATAGAGAGGAGTTAACTGAGCCACTAGCTGGTCACAGCCCACTCATACCGGTCACAACTTGTTTTGAAAGGTCAGAGCCGTCAATCATAATTCTGAGATAACAGTTTGTACTGAACGTGTGAAAATGGGTAATTGCTTAAGAGTATATAAGGAAGTCCCAATAGCACAGTATAAAAAGGCAGACATTTAGAGGAGAGCAGTCAGTTGATGGGGAGAGAAGAAGAAGATCTGGACCGGAGAAAGAAGGAGAGTTTCGATCGGAAGACGATGGAGAACTGAAAGCCAGCAAAGGGAAAGCTGCTGTAAAGAAGTCAGAAAAGCTGCTGCAGACAGAGAGAGACGAAAACCAGAGCAGAGCAAAGCTGACTGACCAGGAGCTGGACAGCAACAGTGATTAAAAATTTAAAAAGCAGCAACAGTGATTTTAAAGGGATACCAATGGATTTATAAAGTAAGCTTGCCAGTTTTTGATACGTTTAGTATAGTATTTATTATGTGTATGGTCAGAGATAGATAGAGAGAGTGTGTGTTTTAATTGCATTTTATTTATGTAAAACAAAGTAAAATTTAAGATCTGGTGTCAGCAGTTTGTTACAAACTGCCCACTTGTAACAAATGGCTTCGCTTAGAATCATTTGAACTATATGCAAGGGGTGGCCAAACTGCAGCTCTTTTACAGTTAAAGTGCGGCTTGAGGACCACCCTCTAGACTCTCCCTCCTCCCCCCCGTATTCTCCACCTACCAGACCAGGGAAGGGGGCGGGGGGAAGGGGCGGGTCGGCGGCGCTCAGGGTTTCTGCCCTGCAGCAGGATGGTGGGTCTTGGGACTTCATCCCTGTGGGGCACATCTGCCGGGGCTCGGAGCTTCACCAGAGAGGGACTGAAGCCCCGAGCCCGGGCAGGCACACCCTGCAGGGCTGAAGCCCTGAGCCCTAGCAGACACGCCCACCTCGTGAACTTCTGAAGACTATCGTATGCGGCTCAGAGAGTCTAAATCTGGTCACCCCTGCTACATGCTATTGTAGTTTGAATGCTCTTTAACTTGTAATAAGGGATTGGTGTCAGGGATTTTGTGCTTTGTTTAGGATTTTTAGATCATATTGTTGTAGGGCTTATTAGTCATTTTAATAAAAAGATACTTTGTTTTGGAAAGAACACTGCCTGTGTCAATTACTTTATTGGAAGGTTATATCTGTGTCCTTTAGTGTTTCCTTAACAACCCCGAAAACTTTTACCTTGGGAAGAACAGATTAAGGGGACAATAGGCAGGTTATTATAGTAGAGTCCCAAAATTCATTTTTCAGGGTAACAATCCAGTGCACCCGACAATGGTGAGTTGCCCACGGATACCTTGCAACGCACTCTGCATTGATAGTCCTGGTGATCATGCGCATCACTGACACAAGGAGCCAAGTATGCACGTACACAGTGATGTACTAACTATGGCAGCTGTATACAGACTTAACTTCAATTGGCATGACTTTGTAGTGTAAACAGGGCCATAGTGCTACAATGGCAGATGCAATCTAGTAAAAACAGGCACACTTGAATTCAGTCAAGCTTAGACTGAGCTGGCTAAGATGAAAGATATGGTTGATATCATGACCAAGATAACTGCACTGGTTTGTGACCAAAAATGAGAATGCCAGGCCAGTGCCACTTCCACAACCAGGCACTGCCACTTCCTTGAGAGGATCTTCTCTTGACTGGTTTGTGGAAACAAGGAAGACATATTGGTCACAGGTACAAATTAACAAGAACCAAAAGATGATGTCACTTCTCTTGTTAGAGATAGTTATACAATGGACATATTCGGAGGGTGTTTCAACCTGTAGATAAGGATAATATTAGAATTGGTAATATTCCCCATTATAACTACAAGGAACACCTGCCCAAACCAGTAATAAAGGTAAAAATGTTTAACTGCATGCACTGTAACTTAGTGTAATAACAGTTTTCCTTTCAGTTTCTGTGATCATTACTTTAACCATTTTACATCTGTCAAGGATGCTCCAACTTACTGTAAGTGCTTCTTCAAGACGTGATGCAGGCACACATATTCCACTTAGGTATTTATGTAACCCTCTCTTAGTTGCGTCACACCAAACGCTTGGAAATGAGTCTAATGCAGAGGGGACGGAGGGTGGGTCATGTAATACACATCTACATAACATTGTGAAGAACCGCAGCTACAGTAAATAACCGTTTCTTCTTCAAATAGATGCAGCCATGTATTCCACCTAGGTGACTCGCTAGCAGTAACCCCTCCCACTCCCAGGAGGCAGGGCTCGAAGTCTAACTAAACAGGGACTGCAGGACTGGTCTACCAAAGATTGCATCCACCTTGGAAGTTGTGGTTATGGCATAGTGATTTATGAACCCATGTAACTAGGACCCCAAAGCAGCCCTGCACACGTCCAATAAGGAAACATCACTGAGGAACACTATGGACGCTGCTTACGCCCTCATAGAATGAGCTTCATACTCTTAGGGGGTATAGCCGAAGCTACTTCATATGCCATCTTGATGGAGGATGTTATCCATTCAGAGATAATCTGCGAAGAGTCTGCCTGACCCTTCACAGATTGTAGCGTAGACACAAACAAGGTGAAGCATGAAACTGTTCAGTCCTGTCCAGATAAAAGGCTAAACATCACCTGACATCTAAGGTATTGAGACACTGCTCCTCCGACTATGAAGGCAGCTTAGGAAAAAACAACACTGGTAAATATATTGCCTGGTTCAACTGAAACAGACCACTTTAGACAAAATTTTGAGGTGTAATCATAAAGTCACCTTTGAAGAACTGTTTATAAGGAGGCTCTGCCATCAGAGCCTGCACCACTCACACACTTGTGGATGTTATCGCTACCAGGAAATCAGTTTTCCGACACAAGAGTGCCAAGGAACAAGATGCTAGGGACTCGAGGACCCATCAGAGCCACTAGGACCATGTTTAAGTCCCACGGGGGAACCATTTCTCGGATCAGAGGATGTAGACTAAGAAGCCCTTTTCAGAATCTTGTTACCATGGCATTGGAGAAGACTGATCTTCCCTGAACAGGAGGATGAAATGCCAGTATCACTGTCAGAGTACATTCCATGAACTATGCCCAAGCCCCAAAAATTGAAGGTGTAACAGGTACTCCAAGATGTCCCGGATAGAAGCCAACATTGGCAGGAGTCTGCAGGCTAATGATCACACTGAAAACCACTTCAATTTCACTGAATAGGCTATCATGGTAGACGACTTTCTGCTACTGAGCAGGACTTGCTGGACAGCCGCTGAACACTGCTCTTCCATGATTCATGCAGCAGCCACACCATGAGATGCAGGGAGCTGTACATGGGATGCAAGGTGGGGCTGTGATTCCAAGTGAGTAGATCAGGATGAAAAGGAAGCAGTATGGGAGGCTCAACAGACAGCATGAGAAATTCAGTGAACCAGCACTGTCTCGGCCATGCCGGGGGCAATGAGAAGGAGTTTAGACCAGTTCAACTTGATCTTCAGGATGACCTGAGGGATGACTGGGAACAAGGGAAACACATAAAGGAGAGCAGACTGCCAGCAAAGGTGGAAAAGCATTGGACAGGGAGCCTGGATTGAGGGCCCATCAAGAGCAAAACAGACATTTCCTGTTGTCAATCGTTGAAATTCCCCAAGCTTTGAAGATGACCTGGAGAATACTTGTCTTCAGGTCCGCTAAGATGGTCCACGAGATGATTCTGAACCCTGGGCAAGTGAACAGCTATTGGAATAATGTTCTCTACAATGCAGAACTTCGACAGCCTGATTGCCTCTAAGCAAAGCAACCTGGAGTGTTCTTCACCTTGTTTGTTCAATAATACATCGCAGTGGTATTGTCAGTAAATATGTGAACCAGTGTCTCTTATACAGTACCAACAAAAAGCATTACATGCATTGTAGATGGCCCAAAACCCCAGCAAGTTGATATGAAGTGAAACAACCTACTCTGACCACAGTCCCTGTACTTTCAGTGACCACAGGTGCACCCCACAACCCATCAGGGAGGTACTGGTAACGTCTGACTTGGCTGGCGAGGGCTGGACAAAGGGGACACCTTGGTAAATGTTCTTTGGACGCATCTACCACTGCAAGGAGTCCAGAACCTGTGGAGGAAGATGAATCAGTCCGTCTAGAGGATGAACAGCAGGACAGTAGACCATCCTGAGCCACATGTGAAAGGGGCAAAGGTGTGACCTTACAAATTGGACCACCTGCATGCAAGCAGATGTGTGACCGAAGAGCCACAGAGATGTCTGAACTGTCGTGGAAGACAGACTGCAGACTAAGGCAAAGGTAGAAAATTGTCTGAAAACATTCCCAATGTTGTGGAATCTAACAGGGCCCCAATGAACTAGACTTTTTGTGTGGGAGCCAAGGTTGACTTTCTGGTGTTCAGGATGAGACCAAGACAGTCGAGCAAGCACAGTGTGGTGCTGACACGAGCAAGAACTTGCTCTATGGAGCTGCCCCCTAAGTAACTGGTTGTCCAGATACGGGAAGATGTGAATTCCCTTCTTTCTGAGATACATCGTAACAATGACTATGCATTTGGTAAAAACCTGGATGGCACAGGAGAGGCTGAATGGTAGCACTGTGTACTGAAAATGGCGTTTCACCACAACAAACTGAAGGAACCTTCTGTGGCTTGGCAAAATAGCTACATAGAAGTGACTGTCCTGAAGATCCAGAGCTGCAAGCCAGTCACTGTGAGACAACTTAGGGAGGAGAGTCAATAGAGTGACCATTTGGAACCTCATGTATGTGATATATTTGTTGAGACTGCAAAGGTCGAGGGCAGGTTTTACCCCTCCTAAGGATTTGGGTACTAGGAAATACCAAGAGTAGAAGACATGACCCCTATGTTCTGGCAGAACTTCTCCACCACTCCCAAAGCTATCAGAAAACAGACCTACTCCAGGAGCAATATCTCGCAAGAGGGTTCCCTGAAGAGGGACAGGGAGGAAGGGAGTGGAGGATGTGGGGAGAGGAACTGAATGGCATAACCGGATCTGACAGTGCTTAGGACCCAGCTGTAGGGGTAGCTGAGCCCCAAGCATTGTGAAAGAGGCCACCCTGTCCCCAAAGGGGGGAGATGAGGAGGGAGAAAGAGTGGAACAGTGCTTTGAACCAAGGAGTCAAAATAGGCATTTGGAAGGCACTGGGGGAGGTCGTGTGAACTGTCTGAATCCCAAGCCTATTTTCTCCTGTGGGACCTATCAAACTCTTTCTAAGGTAGTCCCATTGCGTCAGGGGAGGGAAAGGCTGCCCAAATGTGCACTGTAGAACTCAGCAAAAGAGGTTGAAGAAAATGAAACAACAAAAGGAGTCATCAACAATCGAATTTGTAGTTTTGGAAAGTTCACATCCGTCAGAAATAGCAGGCTGTTCTCAAACTTCCGTCTCCACTCTGAACTTGTTCAAGCATCCATCCCTGAGACGTCTTCAACCATCACAGGGAAATGGAGGTAATTCAAGCATCAATTCTTCAGAAGATGACTACTTCGAAAAGGAATTGGATAAACAAGAAAGACGCCGGCAAGTTTCTGCGATTCATAATTGTAATGAAGCATTATTCGAGAGAAACTTTCGGGAAGATTGTGAGGCGATGGAGTCTATTGGTAGGCTAAAAGTTAAGTCGGTTTTTGAGGCCATTCACAGCTACCCACACCGCATTCAGGCTGCCTGTAGAATTGCTTCGAGCATGCCAACAACTCAAGCTAGTGTAGAGCGACTGTTTTCGGTTTTAAAGTTATTTTTAAATGATTTGCGGCAGGCTATGCAAGATGACTTGATTGCTGCAATAATATTTTACAGAATGAATTATGAATGATTCTAGGTTGTATCATTGTTGATGACATTTAAATTGTTTTAAAAGGCTGAATAAAAACGTTTTTTTCAAAATTACAGTATGCACTTTTTTATTTAGTTAAAAATTCATTTGAGTCGGAGCGCGGAGCGGAGCGGAGCTGGAGCAGTCACTATTGGTGCTGGAGCGGAGCAATTCAAAAATTTGATTGCTCCAAATCCCTGCCTGCATGTACACCCCCAAGGAGCGCAGTGTAGCCCTGGAGTCCTTGAAGGAGTGCACTATCTTGTAAATTTTGTCCGCGAACAGCTTTTGACCATTGAAGGGCAAATCCTCAATGGCTTCCTGGGCATCAGGGTAAATACCCAGATTCTGCAGACAGGCAGCCTCTTCTCATAGTGACCGTGGAGGTCATCACCCTAGCTGAGGTGTCCACGACGTCTAGTGCAGACTGCAAGGATATCTTAGTCACCAAGCAGCCCTCAGTGACAAATGCCCGAAATTCCTCTGGTGAGGTCTCAGGCAGCTGGTCTGCAAACTTTGACACAGCTGTCCAATTTTAAAAAATCATAGCTGGACAGTGAGGCTTGCTGGTTAGCAATTCACATCTGTAAAGAAGAGGAGGTATACATCTTCCTGCCCATCTGGTCCAATCATTTAGAGTCCCTATCCTCAGGGGTGGATTTAAACCTGCCCTGATGAGCTCAGTCATTCACTGCAGTTACATCTAAGGAATTTGGGGCTGGATGCGAGTAAAACCCCTCAAATCCCTGCACAGGAACAAGCTAGGGCTTTTCCATGCACTTAGCTGCAGGCTGTACCAAAGCCAGCATGCTCCAGAGAGCCATAGCTAATTCAAGGAGCACGTCACTGATAAGAAGGGTAACTCTCCCGGGACAGATGGCTGTTAGATGTCCACCAATTTGTGGATGTTCTCTTGAAAGAGCTTTACCTGCATATTGAGGGAAGCAGCTACATACCGCAAAAGGTCTTGGTATGGCTTAAAGTCCTCTGGTACTGAAGGGAAGGATGAGCCAGGCAGCACAGCACAGTCCACAGGCAAAGATGAGACTCTTAACCGAGCCAAAGCCAGATCCTGTTCCAGGGTGGACAAACCTGGACAGGACAATTCTGGAGGCTCTGCAGGGAGAAGTACGGCCAGCGCCTAGGCCTGCAGCAGATTGACGCTCACCAGCGCAGACCTAGCCAGCAATCTCACCTTTGAGCAAGACAAAGAGTGGGACACCCACAACTGAGGAGTGTCCCACAGATTCCAAGCAGGCTACTGACATGGATATGGCATTGGTGGCCAGCCCAGTAGGCACCAGGCCAGGGACCTCCATCCCAAGTACGAGATGCATGCCAATCCTGGTACCCATAATGGTCCATCAGCAGCCCTCAATGCTGGTTGGGCAATGGAGAGTGGGAGGATGACAACCCTGACTCAGACGCAGAGGAGCCTCAGGATCGCAGAGATAAGGGCAGAGTGAGACCAGAGGGAGCGAGGAGGCGGTCTGACTCATCCGTCACCCAGAACAAGGCAGAACGCAGGGCTGCTGATGGAGACGGTACCATTGGTTACCAGGCATGCCGGTGCTGGAAGCAGTGTCAGTCCCAAACTGAACAGCGGTATCAGGGCATCTGACAGTACCAACGTCGAGGGTGGTGAAAGCCACCATGGAAGCATTTGTGGTTGTGACTGCAGCAGCGCAAAGGAGGTTCCTGGTATGAAGGCCCCCTATACCAATCCCGGTACTAGCCCTGCTTACACAACCTGTGGAAGGGGAACATTGGGTTGCAGTGCTGACAGA
Organism: Terrapene triunguis; assembly: GCF_002925995.2. NCBI lineage: Eukaryota > Metazoa > Chordata > Testudines > Emydidae > Terrapene > Terrapene triunguis. Next base: position 6,347,291 of record NW_020664489.1, on the reverse strand, counting down.
CCCAAAGGTTCAGCAGCTCATTCGATCAAAGGGGCTATAGTTGGCGCACCCCTGGCAAAGTCCTGGACAAAAGGAGAGGTCAGGACCGAAAGGCAGAGGAGGTCTATAGCTGCCCGGTATGCTGCCAACGTGGAAACAGTCAGTGCTTGCATCTCCCTCATCAGTACTGGACTCAACGGACACCCAGAGTCAACAGTACAGGGTTTCTATCCTCCCTACTTAGTATCAGGGAAGGGTTAAGATACCTGCACCATCACACATGCCAGCACCAACTCTGCACCTGTCCACACTTTTCCTCGGGGAGGTTGAAGAGTCACCCTGAGACCTAGAGCAACCTCAGTTGGTCTTATGTAATCTTTTCCTCAGCACAGTTGACAAGGAACGGCTTCTCCATTTCTTCGGAGAGGCGCCTGCTCCAGAATGTGAAGCAGCAGCTCTCCGGAAGTTCAAGGGCAATCTCCAACCCAATGAGGGCCTTGGTACCAATGCAGGCTGCATGGCCTGTTCAAGCAGGCGCTTCTTCAGGCAAGGATCCCAAGCCACTTGAGTCCATTTCTTAAACGATCTTCAGATCACACAACACTCCTTGATGTAGGCCTCACCAAGACAGAGCAAGCACCAAGTGTGGGGATCGCTGTTGGGGGGACATTGTTTAAACCCCGCCACAGGCAATAAGGAGGAACTCATGGAACCACCTCATGGAACAAGGGGAGGTGCTACAGCCACAAGGCGCTAGCACCCCCCCTTTTGCTGGTAGGCAAAATTCTCTGGTTCCACTGCACTGGGCACCCACACACCTAAGTGGAATACACGGCTACATGTACTCAAACAATATCTTGTTTTCATCTGGTAATTAATTTACTTTTCTAGGGTCATTCTCTGAGTTGCTCCCTACCTCTCCCAGTGCTGGAGAGTATGTACATCAATAACAAATAAGACAGTTAAGGGTTCAGGGTCTACTTCGCTTGGAAGTGTCTTCCATGTTTAACATACAGTTCTAAAAAGTTTTCCTGACATTTAACCTAAGTTGCCCTTTACTTAATATCATTCCATTTCTTGATTATACCCACTTGTGCCACCATAAATAAATGGTCTCCCTCGTGGGTGTCAACACACTTTAAATAATCATACCTAAATAGTTTGGTCAAGGTATTCCTATTTAGGTTTTTTTAGCATTCCTCATCTTTCCATTGCCTATTCATTTGCAACTTTTCCCCAGTTATCCTTTAGTTTAATAGATATCTTTCAAGCGCTAATGCATCCAGGGTGTATACAGTACATTTTCACTAGTGCTATATAAAAGAGGGACCAGTTATCATCTCCTTAGTTATGAAGGATGAAATTTTTAAGAGTACCTAGGCCCTAGAGTCCCATTTTCAAAAATGACATGTCTATTTAGGAGCTTATGTCGATGGGAATTCACCTTATAAGTGCATTCATAGTTTTGAAAATGAGACAAGAGCTTTTGACTATTTTATCCAATGTCCCTCTAATTCAAAACCAGCATTGTCTCCTCTTTCCCTGTCTCCCCCACCACCACAATGTAAAACGAAGGATCAGCCACACCAAATCATGACCCATTTGTCCTGGTTCTCTACCACCAATTTCCCTGCCAAAAGGCATAATATTTTGGTCTGCACATAATTTCACTTCAATCCTAAGAAAAAATGTACATATGTTATGAAAACTAGTTCCAAACATTTTTAAGTAATATTTATTTCACACATAAGGATTAAGTAGGTAGGTACAAATATTGTGTCAATTCTAGTTTACTAGTACTACATATTTATAAAAGACCAATTGTTATGACAATTACAGAACATGACATACTAGTTTTATACAACTCTTCATAGCAAAAAAATAGACCCCACTTATTGTACAATTGCTTGCACATAAGTGGAATATATTCACTAAAAATTTTAGGTATACCACATAGGATGATAACCTGCTAAACAAAATACTAACGTAGCCAAATGCTTCCCCATCAAACCTTGTATTACTGTTTGACAAAAGGAGGATTCTTTCTATATTATTTTAGATGTCTGTCCCTCCTTTTCTATGGTGCACTCCCCTTTAAAATAAAATGACAGAGAAAAATCCCCAGAAAGAGGTCTAGTACTATTGTGGGAAAGTAAATATATTTTATCTATAATTACCTATTGCTAGCAGTGATTGAGCTTTCATGGTCAAAATTCCTTTAAAAGATTAAATTGAAGACACATTCCATACAAAAACCCTTTACTGAACAAGACTATACATTTATACTTCTCACAAGAAGCACCCAAAGCACTTAACAAAAGTTAATAATCATTTTCCAAAATTTCCTCAAATAATTTCAAATTCAAGTTAAAATATAAATGCACGTTGCTAGACAGATATAAAATTAAATTATGGCCTGAGACATTTTGCCACCCACACCATACACCATCAGAACAATTATACTCTTTTGGAATGTACCTCATTTAATCAAGAATTTTAAATCCACCATTCACTGTCTATAATATTTGAAAACCTACTATGAATTACATTTGGTCACAACAACCTGGGTGGATGCAAACTGGCACTAGAGATTAATCTTTTCACAGCTCATTACCATTCCATACACCATTCAGCCCCCCAACATCAAATACATAATAATCCTTTCACAACGTAAGAGATATTGCTGGTACAAAGTCTGCCGATGGCAATGGATGCAGCAAAACTATCCAGGTCAAGAAAAGAGAGATTCACTTCAGGATCAGCATGCTATTGCATAATACCCACTACTAATGGTGACGTTTACTAATAATGCAATTTCCCAGCACACAATAGAGTACAACATCCTATCAATGCCATGCCAATTCATCCTCTCATTAGCATATGGGGATTTAATGTCTGAACACAATAGTACAAAAATATCTAAACAGACAGATGACAAAGTACACTTTGCAATGAATGTATAATAGATACAGAATTGTCGTTCCACCTCTCATAATTCCATGCTCACATGGCATTTCATCAATGCACGTTTTTAGGTTGTGTGGGACAGTCCCAAGTTCAAAGTTAATCTTGTGTCTTTTTGTTCCTTCATGAGTGCTTATTCAACGTTTCTCCAAGTCTTTCCATGGCTTCTGTCTATGCCTATATTTTTAGTATCTCGAAAACCTATTTTGCCCTTTTTTGGTTTTGCTGTGTGATAAAACAATAAGGCTCATGTTATGCTTTCAGTTGTGCTGTTTATACATGTATACATTCCCAGAAATACTGTTTGAGTTCTGTACAAGCTCAAAGAAGCAGTCCAAAAAGGGTAAAGGCAAGCAGCACTTGACGTTCAAAAATGGAATAGCAATATAGAACAGAGATCAAACATTATAGAGCTTTTTATTAATCAAATATAATGGAGCTTTGTTAATTCGATACTGGGCTCCCTCTGACTGATTGTATTTCACCAGCTTCAAAAAGTGAAAAGAAATGAAGAAGAATCCTCAACGCAGCTGGGTGCACAACCATCTCAAAGAAGCCTTGGTAAAGTAACACATCATCTCACGTATATAAAGGTTTACTCCAAAACTACAGAAAATATAGGCATATGTTACAAGTGGAACATTCATTTCAGAAGTCCTAAAACACAGTCCCTAGATGCTTAACACTGCATATACGAGGCCACCATGACATCTCAGATAAAAGATGCACGCTATAGAAAAAACTAAATTTCTACAGTGGACCAGCCCAAAAAATTAATAAATAACAATGGTAGTGAATTATCCTGCTAGGTCATTGTAGCGGGGTGATCACACGCTCCTGCCCAGGAGGGGTTAAAAGTAGCCCTGGGGAGGGCTGTGGCTGGGAGAAAGCAGCAACTAGGCTGATTGGGGAAGCAGCCGCAGGTGGGTCATGCCTCAATCAGGCCACAGCTAGCCCTATAAAAGGCCAGTGAGCCAGGAGCTGACAGAGTCTCTCTCTAGATGTAGAGTGAGACGGACCTGGCTGCAGGGACCTGAGCAGAGTACCTGAGGAAAGGCAGAGGAGCTCGGGAGGCTCCAGCCTGGAAAGCCCCAGGCTGCGGCCTAGCAGAAGGCCAACGGGTACTGGGGGTTGCAGAGGGCAGTCCAGGGGTAGGCAAAGGCAGCAGGTCCAAACCCAACTTTGCTGGTGATGAGTGGCTTATATTGCAGTCTGCCCCAGGGCACGGGGGCTAGACAATGACTGGCAGTAGCCTTACACTGAGGCAAGGTGGGGATTAGAGGGTTGGGGATTCCCCAGAGAGGGGAGAACCAGAGGCAGAGTATGGGCGTATTGCCAGTGGGCAGCACCCCAGAGAACGGGCACCGGGGTCCGGGAGGGACACGGGGCCAGAAATAAGTGGGACACCGGCCTACAGAGGGCACTCCAGACTGGAAATCGAGCTAATTCCCTGAGAGACCAGCAGGAGGCGCCGCAGGGGTGAGTCCCGCATCGCTACAGTCATAAATAGTTTGAACAGCACTCCAACCTCCCCACTAGTGTTAAGTGATGGTTCACCACTGCCTCCTAAAGCAAATGCAGGGGGCAAATGTTGTCTGAAGACTAGAATGTAAAAAACCAAGATGTGTTTCAAACGCTATAATAATTTCAAGAGCACACGGAGGCTAAGCAAAGGAGGACACAAAATCCTTCAAACCTTCATGCATGAAGGAATATAGGTAAAGCCTAGCTTTGGACTTGGGATGGTCTACACTGAAAAGGAACTAAAAGTATATCCAATGTACAGGTAAGAGAGTCAACAGCCATGTCCAGACTACATGGCCCATATACATTTTTAACTTTACGTATATGTCTAAAAGTGCAAGTAAGTGAGCTTCTACATCTAACCAAGCACTAGTGGATTGCCCAATAGGTATGGAGTTGTCATGCTCACCATAAATAAGTACATTAAGAATTAAAGCCTTCACTAAAAAGATAGAAGTTTTCTTCCTCAATTGTTTTAAGTCAATAGTATTTTTGGTTAAGAGACACGTCTCCCTTTACAATAATAATTTATGAGTAGAGTTCCACTCCCACAAATGTACATACAAATTCACATAGGTTAAGCAGCTGAGTCTTTCAGGTTTGTTCGTATTCTATATTTAGACAGCCCCAAGAAAATCAGTTAATCAAGAACAGAATGCATCTTAGCAGTACTAATGTTTGTTTTGTTTTTAATTTATAGGCTAAATTTCATTTTTTATAAATAGAAGTAGTTACCTGTTTATATTCACCAACGCAGTTTTGGCAGCAGAATCTTTTCTGCTGACCATCAATCGTAAGGACATTGTTTCCAGCTCCTTTACTGGGCAAGTACTCCCCACAATGCTCACAGCAATTCATTATTAAACCTTTCGCCATTCTGTATCTATTGAAGCAGTGGTCACTACACAGCTTATGAGTCATGTTCTTAAAGCTAACTTCATGGCGAATCTAAAAAAAAAAAACAATCAAGGTTTTTCATCAGTGTATTACACTTGATAATCACAACTTAAACAATATCTGGTTCAACTGAAAGCCTAGATAATATTGTGACATATGCATTTGAAATAACTATAACAACAAACAAAGCAAACTCTGTCTCCTTGCAATCTCTGGGCAAAAACCTAGCCCCAGCTGTTCTTGCAGCCCTGGCCAATCCAAGGTCAAAGGGTGAGATTCACACAAGGCTGCTCAAGAGAATGGGGAGCTAATTTACATCATTTTCCCCACCTGCACTTTATACGCTTTGTTGGCAGTGAGCAGGATTTTTAATATATTTGGCTATTAATTTACAAGGCTGTCTTGGGGCTAAAAGGATGCATATAGGTTGCTATGTAAACTGGGCCCAGTATTTGCATCCAGAATGTAGTAATCCCAATTTAGTAGAATTTAAATAAGAGTATATTCTACTATACAAACCATCTATTCATTACTCAGGGGGATTCTCCAAAATATGCAATTAGAATAGAGAAAATCCTGAACTGTTTTGATGGCAACATTTGTATGTACTGTACTGATCAGTATCAATTACTATTGGATTTATACTTTGAGAGCCCTCAAAATAGTTATTGAAAAATGAAATATGAGAGGAGCAGTAACTGTTTCTACTTTTCTCCCTTTTAAGAATGCAAGAAACCAGGGGCCACCCAATGAAATTAATAAAACAAAACAAACAAAAGCACAACACACAGTCAACCTACGATACTCATTGCCCTGCGATGCTGTGAAGGCCACAAATATAAATGGGCTCAAAAAAGAATTAGAGAAGTTCATGGAAGATAGGGCTGTCAATGGTTGTTAGCCAAGATGGTCATCCATGCTCTGGGTGTCTCTAAGCTTCTGACTGCCAGAGGCTGGGACTAGACAACAGGAAGTGGATCACTCTCTAACTGTTCTGTTCATTCCCTTTGAAGCATCTGGCAGCGAGCGCTGTCAGGAGACAGGATACTGGGCTAGATGGCCCACTGGTCTGACACAGTATGGCCATTCTTATGCTCTTATGGAGATCAACAGTGATCAATTCAACATAAAATTTTTAAATTACTCGCTGTCTAAAGAAAAGCCTTGGCAGCAATGAAAGTGAACTCCAAAATGTTAGCTGCAGGACTACAAAAATGTTAGTAATACACAACTGTCTTCATAGATTTATTAAATTTAAATATGCAATAAAGAAATTTACAGAAATTAATATTATCTAACCATTATAAAGCATGACTGAAGATGGCAAGAGCTATAAAATTGCTAAATATATTAAGCCTAATAAGTGTAGAAATACAAAAAACTGGACAACTTTAAAAAAATAGACATTTTACCACTCTTTCCAATCAACTTTTTAATAATAAATGTTCTATTAGTAAGTAATTTAAGAGTTGAGACCAAAAATTCAACCTGACCTCAGTTAGTTTACCACAGATAGTGCATCTTGACTTATTCAAGATTCCTTTTGAGGGATTATGCTTGTCTTCATAGAAGGACAAACATGATGTACTGCAAAACTCCTGGAAAGACTCACTGGAATCAACTTGAGCAACAATGGTGCCTTTCATTGTTGTTATATCTCTGAAAGACAAAAGCGCTAGAGCATAAAACTTTTTTTTTTAAATTGTATTTTATAACAATATAATTGATTCTTTTTTCCCCACCCACCATGCACTTTTCATTTCTCAGATTCCAAACAGCTTTTGGTTCAATACTATTTTCAAGACGGCCCCACTGTACTGACATCAATTAATCATTCTATCTGTTGCATTTGTTTCTCTTGAGTTTAATACTACTTGCTAAAATATAGAGTTATGAGCAACTTTACATTAACATTGCAAATGGACCACTAAAACAAAGCAATTTCTGTTATATATCCAAAAGAATTATCAGGCTATATATTTTTTCCTACATTACTTCCAATATTGAAGATACAGTATTTGTAAAACAGCTTTTACCAACGAGCAGTTACTAGTTGTGCATATCTAACTTAGTACATGCAAAAAATTAAAATTTAAACATAAAACTACGGATTTTTTTAAACAAAAGCTGCTTCCCAACAATAAAAAAAGTATTTTAAAAAAACTTATTCAGTCAATAAACATCTATTTCCTGCTCCTCAAAAACCCATAACACTGCCACAACTAATATCAGCACTTTATTTTATTATTTTTGGAAATTCTTTTCTTCTGAAATAGGACACTGAAGAGCTGTCTTTTTAGCTGTAGCCAGAAATTTTTGTTAAGAGCAAAACTCCACTCTGAATTTGCCTGGTGTGCTTGGATATTACAATGCATCATTTTAAATAAAAAATAGGCACAATTTATAAAAGTAATCAAGTTGGCTAAAGAAGTTCCAAATCACCAATCTGAATATGGACTACCTAGCTGTAACAGATTAAACATACAATTGAGACAGCAGATTATTTTTGGACTAACCAAATGAACAGTAATAAATTACTCTGAACTAGTCCTTCACACCTCTCCTCATTAAAAGTCAATTGCACTATTGTGTTCTGTGGCTAGTGCTAGATACACTTGGTCTTCAGCCTCATGCTACACTATGCACCTTAACATTTGCAATAATCTCAGTTGTATGTCTTGTTGCATGCCTTTCCTTCTGCATTTATTGTTTGGCCATCTCTGCAAAAATAGCAGGACATAATAATAATATTAACAACCAATTTACCAACTTTGGGTTTAACAAGATATCTAAAGTTACATTAAAATGTTCTTAAAGTAAGCTTGGTTTAAAGTCAGTCAGTTTTAACTGTAGGGTGTCTTATGAATCTAATTATTTCAACACGTTAGATTACTTGGTTTTCAGATGGCAGCAGAGTTTTTAAGAGATACTTCTAGCTCCTAAAATGAAGAGCCCCCTCCAAATCAAATCCATCATACATTATAGATATTCATCAGAAAGTTGTGGTTAACAATAGACACAGAATAATGAGCAAACTCAACTGACAATGGATAAGCTTAACTGCTTTGAACACAAGTGATATTTGCTAGTGAATTTTGCTGTTACTTCACAAGAACTTTACTCCCATAAAACTAAAAATGTGAGTCTCTACAACTTAAACTAAAGAGCCAGATTCTGTAGCTGGGGCTGTAGCACATCCATATCATCCGTGCATTGGGCACAAAGGACTGTTATACACACGGACCAGAGGGTTCTTTTCTCCCTCTCCTCTTCCTCTCCTCCCCTCCCCCACACATCCTCCACGGAAGTTATGAGAGAGGAAAAATATCTCCCTTTTCCTTACAGTCACACGGCTTTTGTTTTTTTATGATTACTGATGCAATGGAAATACCATTCAGCAGTATAAAGCAAGAATAGACTGGGCAGGTCTGGAGGTCAAGTGACAGCATGTTACATTCTCGTGTTGGGGACGGACAAGTCTATCCCATGTTCAGTTCTGAGTTTATAAACTGGGAGGAACTGAAAGCACTGAAGACATACAGCCTCTGGGGAAAGGGAATGCTGTATGCTACTCTTTAAAGATTGCTTCTGGAAAAGGCATGGACTGCCTGTACAGTGAGACACCTTCAGATCTACCCTCATCTGAAAAGATGTCAGCATGAAGCTGGACCTTTTGCAAGAGGACTACAAGACAAGACAACTTGCTTGTGTACTACCACAGAAACAGAACGCCAGCACCTCTGCCCTGACAAGCTTACAATCTGTGGCATCAATTGGGCCAAGATTTACAAACGTGCTTAACTTTTAGCACGAATAGTTTCACTGACTATGATCAGAGAGAAGTAAGAGCATCAAAAAAGGGAAAAAATGGCAATTTTTAATAAAAATTTGAGGGGAAAAATAATGAACTTTTAACACATTAGCCAAAATTTTCAGAAAGTGACTAACAATTTTG
>NW_020664489.1:6283617-6337872 GCF_002925995.2 Terrapene triunguis | reverse complement strand
CACACTATTTATTATGAATTATTATTGATAATTACAGTATTTTTATTGCATTATGAAAACAGCAACACTCTTCCAAGTTCTCACTTTTGCAGCTTGTATCACTTTGAATAAGCCTGTTCTAGGACAAGACTCCTATGTTTCATCAAGCAGTATCAGATGTGAAACAGCATGAAGGTATTTAAGAAGCCAACTCAAAGAGTTCCTCCTACACAAGCATTCAGGTCTTGAGCAGTCCAGGCAAACAACGCACGTTACAACAAAGCTTAAACTTGTTCTTCATAATAATTTTAAAAACAATACTAGCTGCCTATTTAATTTTAAAAACAGCAAAAAATATCCACCTCCTTTTCCATTTCTTATAAGGAGTCTTGAAGTTTAAATCTCCTCAGTGTGATAGATATGCTTGTTTTGATCTGCTTAGCTCTTGGAAGTCCAAGGCTCCAGGCTGCTGGCCCCCTGCTGTCTGGGGTCCCTAGGGACAGCTCTGTCCGCCATTAGGGAATTTTTTCCCGAGAACCCCCTGTAACATTTTGCGAACCCCCAGGGGTTCACGAACCCCAGTTTGGGAACCACTGCTCTAAGGGGTCTTATGGGGAACACCCAAAATCACATCACTTCTAGCAAATCTTTGCCAGATTCTCTAAATTTCATCTTCTTTTAGAAGTCAGTTGATATCACTCAATTTACAAACAGCCATTATAAATCTGAATTAAAACTTAAGTTAACAGCGTGTTCTATCAAAACAACACTAAACTCACCGTGCAACATCAAATTTCCTACTTTTTTCCATGTGCTCAGAACAGATGGTATTGCCATCTTACAACTAGGGGGGAAAACTGGCCAACTTTCCCATAGCTATGGCATTGACACAGTGCAGCAAGATTACTCCTTATCCAGTAAATCGGATACTGAGAGGGGACGGTGGAGGAGGAGAGTGCAGAAAATACAGGATCACTAACTAAAAAAATAGGTAGCATAGATTTCTACTCTTGTTTAGACATGAAGCTAAGGAAGTGTTAAACAAGGGCAACTTTGTCCAGGCCCTGGTTTCAATACAGAGATTTACTAAGCAGTTGAAGACTAGGGGGAGAATTTAAAAGACCAGGGCTATGTCTACACTTAAACCACTACATCAGTACAGCTACAGTGCTGCAGCTGCACCGCTGTAGCGCTTCAGTGTACACAACTGACTATAGCAATGGGAGGGATTCTCCCATTGCTGTAGTTAATCCAAAGGAGCAAGGTAGGGTGCGCCTTGCTGATCACAGGAGCTAAGGGAGAACCAAAAGATTGGTTCTGGTGGTATTTGCATTCAGCAAGGAGCTCCGCGTGCTGCCCCTGCCCCAAGCACCGACTCCGCTCGGGGGGGGGGGGGGGGGGGGGCGGGGGGTGCCTTAAATTTCTGCATTCAAAAACAGAACAATGTAAAACTTTAGAACCTCCATTCAGTCCTACTTCAGCCAGTCGTGCAGACAAACAAGTTTGGTTACAATTTGCTGGAGATAATGCTGCCCACATCTTGTTTACAGCGTCAATTGAAAGTGAGAACAGGCGTTCGCATGGCACTGTTGTAGCCGGCATCGCAAGATACTTACATGCCTGATGCACTAAAGTTTCATATGTCCCTTCATGCTTCAACCACCATTCCAGAAGACATGCGTTCATGCTGATGATGGGTTCTGCTCAATAACAATCCAAAGCAAAGCGGACCAATGCATGTTCATTTTCATCATCATCATGAATCAGATGCCACCAGCAGAAGGTTGATTTTCTTTTTTGGTTTGGGTTCTGTAGTTTCCACATTGGAGTGTTGCTCTTTTAGGACATCTGAAAGCATTCTCCACACCTTGTCCCTCTCAGATTTTGGAAGGCACTTTAGATTCTTAAACCTAGGGTCGAGTGCTGTATCTATCCTTAGAAATCTCACACTGGTACTTTCTTTGCATTTTGTCAAATCTGCTGTGAAAGTGTTCTTAAAACAAACATGGGTTGGGTCATCTGAGACTGCTATAACATGAAATATATGGTAGAATGTGGGTAAAACAGAGAGCAGAAGACATGCAATTCTCCCCCAAGGAGTTCAGTCACAAATTTAATTAACTTTTTTTTTTAAACAAGCATCATCAGCATGGAAGCATGTCCTCCAGAATGGTGGCTGAAGCATGAAGAGACATATGAATGTTTAGCATATCTGGCACGTAAATACCTTGCAACGTCGGCTACAAAAGTGCCATGCGAACACCTGTTCTCACTTTCAGGTGACACTGTAAACAAGACGTGGGCAGCATTATTTCCTGCAAATTGTAACCAAATGTGTTTGTCTGTGCAATTGGCTGAAGTAGGACTGAGTGGACTTGTAGGTTCTAAAGTTTTACATTGTTTAATTTTTGAATGCAGTTATTTTTTGTACATAATTCTACATTTGTAAGTTCAACTTTCATTATAAAGCCATTGCACTACAGTACTTGTATTAGGTGAACTGAAATATACTATTTATTTTGCTTTTTACAGTGCAAATATTTGTAATCAAAAATAAATATAAAGTGAGCACTGTACACTTTTATTGTGTTGTAACTGAATATATTTGAAAATGTAGAAAACATCCAAAAATATTTAAATAAATGGTATTCTATTATTATTCAACAGTGCGATTAATCGTGATTAATTTTTTAAATCACTTGACAGCCCTAAGAATAACTATTTTGCAAGTCTAATGTTACTAGTATACAATTCTTAAGCTCCCCAATGGTTCTTTTAGGCATTCTGAGTAATGAATCAATAATAAATTTCAAGATGAACTATGACCTTTAATTATTTATGTCTAGTGTTCTGCATTTTCAGTTTTTATTTAAAACAAAAAAATTCTGAGATTTTTTTCTTTATTTTCCAGACATTAAAACTAGGATGAAATCGGGTTAAAAAAATAAAAATTGGGGGGAAAAACGTGCATAATATACACATTTTACTACAGTATAATTGAAACTTTTTTCATGTACAAAACGGTATTTTGTGTCTCTCTAAGAGACAATAGTTTTTCCAGAAATCCTGGTTTGTGTATGCTCACATAATTTTCTTCTAAGTATTCTCATTCATGTTGAGCCTCTTGCTGTCTTGGAGGTAGTCTAACTTTAAAAATAAGCGCTCTGCATCAGTAAGATCCAGGGGATACACTCAAAGCATGCCATGCCACTCTGCTGAAGTCAGGAAGTTTGTTTTGACGACTGTCCCAAAAAGCTAGCACATCCAGTTTCATATTGTCAGGTTAGGCATGTTCGTGTAAATAGTTAATTCCCCTTTCAGATTTGAAATTCCATCTTTAGTGGCAAATGGTTGAAACACTCCGGCATAACTGTGACAGTCTGCTGCAAAATTCACCTTGAGGAAGGAGTGCAATACCTGGATGACATTCCAAAAAGAATCTTTGGCATCAAACACTTCAGGGGTCAGATTCTTGTGTCACTTGCTTTCGACGTGCTCCTTTATTCTGTCAGCGCGAGCGTTGACCTCAGTGCTGCAGTTCTTGTAGCGCAATGCATCCTCTTCACTCTCGTCTTTACTTTCCTTGAAAATTTCTTAGCACTGATTTTTTGTTGGTATTCAGGCACAGATTTGCGGTTTTGCCCCACGTTTACCTCTTTACTTTAGCTATCTTTATCTGTGGAGGACTGATTGTTTAAATTTAGCGCCGCTCTAAACAGACGCAAAACAATAGGCAGGCAGCATGTCTTTGTGAGCCAATCATAGCACAATATTAACATTGTTTGATTTTCTGACCTCCAGTGTGTGTGTGTTCTGAGTTTTACATTGAGTAACTGCTTCAATCTCAGAGCTGCAGAACACAACAATTATGTAAAGCATAAGTGTTTAACAAAAATAAGTACCTGAAAAAAATATTGAGTGGACTGATGAGGGTGTAAATCAATAAAAAAAAAAAAGAACTCTTAAAAAAAGGTAATTTAGCGGTGAAAATCGGTAAAAATTGAAAATGCAGAACACTGTCTAAATATATTTAATTACCTCTGTAATACTGCCCATATTACACTGCCTTGACCCCAAAATGGGATGACGCCCTCAAGCCCTTATTCATGCCTTCACTATTTCAACTCTGCTTTCTATAGCTTCCACAAGGCCCCGTTCTCCAGACTCCAGCAGGTGCCCACCCCTTTACACATACAGAGAAGAGTGACCTATCTGGCTCCTGAGTGATTTCAGGATTGAATTCATAATTCCCAGGCTTCTTTTTAAGACTTTCTATATATATTTGCAATGGGCCCTCTCACAGCTTGCCAGCTTATTGCTCTTCTCCCTTTCCCTTCCAGCCATTGCCTAGGCCAGGGCTTTCCCCCATAACTCCCAGTAGTTGGAACAGTCTTCCTATGTTTCTCTGCCATGTCTTTCCAAATCTCAATATTTTTTTCTCCTACGTATTTGCCCCTTGATTTCACCTTTTCCTTCTCACAATGGAAGCATTTATATAATAAGATGTTTTCACTATTTTTTCTTGTGAATTTATGCCATATTGTTTACTGTACTATATTTTGTAAACTCTTAGAAACTGTTTATATGAAAAAATCACAAAACCAAAATTACTGATTTGTATCTTTAAAGAGAAGAAACTCCCCTATCCTGCCTTATTCTGAACTAGAGAGTTGACAGTCAAGGGGAGGTATTGTAGTTTCCTTGATTGTCTCTAGACATACTATAACCATAAAGGGTTACATATAACGGTAACATATAAAGGATTAGCCATTTTCAACCAAATTTAAGCTGGCCCTACACTTTGTGGGGAAAAATATTTTTGTGGTCAGATCTTACAAGTGTCAGATACTTAGTTATTAGAAAAAGACAGTCACCTTTTCTGTAACTGGTGGTGTTGCTCATGTCTATTCCACAATAGGTGTGCGTGCTCGCCATGTGCACCGGTGCTGGAAGTTTTTCCCCTAGCAGTATCCATAGGGGAGCGCCCTAGTGACCCCTGGAGTGGCGCCTCCATGATGCGGTATAAGGGGCGCTAAGCGCTCCACCCACCCTCAGTTCCTTCTTGCCAGACAACTCCGACAGAAGGGAAGGAGGGTGGGATGTGAAATAGACATGAGCAACACATCTCGAAGAATACCAGTTATGGAAAAGATAACTGTCTTGTCTTCTTTGAGCGATTGCTCACGTGTATTCCACAATAGGTGATTCCAAGCTATATCTGTTGGAGGTGGGTAGGCATTCACAAATTCTCGGGACAGAGTACAGCCCTGCCGAATCCAGCATCGTCCCTAGTCTGGGAGACGATCGCATAGTGCGAGTGAACGTGTGAACTGAAGACCATGTGGCAGCCCTGCAAATGTCCTGAATGGGGACATAGGCTAAAAAGGCAGCCAATGAGGCTTGCGCCCTAGTCGAGTGTGCCCTCACAATTGATGGCGGAGGGATTCCCGCCAGGTCATGACAGGTACGGATGCACGAGGTGATCCAGTTGGAGAGCTACTGAGTGGAGATCGGCCGACCCTTCATGCGCTCGGCCGAGGTGATGAACGGTTGCGAGGACTTTCTGAATGGCTTAGTCCGCTCCAGGTAAAAGGCCAGAGACCGTCTCACATCCAGCGTGTGGAGGCGGCGTTCCTCACTGGATGCATGGGGCTTGGGGCAGAGGGCCTGCAGAAAAATGGCCTGACCCATGTGATAGGCGGAGACCACCTTCAGGAGGAACGAAGGGTGTGGGCGGAGCTGGACCTTATCTTTATGAAACACCATGTACGGGGGTTCGGAGGTCAGGGCCCTGAGTTCCGAGACCCGCCTACCCGACGTGATCGCAACCAGGAAGGCCACCTTCCACGAGAGGTATGACCAGGAACACGTGGCTAGTGGCTCAAATAGGGGCCCCGTGAGACAAGCCAACACCAGGTTTAGGTCCCACTGTGGGACTGGGGGCCTAACATATAGGAAGAGACGATCCAACCCCTTAAGGAATCGGCCAGTCATAGCATGGGAGAATAACGTGTGGCCCTGCGCCGGCGGATGGAAGGCCGATATGGCCGCCAGGTGCACCTTGACTGATGAGGGCACCAGGCCCTGGGCTCTAAGGTGAAGGAGGTAGTCCAGAATAAGCTGGATCGGGGCGGCCACCGGGGAAACACCCTGCTCTTCCACCCATCTGGAAAACCGACACCACTTTGCCAAGTAGGCTTGGTGCATGGAGGGCCGCCTGCTTTCTAGGAGGACACGCTGAACACCTTCTGAGCACGTCATTTCCTCTCTACCTAACCATTGATCAGCCACGCCGTGAGGTGGAGTGCCGCTAGTTGGGGTGGAGGCAGCAGCCCTGGTCCTGGGAGAGTAGGACCGGGCGGGACGGCAATGGCCACGGCGGGGCGACCACCAGGCCTGTGAGGGTCCCGTACCAATGCTGCCTGGGCCATGCCGGGGCAATCAGAAGGACCCGGGCCTTGTCCGTCTTTAACTTTCCAGGACCTTGCCGATCAGTGGGAACGGGGGAAAGGCATAGAGAAACTGGCTTGACCAGGACAGGAGGAAGGCATTAGAGATAGTACCCCATCCCAGCCCCATCCCCAAAGCAGAATCGGGGACAGCGACGGTTCTGCCGAGTCACGAACAGGTCCACGTGAGGAGTTCCCCACACTTGGAAAAGTCTGTGCACCACCTCTAGGTGGAGAGACCACTCGTGCTGAGAAGAGAAGTCCCTGCTCAAGCGATCTGTGCGCGCATTCCAGGTGCCTGGCAGATGGAAGGCCTGTTGGCACATGTCATGGGCTATACAAAAGTCCCACAGCCTGAGGGCTTCACGGCAGAGGATCGGGCCCAGCCTTGCCTGTTGATGTAGAACATCAATGCCGTGTTGTCCGTGAGGACCCTGACCACTCGGCCCGTCAGGTGCAAGCGGAAGGCCATGCATGCCAGCCATACCGCCCTGAGCTCCTTGACATTTATGTGGAGGGTCAGATCCTGAGCCGACCACAGACCTTGGGTCTGAATGTTCCCCACATGGGCTCCCCATCCCAGGTCCGACGCACCAGACACCAGTTCCAGCGACGGGGCCCTGCCCCTGAACAGGACCCCTTAGAGCATGTTTCTCGGGGAGGACCACCACCGTAGGAAGGTGATCCCTGGCTCGGACACCGTGTGGACTTTGTCCATCCTGTTCCTGGCGTGAGAGAACTGGGAGGGGCTTCATCCTGAGTCTGGCATGACAGACCACATATATGCACGCCGACATGTGACCTAAGAGCTGGAGGCACACTCTGGCTGTTGTCCCCGGAAACCTCGTGACCGTGTCGATGAGCCCCTTCAGGGTCTCGAACCTGTTCGATGGGAGGGAGGCTCTGGCCGACGAGGAGTCCAGGACCACCCCGATAAACTCTATGCATTGTACCAGGACTAACATGGACTTGGTGTTGTTTACCAACAGCCCCAAAGTAATTCATGTGGACAGAAGGAGCACCATGTGATCCCGCACCTGCGACTGGGAGCTGCCCTTGACCAACCAGTTGTCCAGATAGGGGAAGATCTGGACCCCCCGGCGCCTGAGGTAGGCTAGGGGGCAGGTCGAGACTGCCTCTGTGGGCGCCTCTTATAGTCCCACGACTTCTTATAAGCGGTCTCGTATTTTGAATGGGTGGCCTAAGCGGGAGTCTGCGGCTTGAACTTAGGTTGAACCGGAGCCAGAACATAGAGATCCAGAGTCTGGAGAGTCGTGCGGGAGTCTTTCAGACCATGCAGCTTTGTATCCGTTTGTTCCACAAACAGGGCTTTGCCATCAAACGGGAGGTCATGCAGGGAGGTCTGCGCCTCTCTGGACAGCCCAGAGAGCAGGAGCCATGACGCCCTTCTCATGGACACTGCGGAGGCCATGGACCGGGCAGCCGTGTCCACTGCATCCGAAGCTGCCTGCAGGGTTGCCCTGGCAGTCGCTGTGCCCTCCTCTACCAGCGCTTTGTATTCTTTCCTGTCGCGCTCCTGGAGGGAGTCCTCAAACTTGGGCAGGGAGCCCCACAGATTGAACTCATACCGGCCCAGGAGAGCCTGGTGGTTCACCACCCGTAGCTGGAAGCTCGAGGACAAATAAATTTTTCTTCCAAATGAGTCCAGCCTCCTTGAATCTTCATTTTTTGGGGTAGGGGCTGGTTGGCCCTGCCATTCCCTGTGGTTGACCGACTCGACGAACAGGGAGTTAGGAGCAGGGTGGGTGTATAAGTATTCATGCCCCTTGGTGGGTACAAAATACTTGCGTTCTGCTCTCTTAGAGATGGGGGCCAGTGATGCTGGGGTTTGCCACAGGGCATTTGAAATTTTCGCCACCCCTTCATGGACAGGCAAGGCCACCCTGACTGATGCCGAGGAGGACAGTACATTAAAGAGGGGAGTCCGAGGGCTCCTCCATCTCCTCTGCCTGCAGGTGGAGGCTTGATGCCACCCTTTTTAAGAGAGTTCTTGGTGGGCCCTAAAGTCCTCCTGTGGGACGGAGGGAGGAGGGGCCATAATCGCCTCATCCGGGAAGGGTGAAGAGGCCAGCGCGGTATTTTGTGTCGCCACCGGCGCCGGAGGTTTCACCACCTGGTCGGTCTCTGGGCACGATGCCAAGGATGTACGTCCCACCAACTCCTTCCTCAGAGGTCTGGAGAGGGAGGCCGATGGTCCTTCTGAGGCTCCGGCCACCAAGCAAGCCCCCACCAGGGACTGCATCGGGGGACACGGTGCTCACTGGTACCATTGGGCTGTCCACGGGGCCCGGGGCCACTGCACCTGCTGTGGCACCGGCGAAGCCGGCTGTTCGGCCCAGCAATGGATGACTATGAAGGGAGGCCAGGCTGACATACGACCTGCCGCTGTCCCTGGACTGGGAGGAGTGGTGGCGCTGGGAGCGATGCAGACCACGGGACCGCAATCCTGACGTGGAGGACTGGTACTGTTGGTAACAGCTGCTCCGTGATCAGCTCTGGCGGGCGGACCTGCGACGGCGAGACGCCGGCAATCGACGCTCGGGGCTGCGGAGGTGATGCCGTGGCAGGATCCTGGAGCAGGACGACGAACGGGAACGACGTCGACGTTCATGCCATGACCGGCTGCGATAACCTCTCCAAGACGAGGACCTTTGGCATCGTCTGCCTTGGTCCCGTCTGTGTTTGCACCTTGAGGAGGAGCGGTGCCAAGAGTCTCGGTCAAACGGAACCCAACCAGACAGCCTGGTGGGCGTCAAGGGCGATCCCCGTGGACTTTGCCCTGAACGGATGCTGGGCGCCGAACGGTGGCGGGAACATTCCCTCGACCGAGACCAGTACTGGTACTGAGCCGGGGGTGACTGCGGCGATCCCAGCGGCGGCTTGCCTCTGGAGCATGGGACCGATATCGGCAGTGCTCCTGGTACCAGCATGGACATAACACCCTGAGCCGCCTGCAGATCCTCCAGTGTGGTGGGCATCCGGACATGTGAGGAGGCCTGCTTCGAATGGGCTGGGCTATTCCGAGGCTCGACTTGAGTCAGAGGCCTAGAGGCCGGTGGGGATCGAGGATTGCCCAACATGGGTCTAGCCTCTGTCCCGGGTTTACTCCAGTGCCGGGACAAAGAAGGCCTCTTCCTAATCTTCTTGGCGTGCCCCGTGGACGGGGAGCGGTACCAACTAGTCGATGGCGCCGAAGGGTTGTCGCGCACCAACACTGCGGTACCCGGTGCCGACTCAGAGTGGCACGCCAGAGCTGGGGTCAGCGTCGACGCCATCAGAATAGCCCAGAGCCTGATGTCCCTTTCTCTCTTGGTCCGAGTCTTAAACAGCTTGCAAATCTTGCAGCGATCGCTGAGATGGGTTTCCCCCAAACAGAGTAAACTGTCCGCGTGCGGATCACTCACTGGCATAGATCGCCTACAAGTGTCGCACGACTTAAAACCCGGGGCACGGGGCATGCTCTGGCCCGGGCACTCTAGCTAAAACTAAACTAAACTACAGGTACCATACACTGAACGAACAAGCAGTTTTGGGGACAAGCTACAGCAGACCTGGAGCAGAGCAGTTCTGAAGCACCTTCACTGGCGGCAAGAAAGAACTGAGGGTGAGGGGGAGCGCGCAGCACCCCTTATACCGCGCCATGAAGGCGCCACTACAAGGGTTGCTAAGGCGCTCAACTACGGGTACTGCTAGCAGCAAAACTTCCGGCACCAGTGCACATGGCAAGCACGCACATCTATTATGGAATACACATGAGCAATCACTCGAAGAAGAATGCTCCTTAATCATAAAGTATATATTTTTGCATTTAAGTATTAAGGGAACAAAGAATAAAATATCCCTTACTTTTTGCACATAACACAGAGTTTCTTTGGAGCAGGTTTATGCGAGAATGATGAGAGGCAGGCAGTGGAACAAAACAGGTGAGCTGATCCTTTGCGCTGATATGCAGTCTGTCCCTTCTGCAAGGGCTTTTTGCAATTTGCACATGTGACTTTAACCTGTTTAGAAGGTTGTTGTTGTGCAGACGGCTGAAAAATCTGTTTAGGAAGTGAGGCCACTGGTGACAAGGAATCCACACCTGGTTGTTTCTGATTTCTAGGGAATGAAGCTGACTGGGATATCCAGGAATCTTAAAAATACAAAATACATGGAAAATTAAGTGAATAGACATCTTTCAATATACAAACAGATTTGATTATATTAGGATAATTTGCTAACAAAAGGGTTTAAAGAGGGGGAATTGGTTATCTTGGAGGTATACGTAAAACAATTTAAAAGAACATGCTCAGTCAGTATATTTAGATCAATGGCATTGTTCTCTGCCATCACAGGAAATCCCAAAACAGGGGAGCATCTCAAGGTGCCCATTTCCTAGGCCTGGAGACACCAATCAGAGTGATTAACACACCTGTAGTTTGTCCGCAAATTGGCATTTGAACCTTACTCCTGAGGGCATTCTGTGCCAAAAACTTTAAAATTCTGCACACAACATTTTAAAATTCTGCATGTTTTATTTGTCAATAAATAAATACAGAGGCTCCAGCATGGCTGTGGGGAGCACAGGCCACTGGCTGTACAAAGGTGGGGATCACCCTGCAGCCTCCTCACCCCGGGACACGGACTCAGTGGCGAGGCTGCACCTGACCCTGACACAGCACAAGGCCTGGGCCTGCCCCAGAAACACCCTGGGGCCCTGCGCCAGGCGCACTAGGTGTGGGGCAGGCAGGCTCAACCAGGCAGGATCCAAGTGTGGAGGGATTCAGTGTGGGGAGAGAGGATTCTGTGTGGGACAATCTGAGTGAAGGCAGCTCAGTGGGGGGTCTAGACATGTGGGGATTTGGGTGCACAGAGGTTCGTTGAGGGGATT
Source organism: Terrapene triunguis (assembly GCF_002925995.2). Taxonomy (NCBI): domain Eukaryota; kingdom Metazoa; phylum Chordata; order Testudines; family Emydidae; genus Terrapene; species Terrapene triunguis. Next base: position 6,326,553 of record NW_020664489.1, on the reverse strand, counting down.
CCAGGTGCAAGGGGAATGGGACTCTGTAGGGGCTTCCAAGTAAAAGTGGTTGGGGCTCAGCAGAGGGGTCTGGTTGTGAGGGTCTCTGCAGGGAGATCTGCCGGGGGAATGGGGATTGGTGGGTTGGGGATCTGAGTCAAGTTAGTTGGGAGTGGCGTCGGGGGTCTCGATGGGGGGGCTCAGGGAGTTGGGGCTCATCAGGGTGGAGGTTTGAGTGCAGGGAGCTCAGTGGGGGGTGGTCTGGGTGCAGGGGTGGGGGTTTCGAGGCGGGGGGCTCCAAATGCAGGGGTTGAAGTTCAGTGGGGTAGGGTTTGGGTATGGAGGGCTAGGGGGGTTCTGGGTATACGGGGTGAGGCTTGACGGGGGTTGGGCGGATGGCAGAGCAGCTCCTCATACAGTGACCCCTCCCCCTGCAGCTGAGGAGCAATGGGGGCAAGAAGTGGGGAGGGGGAGGAAGAACACAGCCCCAGCCACTCCTTGCAGGGGAAGAGGAAGTCCCATCCTCTCCTGCCTCCAGCCCAGCCAGGACTAGCAGCTGATCCCTCCTCTGGGTAGGAGCCACTGGCTGAGGTGTCCTCAGCCCTGCAGTGATTTACCTCACCACCTGCTGCTCCGGGTGCCTGAAACAATGTACCTGCGCAGCTAGGGAATGGTGTGTGACTGCTCTTGCAGCTTCACTCTGCTTCCTTGTCAGAAAGTCATTTTTCTGCAGGGAAACAAAGAAATCTGCGGGGGACATGAATTCTGCGCATGCGCACTGGTGCAGAATTCCCCCAGGAGTAGAACCTGTAGACAAATATTAAATCGTGCCAATTGCAGTTAAAAATTCAAAGCAGAGAAGTCAAAGCAGAATTTCCATTTTGAAGATTTCATCTATTAGAAACTTCCATTTTCTAAAATATTACTGAAGAGGTTTATAAATTTGGACCAATCAAATGTTTATCAGACTTAGGCTGTTATCAAAGATACTTTTCATGTTTTTATTTTAAAAGCAAAACCCTGGATTTTCTGTAGATAGAAAGTTCACTTATACAGAGATTTACATTATTCTAAAACTGTTTTGATTTAAAACTTCTGGTATTACATACAAAAATAGTAGATTTGCAACTTCTGAAGTAGTTTCCCAGTCCGGAGTCTCTGGCCCCAAGGATTTTTGTATTACAATTAAAGACAGGCAAAATAGATTCATACCAATCATCACGTTTATCTATATCATGGTTCCTATAGGAAGCAATTTCTGTTTTACTCTAAAACCCATTTCAAGGCAATGGCTATCAATTAGAACAATGGAAATCTGCAGGATAGCAAAAACTGATGAGTTCTCAGGATTATGGTCTTCTCAGTAGGGAACAATGAACCTAGAAGTTAATAGTCTAAGTCCTTGCAGTACCTAAACTCCTCCTCAAAGCATCCCCTCCTCCCACCTAGCTCTGGACAATACAATCCCAGAGTACAGACCCACTCTTAGACAGTCATTTTATAGTTTAATATGTTGCAGGGCCGTTTGTATCACAATTTAATTTGTCCCACAGGAAAAGAAAAAAATAGCATCCCTGTCTCTGCTGAACTCAATTTTTAATATCTTACTTAGGTTCAGAAGACAAAGTTCTGGCAAAACTATTCTTCTATAAAACCCTCTTTCTAGGCATTTCTCCAGAATTTAAAACTTCCATTTTGACCAACTAAGTTTTTAGGCCTGACAATGGAGAAAGTTCTATAGGATGCCAAGAGTAAGAAGTATTATTTTAAGTATGAAAAATTTCATAAGTGTATTTCCTTTACATTTGAATGACCCAATTTATTTCACTTAAAATACCAACAACATGACAACTATCACCAGTAACTTCAGAGCACTTAAATTTATCTTTTGATCCTGTCATTCCATTCTTCTAAATGAATGTTTCATAGAAATAATGCTAGAGCCCGGCATGTATAAACAATCTTATCTTAGATAACATATTTGCCATGGTCCCCAAGTTAAAGCAAATGTGGCATTTACCCTAACCTATAAGCTGAAAGCACTGACGTACTGCAAACTGCACTGCAGGACCTTAAAAGGTCTGTGGCATCTCTATCGTTTGGTCCAGTATCAGCAAGTTAGTTTACATGCATAAACATTTTTAGTGACTCTCCTTGCACCTTAGAACAGCTGGTGCTCAAAATAGCCATATAGAAACAAAAAAGAAAAAAAAATCTGTGTGTAAATTCCGAAGATTTTGGATTCTTCATCCCCGCAGTTTTTAGAAAATGACTACAGCCTATTCTTGATGTTTTCTAAGGAATCCATCAATCAATCAAATGAAAGACTGCCATATTTTCTAATAAAGCACTGTATTTCTAAGAAAAGACCATAAAGATCAAGCTTTACTAAGTGTGCTGCGCAATTCTTGGATAAAAGTTTCAAGGACTCTAAAATTTATTCTTTAACTACTCGAGGAGTCCAATGTTCTTGTTTGGAAATCCAGGTTACTGTTTGAGATTGCATGTTTGCCTGCCCTGTTGTCTGTCATGACAGCTGCCATGGATGTCCTATTTCCCAGGCATGCAAGACGCATTAAATGTAAGTTGACTATTAGAAAGCTTCAATTAACAAAGTGGAGGGGTTATGGGGAGGACAGGAGAAGCAGTGCAAAAACATTCTTTTTGACCTGGCAGACAATTTTTAAAAAAATTTTTTAAAGAATGTGCCCCACTGACAAATCTAGATATGTTACCACAGTACTTACAGTTTAAGGAGACTCATGCAAATGTAGACTCCATTTTTTGTCAACTACCTTAGACTGACAGATCTATTTCTAGAAAATACCTCAATCAGTCAGAATATTGACACTTTCCCTTTTTTCATACGTGATTGGAATAGGAGTCCACACTGGTTCCTTTCCATCCAGAACAAGGAAGCACATGCTCGGAAAGATTCCTGTATATGCGACTATACCACCAATATTACTTAAATGATGCTTCATGGGCCCTATGGTTTGCACACTTCGTTTTCGGTTGAGACTCCAACTTGCCACTCACAACTCCTAGCCCAGGGGTCAGCAACCTTTCAGAGGTGGTGTGCCGAGTCTTCATTTATTCACTCTAATTTAAGGTTCTGCTTGCCAGTAATGTATTTTAACATTTTTAGAAGGTCTTTTTCTATAAGTCTATAATATATAACTAAACTATTGTTGTATGTAAAGTAAATAAGGTTTTTAAAATGTTTAAGAATCTTCATTTAAAATTAACTTAAAATGCAGAGCCCCCTGGACTGGTGGCCAGGACCCGGTCAGCATGAGTGCCACCGAAAATCAGCTCGCACGCCGCCGTTGGCACACGTGCCATACGTTGCCTACCCCTGTCTTAGCCCCTTCCACAAGGCTGCAGCTGGCCTTGAGATTCCCCTCACATCTTAAAATTTCAAGTGGACTTCCCTCCTTTCTGCACGGGAAATATCATAAAATGTAGAAACAGTAAGTGTCTAATCTTAAAATGGGACTTCTTGCTTCTTCCTCTTTTGTCTTTCATTTCTTTATTCTACTCTTTTCTCCCTCATATTTGCACTCCATTCACTTTATCCTTCTCTGCCAACTCTGTTCACATCCTTGAGTCTCACTTTTTCCTCCTTCATCTTTCCTTGTATTCCACCACCTTCCTTCCCTTCTTCAAAACCATTCCTAAAGCCTGATCTCAGCACAAAAAAGGTGTCTCCCCTTCTTTGGTTCATTCCCATGTTGTCACAAAGTCTCCATTTCTTCAAGTTGCTCTCCTCCCCTCCCCACCAGTGCTCTGTTAGGCAACATCCTCTTTTACAAGTATCAGAGGGGTAGCCGTGTTAGTCTGGATCTGTAAAAAGCAACAGAGAGTCCTGTGGCACCTTTAAGATTAACAGATGTATTAGAACATAAGAACGGCCGTACCGGGTCAGACCAAAGGTCCATCTAGCCCAGTATCCTGTCTACCGACAGTGGCCAATGCCAGGTGCCCCAGAGGGAGTGGACCAACAGGCAATGATCAAGTGATATCTCTCCTGCCATCCATCTCCATCCTCTGACAAACAGAGGCTAGGGACACCATTCCTTACCCATCCTGGCTAATAGCCATTAATGGACTTAACCACCATGAATTTATCCAGTTCTCTTTTAAACGCTGTTAAAGTCCTAGCCTTCACAAACTCCTCGGGTAAGGAGTTCCACAAGTTGACTGTGCGCTGCGTGAAGAAGAACTTCCTTGTATTTGTTTTAAACCTGCTGCCTATTAATTTAGTTTGGTGACCCCTAGTTCTTGTATTATGGGAATAAGTAAATAAAACTTTTCCTTATCCACTTTCTCCACATCACTCATGATTTTATATACCTCTATCATATCCCCCCTTAGTCTCCTCTTTTCCAAGCTGAAGAGTCCTAGCCTCTTGAATCTCTCCTCATATGGGACCCATTCCAAACCCCTAATCATTTTAGTTGCCCTTTTCTGAACCTTTTCTAGTGCCAGTATATCTTTTTTTAGATGAGACCACCACATCTGTACGCAGTATTCGAGATGTGGGCGTACCATCGATTTATATAAGGGCAATAATATATTCTCAGTCTTATTCTCTATCCCTTTTTTAATGATCCCTAACATCCTGTTTGCTTTTTTGACCGCCTCCGCACACTGCGCAGACATCTTCAGAGAACTATGCATGATGACTCCAAGATCTTTTTCCTGACTTGTTGTAGCTAAATTAGCCCCCATCATATTTGTATGTATAGTCGGGGTTATTTTTTCCAGTGTGCATTACTTTACATTTATCCACATTAAATTTCATTTGCCATTTTGTTGCCCAATCACTTAGTTTTGTGAGAGCTTTTTGAAGTTCATCACAGTCTGCTTTGGTCTTAACTATCTTGAGCAGTTTAGTATCATCTGCAAACTTTGCCACCTCACTGTTTACCCCTTTCTCCAGATCATTTATAAATAAGTTGAATAGGATTGGTCCGAGCACTGACCCTTGGGGAACCCCACTAGTTACCCCTCTCCATTCTGAGAATTTACCATTAATTCCTACCCTTTGTTCCCAGTGTTTTAACCAATTCTCAATCCATGAAAGAACCTTCCCTTTTATCCCATGACAACTTAATTTACATAAGAGCCTTTGGTGAGGGACCTTGTCAAAGGCTTTCTGGAAATCTAAGTACACTATGTCCACTGGATCCCCCTTGTCCACATGTTTGTTGACCCCTTCAAAGAACTCTAATAGATTAGTAAGACACAATTTCCCTTTACAGAAACCATCTTGACTATTGCTCAACAGTTTATGTTTTTCTATGTGTCTAACAATTTTATTCTTAACTATTCTTTCGACTAATTTGCCCGGTACCGACGTTAGACTTATCGGTCTGTAATTGCCGGGATCACCTCTAGAGCCCTTTTTAAATATTGGCATTACATTAGCTATCTTCCAGTCACTGGGTACAGAAGCCGATTTAAAGGACAGGTTACAAACCTTAGTTAATAGTTCCGCAACTTCACATCTGAGTTCTTTCAGAACTCTTGGGTGAATGCCATCTGGTCCTGGTGACTTGTTAATGTTAAGTTTATCAATTAATTCCAAAACCTCCTCTAGTGACACTTCAATCTGTGACAGTTCCTCAGATTTGTCACCTACAAAAGCCGGCTCAGGTTTGGGAATCTCCCTAACATCCTCAGCCATGAAGACTGAAGCAAAGAATCCATTTAGTTTCTCCTCAATGACTTTATCGTCTTTAAGCGCTCCTTTTGTATCTCGATCTTCAAGGGGCCCCACTGGTTGTTTAGCAGGCTTCCTGCTTCTGATATATTTAAAAAACATTTTGTTATTACCTTTGGAGTTTTGGGCTAGCCGTTCTTCAAACTCCTCTTTGGCTTTTCTTATTACATTCTTGCACTTAATTTGGCAGTGTTTATGCTCCTTTCTATTTGCCTCACTAGGATTTGACTTCCACTTTTTAAAGGAAGTCTTTTTATCTCTCACTGCTTCTTTTACATGGCTGTTAAGCCACGGTGGCTCTTTTTTAGTTCTTTTACTGTGTTTCTTAATTTGGGGTATACATTGAAGTTGGGCCTCTGTTATGGTGTCTTTAAAAAGCGCCCATGCAGCTTGCAGGGATTTCACTTTAGTCACTGTACTTTTTAACTTCTGTTTAACTAACCCCCTCATTTTTGCATAGTTCCCCCTTTTGAAATTAAATGCCACAGTGTTGGGCTGTTGAGATGTTCTTCCCACCACAGGGATGTTGAATGCTATTGTATTATGGTCACTATTTCCAAGCGATCCTGTTATAGTTACCTCTTGGATCAGCTCCTGCGCTCCACTCAGGACTAAATCTAGAGTTGCCTCTCCCCTTGTGGGTTCCCGTACCAGCTGCTCCATGAAGCAGTCATTTAAAGTATCGAGAAATTTTGTCTCTGCATTTCGTCCTGAAGTGAAATGTTCCCAGTCAATATGGGGATAATTGAAATCCCCCACTATTATTGAGTTCTTAATTTTGATAGCCTCTCTAATTTCCCTTAGCATTTCATCATCACTAGCACGGTCCTGGTCAGGTGGTCTATAATAGATACCTAATGTTATATTCTTATAAGAGCATGAAATTTCTATCCATAGAGATTCTATGGAACATGTGGATTCACTTAAGATTTTTACTTCATTTGATTCTACATTTTCTTTCACATATAGTGCCACTCCCCCCCCGGCACGACCTGTTCTGTCCTTCCAATATATTTTGTACCCCGGAATGATTATTTCCCATTGATTGCTTTCAGTCCACCAGGTTTCTGTGATGCCTATTATATCAATATCCTCCTTTATCACGAGGCACTCTAGTTCACCCATCTTATTATTTAGACTTCTAGCATTTGTGTACAAGCACTTTAAAAACTTGTCACTGTTTATTTATCTGCCCTTTTCTGATGTGTCCGATTCTTTTTTATGTGAATGTTTATCATCTAATCTGGCCCTTACATTATCCTCCTCCATCCTCTGCTCCTGACTATAACCTAGAGATTCTCTATTATTAGACTCTCCCCTAAGAGAAGTCTCTGTCCGATCCACATGCTCCTCTGCAGCAGTCAGCTTTCCCCCATCTCCTAGTTTAAAAACTGCTCTACAACCTTTTTAATGTTTAGTGCCAGCAGTCTGGTTCCACTATGGTTTAGGTGGAGCCCATCTCTCCTGTATAGGCTCCCCCCATCCCAAAAGTGTCCCCAGTTCCTAATGGAAGTAAACCCCTCCTCTCTACACCATCGTCTCATCCACGCATTGAGACTTTGAAGCTCTGCCTGCCTACCTGGCCCTGCGCGTGGAACTGGGAGCATTTCTGAGAATGCCACCATAGAGGTCCTGGATTTCAGTCTCTTCCCTAGCAGCCTAAATTTGGCCTCCAGGACGTCTCTCCTACCCTTCCCTATGTCATTGGTACCTACATGTACCACGACCACTGGCTCCTCCCCAGCACTACACATAAGTTTGTTTAGATGCCTCGAGAGATCCGCAACCTTCGCACCAGGCAGGCAAGTCACCATGCGGTTCTCCTGGTCATCATAAACCCAGTTATCTACGTTTCTAATGATCGAATCTCCCATTACTAACACTTGCCTTTTTCTAGCAACTGGAGTTCCCTCCCCCGGAGAGGCAACCTCAGTGCGAGAGGTAACCCCAGCTCCATCTGAAAGGAGGGTCCCAACTATGGGAAGGTTTCCCTCTGCTCCCGTTGACTGCTCTGCTTCCCTGGGCCTTTCATCCTCCTCAACAGCAAAGGGGCTGTCTGACCGGAGGTGGGACAATTCTACAGTGTCCCGGAAAGCCTCATCAACATACCTCTCTGCCTCCCTTAGCTCCTCCAGTTCCGCTACCCTGGCCTCCAAAGTCCATACATGGTCTCTGAGGGCCAGGAGCTCCTTGCACCGAATGCACACATACGCCACCCGCCCACAGGGCAGGTAATCATACATGCTGCACTCAGTGCAATAAACTGGATAGCCCCCACTCTGCAGCTGGGCTTCTGCCTGCATTGTCTCCTAGTTAATGAAAGGGTTGTTTAAGCAAAAAGTTTTGAATGTAGTTTGGTTTATAGGTTTTAAGGGGAATAAAGGGACCACCGCTCCCTTCCCACTCCCCTTCCAAACTCCCTTGCGAAACTCCGTTAGCAGCCCCTGTTCGCAAAAGCTCCCTGGTCACTTGTGCGCTGCTTTATAAAGCCCTGGCCTATGTGAATGTCCCGCCCACTGATTAAGGCTCAGCCACTTACCAGAGGCTTCTAGCTTTCAGATCTTCCTTTGAAGCTCACAGCTTCCAACTGCCAGCCACAGCACACGGTCCTTCAAACAACCAAACGAACAAACAGACTGACAAACACAAGCTCAGCACACAGCAAGTAACCCCCAAACACAAACAAACACACACTACACACAGTCACTTACCCCTTATTGGAGCATAAGCTTTCATGGGTGAATACCCACTTCGTATGACATGCATCTGATGAAGTGGGTATTCACCCACAAAAGCTTATGCTCCAATACATCTGTTAGTCTTAAAGGTGCCACAGGACTCTCCGTTGCTTTATCCTCTTTTACATTCTGCCTTCTGTAATGCCCTCCTGGAGTGACAAGCTTTATGGGTGCTCAGACTGATACTGCTAGAGCTTATGGCTCTCAAGCATTCTTTTTTAAAGGCTGCTCCCCAGAGACAATAGACTTACTTCAAGTCTTAAGATCACCCTGCTTTAGAGTTACAATGGACTTAATACAACAAGGGGTTGGACATAAGATTTGCAAAACTACGCCAGTAGCTGGAAACAGTATCCTTTGTGCCAAGTTTTCAGTTATGGTGAAAGTCAGGCGCAGCAATCACTAGGGTAGATGGTAATATCCGAGAGCATGTAAGATTCTTCTATCCACTTCTTCCACCCTATCCCTGCACCACAGGATGTTGGGGAACACATCCTTGGTAGCTATACTTAAGATTGAAATGCTTCATGGTATACAGATTTCTGATCGGGCAGGCCTAGCTTGTCGGATAAAATGCTGACAAGTATTCACTGGAGCGTAATTCAAAAAAGGGTTATGAAAAGGAGAGCAGAAACAAGTTACCCAGAAAATGTTTCTCCTACTTTTGTAAATAAAACCTATAAGAGATCCACACCTACCGTGTTTCAGTTGCTTCTCCTGTAAAAGTAGTTTCCACTACAGCTCTCTTCTCTCTCCCCCCTCCTTCCTCCTCTCGTTTCTTCTTCTTTTGCTCCTGCTCTCACTTGTCTTGTTCCTTTTTTCGCTTGCTCTGTCTCTCCCCTGTTTTACCTGTGATAGTCCTTTCTGCTCCTGCTCCTCCCTATTTTTGTTTACCCTTCACTGTGCTCTTTTCATGTGTGAGGACCACAAGCGTAGAAAAGACCTTTTTTATTCCCTCCAGAAGACAAGCAACATTTGGAAAGTGCAACAGATACAGCTCCCATACTCTCAGCTCCCACCCCATTCTGCACCAACCTTCCTTCTTCCTTTCCATAGTTGGCTCTCTTCACTGAATCCCAAAGAAACCTTGTCTCCTCCATTAATCCAGGCTGCCAGAACTCACTCTACTTCATACTGCTAGTGTACCAGTTTCCATGTTTTGCAGATTTTCGGTATGCACCTGACCTGTCAATCAAACTAGCAGCCATGCAAAAAGCCTTCTGGGCCAGCAGTAAAAGGAGAAATTTTCTGGTGCCTTGGTCAAAAGCATGTGCTGGTTTTGAAAGGCATACAAAAGGCATTATTTTGCCTTTTGTATGCCTTTTATTAACAGGTACCAGAAGTTCCCATATCTTCTACTTGTAATGTCACAAAAAACAATGCATTTTGATGTCTTTAGCGTATCAAGTATCACCAGCAAATTTCACAAAAACGGGAATGCATTCTTCCAAAAAAAAGTTAAAACTTGAGGTGTACGTCCAAGTTATCTAGAGACACTCGACACAAAACAAAAACTCTTCAGTTTTGAGTTTTGCTTTTTTGTTACGGTAGATATGACTGATTCATAAGAATGGACAGAGCCATCAGCAAACTAGAGAACTTGTCAAGTTGACATGAATTTTGCAAGTTAGTCAGGAAACATAGCATTTCCTTTGCTCTTATTTTGAGAGAAGTATTTAGTTTTACATTAATACTGCTACAGTACTCTATAAAATGTACTAATACACTCTGAAAAGTAAGTTTTGGTGATACATGAACTAGAGAACTCTGCTATCAAGATACTTGTTGAGATCTAGATAGAAGCTACCAATGTATCTGAGAATTATAAAATTAACATATTGGCAAATTGTGCTAGGTTCTAATACATCTGGATTCCAACTGAATGTTTTAGATCACCTTTGAAATGATCCCAACTAGTCTCCGAAGTTATTACCTCCATAGGGAAATGAGGAGAATTCATACCTTTGCTACTGGCTTCATTTGAGATGGTTTTCTACTAGGCTAATTTAATAGGGCAGCAGTGCACTGACTGACATTGAGAGAACTTCATCTTCAGAATGTAAGATTAAAGCTTCATTATTTAGGTGAAAGCTTAAATTGTGCAGAATGTGAACTCTAGAAAACTGCAGTTGCAACTGTCCCATTTTGCTTCTAGTGGAACCTGTTATTAGCTAAGTAAGGTTTACTGCTACTCCTGCTGTCCTAAACAAAAACAAATTACCCCTAACAGCATATAAGTTTTCGCACGGGTAGCACTAAAAGGTAACATACATATAACTATTAATACTTAACACCTAGAAGCCACAAGCAGGTCAGACCTCAAATGTACCAGACATCATACAAACAAAAATTACATACTTCACAGAGCTTAAATTTAAAATGCCAGCTGCTGCTATGATGATACAATTAATATTCTACGGTCTCTCACTTAATCCTTTTGCATATCAAATACTATTAAAAGAGCATGGACAACAAAACCTGTAAATTAACGCTTTTCCACTTTGAGGGAAAATGGCTTTGATGCATAATACTAGCCACAGAACTTCAGAAACAAAAGTTTGGCTCAAATATTAAGTCCATGAACAAATGTGCACTAATTATCTAGGTGCACACATGCCACCTTGACCGCACACTGGGTTCCATGCACCTCAAGTCAGTTACACATAAAAATGTGCATTGTCTTTTTGAAAGATTAGGTAGTTATACACAAAGTATTAAGTATTGGGGGGGCGGCGGCAGGAATTCAGTTTGTTTGCTAGTTGCTAATCCAAGACAAGTTTACTTCTGTATACACTTCATCTCATTGATTGAGCAGATTCTACTAATGCACAAATAAAATGTCAGATTAAAAAAAAAACGAGTTCCTTTTCTAAGAATGAAGTTAAGAGTGTATGTGTGTATATTAGTAGCTCTGTGCTTTATATATAAACAAATTAATATTTTGGACTGTTCAAATTTTATACATTTTATAAGCTTAGCAAAATATTTAAAGGTATGACTTACCAGGACTGTGATGAGTCACAGATTCTCCATTTTGAAACACATCTCCAGCCACATTCATTCTACCAGGATTGAAAGGTCCTACACCAGTCTTGGTCTGTGAAGTTAAAGATGGGGTGTATGTTTGTATATTAACACCAAAATTACTTGACTGCAGTCCGTTAGACACATCTCCCAAGTTGGTATTCTGCAGTGATGTTACATGTGTAATCATTAAGTTCATGTCACGCCCTTCAGTATTTTCTAAATGACCATCATTCACAGAGCTCATACCTGTTTCTAATGTGGTAACATTAGCAATCTGAATTTCAGAGTCTGGTTCTGTGGTTATACCACTATTACCTATTCCTGCATTTACCTTACTTCTTGAAAAACTGGAAGCTGAGAATTCCATATCGCTGGATCTATTTTTACACTCTGGAAGTCTTCGTTCATTAAAACTGGAAGCATTCTTCTCTTGTCCTTGATCTGTTTCAATATCTTCTTCATCATCAATAATAATAGTCTCGCTTATACTTCCCTTTTGAGAACTTAAATCTTTTGAAGGAGGAAGCATTTTGGAATCATTTCCTTGAAGCTCGTCGCTTTTTGATGAAATAAATGCAATGTTTCTCTGATCTGATATCAGTGATGTAGAAGTCTGTGGAGGTTGTATAGGTTCAATAAAAACAACATCATCATCATCTTCTATAGATGAGTTTTGGAACTTATTAGTTCTAGAAACTAGAGTATTAGGCGGACCTCCAAAAGAATTTCCTATTTTTGCAAGACCAGTTGCCATGGCAGTAGTTCCTAGTAAACCAGAAGTATGTTCAGACAGTTCTAATCCTCCCAGAGAACTTCTGTCCATTCCAGATAAGCTGTTTTGTAAGTAAAAGAGAAACAAAAGTAATTTAAGTACAAGATTTAACTTCTTTAAATACCAAGTATTCCATAAAATTTAAAAAGTCAGCTTTTACTTATTTTCTCTTCTTAACTAGATCTTAATGTCAGCTCAAGATTTCTATCGGCCTTCTCTTTTAGAAGAACTTTTACTCGTTATGCTACCTAACACCACTCCCACATCATAACATGCTAGTAAGAATGGAGGTTCACTACCAGTTTCACAGAACTTTTGCCAACAGAACAGCTATGTGCTGTTAAGTTTAGCAAGATACATGTTGGAAACATCAATAGAATTTAGCACAATTGTCACCTTTTTGTTGCCATTTAATACTTAGGCTTAATTTCCTATCCCTATACCCCACACCTTTCTTGTATGCACGATAGGTCAAATAGCATTGCCTCTGCTCAACTGCAAGGCAAGGTCAAGAGAACAGATATTTAAAGTTGTCAGTTTTTATTCCTCTTAAAATGGCATGAAAACATCTCAACAGCAAATGCACAAATTACGTGCCTAGTAAAAGACTTGCTTTGCATGGACTAATGCTCACAAGGTGTAGGCTAACCAAGACTACTTCACAGTCTGAATTAGAAAGCATAAACCCCATCACAGGGTTCCAGCCCAGTTGAAGTGTGGTGGGGGAAGCAAACGAGGGTAAAAGCCTTGGAATAGCTGGACGCTAAAGGAAGAAAGGAAAACATTGACTCTGCCAACCTTCAACTCTGACCACTGCAAGGGAGCAATGAAAGGAGGCTCATTTTAGGTCCTGGCTCCTTCTCTAATATTCTTTAACAAGTTGTAAGAGATTCACTTCCTATCTCCTCAACATCAGATGCTGCTGCAGGTTCCTTCATCCACTACTCATCTTGCATGTGGCATTTTGTTTTCAGCTGGTCTTTTTGTAGTTTTGGGGAGGCTGCTGGGTTTAATCTTGTGGATACTGGCATGAGTACATTTAATACACCAAAAGAAACCTTAGCCCTGGATATTTGCTTTTATGTATTATATAAGACTAAATATATAATCAGGGCCAATGGAAAGGACATAATAGAAACAGAGTTCACAGCAGCTGTTGGTAAATGAAGTGCATTGGTGCTACTGCAGGCACTGGGAAGACTATCAAGATAACTGCATGATAATATACTCAAACACATACCTGAATTTGCACGTGTGATACCATCAACTCTTTGTATACTTTATGACAGAAGATTATTCAAGGCTGGAAAAATGTCTTTGTGGATTTCTGCAAGTAACCTTTAAAAAAAAAAAAAAAAAAAAGGGTGGGGTGGGGAGTATTCTTCCCCAATACTCACCCATCCAGAAATCCACTGCAGCCTGTTTACCTTAATAAGTTGATCCCAAGTGCTCCAGTGTAGGGTCTATTCCTCTTATATCAATTAACTTAATGCCCTTGGTTGAAATGTCCTGAAATAGAGATAAAAATAAACTCTCATGATCCTAACATACATAAGAGGAGGTTACTCACCCTGTGCAGTAACTGACGTTCTTCGAGATGAGTGTCCCTGTGGGTACTCCACTCCAGGTGTTGGTGCGTCCCTGCGCCTTTGCTCGGAGATTTTTTGCAGCAGTACTCGTAGCGGCCACGCATGCACAGAGGCTGCCCCCCGCTGTAAGTCTAGGTTAATAGTACGCATGCATGGCCGGTCTCCTCAGTTCCTTCTCTACAACGGAGGCCACCCCAACTCCGAAGTAGAGGGGAGGAGGGTGAGTAGTGGAGCACCCACAGGGACACTCATCTCAAAGAACGTTAGTTACTGCACAGGGTGAGTAACCTCCTCTTCGAGAGAGAGATGTCCCTGTGGGTGCTCCACTCCAGGTGACTTTAAAGCTGTGTGTCTTAAGGAGGTAGGGACTTCAGATCTGATAGGAACGCCGTAGATAGTACAGCCCTGCCCAAACGTATATCAGATAGAGGGCCTTGAGTAAGGGCATAGTGTTTAACAAATGTGTGCTCAGAGGACCAGGTGGCTGCTTTACAGATATCAGCCAGGGGAACTTTGCGTAAGAATGCTACAGAGGCAGCCAGAGATCTGCTACAGAGGCAGCCAGAGATCTTACGCAAAGTGGAGTGTGTTCTGATGCCGTCTGGAGGTGTAACTTTCTTCATCTGATAGCACAACCGGATGCACTGAGAAATCCAGTTTGAAAGTCTCTGGGTAGAAATAGGCGTACCTTTGGAGCGCTCTGCGATGGAGATAAAAAGTCTAGAAGAATTTCTAAAAGGTTTGGTTCTATCCAAATAGAAGGACATGGCCCTGCGTACATCTAGTGTATGCACTGAGGCTTCGAACGAGTTCACATGTGGTTTCGGAAAAAAGGTCGGTAGGTGTATCGGCTCATTAACGTGGAATGACGAGTGCACCTTTGGAAGAAATTTGGGGTGTAATCTGAGGGTAACCTTGTCTTTGAAAAATAGCGTATATGGTGGGTCTGCCATAAGAGCTGCTATTTCTCCTGCCCGTCTGGCAGAGGTAATTGCCACTAAAAATGCTGTTTTCATCAAAAGGTGTAAAAGGGAGCACGTAGCTAGGGGTTCAAATGGTTGTTGAGTTAGGCAAGATAGTACTAGATGAAGGTCCCATGGGGTGGTAGGTGGTTTAATGTCTGGGTATAGGGTTTGGAGTCCCTTGAGGAAAAGTTTGGTGATAGGATGAGCAAAGACAGAAGTGTCATCAATTTTCTCATGAAAAGTTGTAATAGCAGCTAAATGGACCCTGATGGAGCTGAAAGAAAGGCCGGAATGCTTAAGGTCCAATAGATAGTCAAATATGAGCGAAAGAGATACCGACGTGGGACAAAGTTGTTTAACTGAACACCAATGTGTGAATCGTTCCCACTTTCGTAGATAGGTGGTGCGAGTAGATTGTGTTCTGCTATGTAGGAGCACCCTTTGAACTTGTTCAGAGCAATCTAGTTCGCTTTGGGAGAACCATGTAGGAACCAGGCTTTGAGGTGAAGCATGGACAGGTTGGGGTGGAGAAAGCGGCCGTGATAGGAGGTTCGGGATGAGAGGCAAGGAGATTGGTGGTCGAATCGACATTCTGGTGAGAAACGGAAACCACGGTTGTCTGGGCCACGACGGGGCAATTAGGATCACCGTGGCCCGGTCTGTTCGTATTTTTATTAGGACCCTGTTGAGAACCGGTATCGGGGGAAACGCATAGAGTAAGTTTCGGTGCCATGGGATCATGAATGCGTCTCCCAGGGAATGTTTGCCCAGTCCTGCTCTGGAGCAAAAATTGGGGCATTTCTTGTTTTTTGTAGCTGCAAAAAGGTCTATGGTTGGGTAACCCCAAATGCTGAATACGTTGTGAATGGTTTTCTCATCTATCTCCCACTCGTGGTCCCATGGGAAGCGTCTGCTTAGTTCGTCCGCTGTGGTGTTCATTACTCCGGGGAGATAGGCAGCCGATACCCGGATGTTGTTCGCAATACACCAATTCCAGAGCTTCGTAGCCTCTGTGCACAGCGAATGGGATCGAGCTCCTCCCTGCCTGTTTACATCAAACATGCATGCAATGTTGTCTGTCATTATGCGTACGTGATGATTCTTGATTAGTGGCAGGAAGTGACGGCACGCATTGCGAATAGCTCAAAGTTCTAGGACATTTATGTGCAGGGAGGTCTCGGTTGAAGACCATAGCCCCTGGACTGTGTGGTGAGACATGTGTGCACCCCAGCCTGTCAGAGATGCATCGGTCGTCAGTATGAGGGATGGAGCCTGCTGAAGAAAGGGGACTCCAGAGCAGAGGTTGGAGTGAACTGTCCACCAGTGTAGAGAATCTTTGACTCGGACAGGTATGGAGAGAGTCTTGTTTAGAGACTGCACATTCGGTCTGTAAACCATGGCCAACCACGCTTGGAAGCACCTCATGTAGAGGCGTGCATTCTGGATGACAAAAATGCACGAGGCCATGTGACCTAGTATTTGTAGGCAGTCTCGGACAGTCACCTGGGGACTGTTGCGAATTTTTGTGGCCAGTTGGCTTATGGAGTGGAAGCGGTCGGGTGGGAGAGATGCCAATCCTGTCCGGGAGTCGAGGTATGCTCCTATGAACTCCAGATGCTGGGTGGGGCATAATGTGGATTTGTTTCTGTTTATTTGCAGGCCTAGAGATAGGAAACAATTGACGGTAAGCCGCGTGGATCGGAGAGCTTCGTCGAACGTTGAAGCTTTGAGGAGGCAATCGTCTAGGTAAGGAAATATTACGATCCCTTGTTTTCTGAGGTCGGCAGTAACTACGGCTAGGATCTTGGAAAAAACACGGGGGGCCGTGGACAGTCCGAAGGGGAGAACCCTGTATTGAAAATGGGTTGAGCCAAGACTAAAACGTAGGAATCGTCTGTGGGCCAGGTGTATAGTCACATGAAAATAGGCATCTTGTAGGTCAAGGGCAGAAAACCACTCGCCCTGCTCCAACGCTGGGATTATGGTGGTGAGGGTAACCATCTTGAACTTTTGCTTTCTGACAAATTTGTTGAGCCGCCTGAGGTCGAGGATTGGTCGCCATCCCCCATTTTTCTTTTCTGTTAAAAAATAATGGGAGTAAAAACCCTTCCCTTTGTGTCGTTCTGGCACAATTTCTACTGCTCCCAGATGAAGGAGATGTTGCACTTCTTGGAGGAGTAGCTGCTCGTGAGAGGGGTCCCTGAAGAGGGACGGGGAGGGTGGGTGGGTGGGAGGCAAGGAGAGGAAGGGGATGGCGTATCCAATTGTAACTACCTCTATGACCCACTTGTCGGAGGTAATGTTCTTCCATTGGTGGGAGAATGGTCATAGGCGGTGTCCAAAGATAGGTGTGTTGGCTGAAGTGGGAACGCTGTTTTCTAAACCCTCGACCAAGGCTTCAAATCTGCCTATTAGTTGGAGGGGGTTGAGGCGCCCCTGCAGAATTGGGACGACGACGCTGGAATCTTGGTCTTTAACGTTGTTGTTCCTGTGGTCTATGGGAGTGTTGTGTAAATACGGGATAGCGTGGATGTAGGTACGGTTGGTATCAATATTGTCGTCTTCTGGTCATACGTGTCTGGAGACCTAAAGACCGGAGGGTTGCCCTTGAGTCCTTCATTGAATGAAGCACGTCGTTTGTGGTAGAAGCAAAAAGTTTATCATCGTCAAAGGGAAGATCTTCAATGGTGCTCTGAACTTCTCGAGGAAAGAAAGAGGAGGAGAGCCATGAACCCCGTCGCATGACCACTGCTGTGGCGGTCAATCTTGCTGCAGTGTTGGCTACATCGAGGGCCACTTGAAGAGCGTTACGTGATATGATTTGTCCCTCGGAAACCAGAGCTGTGAATTGTTGTTTCTTCTGTTCTGGAATGTCGTCAATAAAATCCATGAATTTATTATAGTTTTTGTGACCATATTTTGCAAGGACTGCAGTATAATTAGCTATACGAAATTGTAGGGTCGAGGATGCGTATACTTTACGACCAAAGAGATCCAAGCGTTTACTGTCCTTGTTGGCTGGGGTGGAACGGGAATACTGTTGTTTGGCCCTTTGGTTCGCAGCGCCTACTACCAATGAGTTTGGCGCCAGGTGGGTAAAAAGGAATCCAGGGCCCTTTGAAGGGATAAAGTACTTCCTGTCCGCTTGTTCACAGGTAGGTAGGCTTGTAGCTGGAGTCTGCCAGATGGACTTAGCGGGTTCTAAAAGGGCTACGTTGATTGGTAATGCCACCCTAGAGGAAGAAGAGGGCTGTAGGATGTCCGTTAGCTCATACTGTTGTTCAGTGACTTCCTCCAAGGTAGTTCTCAAGTCACTGGCAACTCTTTTAAAGAGGTCTTGGAATTTTGCGTAGTCATCCGACGGTGTTGGAGGAAGGGGAAGTAAGGCTTCTCCAGGCGTTACCTCCGGCTCTGCTGGAATAGGAGCAGGGCTAGGTTGATCCTGGAAGTGTGACTGTGCTGCCAGGTGTCTTGTATCACTGGCAGATTCATCAGGTGGTGGCGCTAGACCAGTGTTGCGCCTGGTCGAATTGCCGTAGCGCACGTATTCTCGAGGGTACGATGCCCATCGTGTCCAATATTGCCATGGTGGTGGGTAGGGCATAGGTGGTGCCATCCAGGAGTTCACCCCGCAGGGGGCAGGATCCTGAGAATAGGATGAGGTCGTTTTCTTATAACTTCTATTGACTGGGGTCTGGGAGTGGGAGTCTTGATATGGAGAAAAAACTTCCTCACTGGAGGAAGACTGTTCAGATCCTGACTTAGGCATTGGAGAAAAACAGGCATTCATCAGGGAAGACTGCAGGATAGGTGATACCAATAGATCTGCTGTCTGAGTAAATTGAAATGGTGAGGCTCCTGCGTGAGGTGAAAGCTGTGCAGGGGGAGGTTGCCGTGCGGGAACATTCCTCTGAGCAGGGGTTTTGCTTGTGATCTCCCTGTCAGTCTGCTCCGCGGTTGTCGGTGCCGGGGGTAGCAACATCAGCCTGCAGGGGATCAGGCATGTTATGAAATGTCGGCACAGCATCCATCGCGGTGCCGAACGGTGCCATAAGAGAGGCAGGCAACTGAAAGCCTGGAGCCTCGGCACCGAAGCCTCGCGCCGCCGCCGCAGCCTCAGGCGGCTTTCGCGCGGTTCCTGAGGAGCCCGGCTCATCAAAAGTTGCTGAAGCGAGGAAACACAGGCAGGGAGACCGTTGATCTGCCTGAAGAAATCTTGTGCCTCATAACCTTCGTTAGTGAAGAAGGCTGTCCTTTCTTTGTAGATTTTTTCAGTTTTTTTGAGGCGGGGGGGGCTGTGGCGGGCAGCGGAGCCGGATTCAGCGCCTGGGTCTGAAACTGACCCAATAGACTTTTGCAGGAGGAGCAGTTTAAGTCTAAGCTCCCTGTCCTTCCATGCCCTGGAACTAAGTTTACTGCAGTGGGCACATTTTTGGTGAATGTGGGCTTCCCCCAAACATTTTATACACTGTGAGTGGCCATCTGACAGCGGGATAGCCTTCTTACATGTAGAACAGCGCTTGAAGCCTGTGGAGCCAGGCATGGCCGAAGCAGCTGCAGCTGACAGAAAAAACTTTTTTTTTTTTTGGGTAACAGATAAAAGAGGTAATTAACTACACTAACAAAGAACTGACAACAAACTAACTACTCGAAGGGTAATTGTAGCAAGAGTGAGGGATTTCCTAAGGAGTCTGCTGAGCTCCGTCTCAGGCCGGGGATGGTAGAGAAGGAACTGAGGAGACCGGCCACGCATGCGTACTATTAACCTAGATTCACAGCGGGGGGCAGCCTCTGCACATGCGTGGCCGCTACGAGTACTGCTGCAAAATATCTCCGAGCAAAGGCGCAGGGACGCACCAACTCCTGGAGTGGAGCACCCACAGGGACATCTCTCGAAGAAGAACAACAGGTTCTTTTCTCTCCCCCGCCGCTGCCCAAAGTCTTACCAACCAGGATAACAAGTCTGTTTCCTTCACACCAGAAGAGAGAGTTTAGAAAGACTTTTTTTTAAAATATCAGAGGGGTAGCCATGTCAGCCATGCGTCTGACGAAGTGAGTATTCACCCACGAAAGCTTATGCTCCAATACATCTGTTAGTCTTTAAGGTGCCACAGGACTCTTTGTTGCCTTTTTTTTTTTTAAAGTGATGTCATCCTTCTGTATAAGAGGTGCTGTCCAGCTCACAGTACTTAGAATTATTTGTTCTCTGGGTGGGTAACGCACTATTACGTAACAGTTCAATCACATAATACTAACAGAATGCACGAATATCAGTTTAGTTGTTCCTGAATGATAGATAAAACTGATTATGCTATTAGAGTGTCCTAGCCAAGAGTTGGGAACTGAAGCGGTCATCTCTCCCAGAAGGTACACATTCCAGATTTTACACTAGGCACAGTTTGTAATTGGAGCGCATTTTAGTTGATACTATATAGCAGGGGTCGGCAACGTTTGGCACGCGGCTCGCCAGGGTAAGCACCCTGGCGGGCTGGGCCAGTTTATTTACCAGCTGACGCGGCAGGTTCGGACGATCACGGCCCCCACTGGCTGCAGTTCGCCGTCCTGGGCCAACGGGGGCGGTGGGAAGCCGCAGCCAGCACATCGCTCACCCGGGCCGCTTCCCGCTGCCCCCATTGGCCCGGGACGGCGAACCACGGCCAGTGGGGGCCACGATCGGCCGAACCTGCCGCGTCAGCAGGTAAACAAACTGGCCCGGTTCGCCAGGGTGCTTACCCTGGCAAGCCACGTGCCAAACGTTGCCGACCCCTGCTATATAGATACACAGACATGTTCATTAAAAGCACGTGGAGATGATTGCAATTATTTTAAGCAAAAGGTACTAAGATTCAAGCAGCTCTCAGGGCAAATCTACATTTAAAAAGCTGCAGCGGCTGCTGAAGCACTTTAATGAAGATGCTACTACACCGACAGGTGAGCTTCTCCCGTTGGCATAGTTAATCCACTTCCACGAGAAGTGGTAGCTACATCAACTGGAGAAACTCTCCCATCGACAAAGCACTGTCTACCCGGGGGTTAGGTCAGTATAACCGCGTTGCTCAAGGGGTGTGGATTTTTCAATGCTAGGAAGAGGTTTATAAATTGTAGGGAGATCCTGCCAACTGTTATCCAGTCAATATTCTATTCCTTCAATTTCAGTGCATCATCTTAAATGGATTTTTACCAACGTCTATCAATTAAAATCAAATCCTCCCAAGACTACACATGTGTAGGTACATAAACTGCAATAACTTCAATGAAGTTTCATCCACTTACCCCAGGTCTGAACTTTGGCCTTTGACTACAAGGTTGTTACAATGTGTTAGTCAAGGCAATTCACATACAGATTATACTTCACTTGGCCAATTTAGGGTCTGCTAAGTCATTTGGCTATATTAGTTAGGCTTGAAACCAGGTGCTCCACTAATCACATAAACACTTTAATTCCCTTAATTTAACTTCCTCTCATTTCTTTCTAACCAATGACATTCATTACTTATGCATCTTCATTGTCTGACCCTTCTTGAGTTTGACTCTCTCAAAAAGTTAGCTTATTGTAGAGTTTTACTGTATGATGCTGTCAAGGAACATTTTCCAGTTTAATAGCATGATGTGTAACATTTCTTACTACTTATAAACAACCTCAAAGAGCAGGTACTGAAGTGCACTTATGCACCATTGATTGTAAGATTGCCGCCTGTATGTACTGAAAGGCTATGTTTGGATTTTCTTCTTATTTTAAAAACACAAGAATATTGACATTTTATTTTAGAAGAATTGCCAAACTTTGTAGAAAAGAAATCAGTCATGTTTTGGACCTACCAATCTCAGTGAATCAAAGTTACTGATTGTGAAAAAGTTCTTTAAGGAAAGCATGGTGAAACAGCATTCAATGCCAAAGCCGGCACTGTCCAAAGAATTAATTTTTAGGTATTTTCTTGTGGAAGAGAAGAGGAGAAATGGATCAGCTCAGAAAGGTACTAACGCCACAGGGAGTCCCAGGTGCTTATATGCTCTATTCATAAAGTTGGGTGCATTCTGCATCTGGCATTTAGGCTGAGGGTAAAACTCAGGGTATGTCTACACCCAGCCGCTAGTTCGGCGGCTGGCAATCGAAGTTCTGGGTTCGACTTATCGCGTCTTGTCTGGACGCGATAAGTCGAACCAGGAAGTGCTCGCCGTCGACTGCGGTACTCCAGCTAGATGAGAGGAGTACCGCGGAGTCGACGGGGGAGCCTGCCTGCCGCGTGTGGACCGAGGTAAGTTCGAACTAAGGTACTTCGAACTTCAGCTACGTTATTCACGTAGCTGAAGTTGCGTACCTTAGTTCGATTTGGGGGTTTAGTGTAGACCAAGCCTCAGTGTTATGAAGGTACTTAGGTGGCTTCAAGCTACAGCATGAATTGGACTTTTTGCCCTACCTGGGTGATGACAGCCATCAAGTAGTTACTGGAGCCACAGCTGATTGAGATTTAACAGTTTTTGTAAGTGGGAGGCACATGCTTGTAATTCTTAAAGAATTTATTGAGGCCCCTACTCAAGAAAATATCTTTTTCCAGAGATTATCATTGGTTGGTTTCTTAATTTCCCTTATCCTGTCCAATTGGGGTTTAAGCACAGGTATGGTCTAGAAACACCTTTGGTGGCATTAGGTTGAAGATTTCCTCCTTGCAATGGATGAACCTAGAACATCTATGCTCACCGGATCAGTCAGCAGCTTTTGAAATCATTGACTATGAGGTTCCATTAACTTGCCTATTGACCTAGCAGGCATGAATTCTGTTTGGAGTAGTCCCATCTTTGAGAGATCAGGAAGTTACAATTCCACACCACTACCTTCTACTCTGAGGCTTCTCTCCTATGAAGGAGATAGGTGTCTGTACTGTCAGCCCCTCCTGACCAACATGCAAATGAGGCCCTTGGAAGAGTTAGTGAGGAGATATGGGTTGTGATGTGATCATTATGTTAATCACCATCCTGTAGTTGGAAGAAATTATACTGGGGCTCCTGACAGAGCATGCAACCAACATTTCAACTACAGGCAAGAACTTATTCATAGATTCATAGATTCATAGATTCTAGGACTGGAAGGGACCTCGAGAGGTCATCGAGTCCAGTCCCCTGCCCGCATGGCAGGACCAAATACTGTCTAGACCATCCCTGATAGACATTTATCTAACCTACTCTTAAATATCTCCAGAGATGGAGATTCCACAACCTCCCTAGGCAATTTATTCCAGTGTTTAACCACCCTGACAGTTAGGAACTTTTTCCTAATGTCCAACCTAGACCTCCCTTGCTGCAGTTTAAGCCCATTGCTTCTTGTTCTATCCTCAGAGGCTAAGGTGAACAAGTTTTCTCCCTCCTCCTTATGACACCCTTTTAGATACCTGAAAACTGCTATCATGTCCCCTCTCAGTCTTCTCTTTTCCAAACTAAACAAACTCAATTCTTTCAGCCTTGCTTCATAGGTCATGTTCTCAAGACCTTTAATCATTCTTGTTGCTCTTCTCTGGACCCTTTCCAATTTCTCCACATCTTTCTTGAAATGCGGTGCCCAGAACTGGACACAATACTCCAGCTGAGGCCTAACCAGAGCAGAGTAGAGCGGAAGAATGACTTCTCGTGTCTTGCTCACAACACACCTGTTAATACATCCCAGAATCATGTTTGCTTTTTTTGCAACAGCATCACACTGTTGACTCATATTTAGCTTGTGGTCCACTATAACCCCTAGATCCCTTTCTGCCGTACTCCTTCCTAGACAGTCTCTTCCCATTCTGTATGTGTGAAACTGATTTTTTCTTCCTAAGTGGAGCACTTTGCATTTGTCTTTGTTAAACTTCATCCTGTTTAACTCAGACCATTTCTCCAATTTGTCCAGATCATTTTGAATTATGACCCTGTCCTCCAAAGCAGTTGCAATCCCTCCCAGTTTGGTATCATCCGCAAACTTAATAATCGTACTTTCTATACCAATATCTAAGTCGTTAATGAAGATATTGAACAGAGCCGGTCCCAAAACAGACCCCTGCGGAACCCCACTCGTTATGCCTTTCCAGCAGGATTGGGAACCATTAATAACAACTCTCTGAGTACGGTTATCCAGCCAGTTATGCACCCACCTTATAGTAGCCCCATCTAAATTGTATTTGCCTAGTTTGTCGATAAGAATATCATGCGAGACCGTATCAAATGCCTTACTAAAGTCTAGGTATACCACATCCACAGCTTCTCCCTTATCCACAAGACTCGTTATCCTATCGAAGAAAGCTATCAGATTGGTTTGACATGATTTGTTCTTTACAAATCCATGCTGGCTGTTCCCTATCACCTTACCACCTTCCAAGTGTTTGCAGATGAAGGTGGTAAGGTGATAGGGTTTGCAGATGAAGGTGGTAAGGTGGTAAGTTTGCAGATGCAAACTTAGGTGCATTATTAGATAGAAGATGTGGCCACGAGCACTGTTCAACCAGACCTTGCCACAATTATCTATGCCCTATCAGCTTGATATCAAAACTGCAGTAATGCAGCTAACTTGAGCCTATGAAGAGACCACTTAAACTATACCTATTCAGAAAAGGGAAGTCCACTCATTAAATGGAGTATTACATCAATGCTCTAGGATCTACACTGACTGACAAAAGGTTTCTGGGTGAAATTTAGGGCATTACTTTTAACCTATCTACAGAGTGGAACAATTTAAATCACCTTTTATTTTATTTTTTTAAAGCATTTATTTAAACTAGGTTTTGTAAAACTAATTTGAAATAACCAGTTTTAACTTTAGATTAAAATTGATGAATTGCCTTTTTTTTTTATACACACAAAATTCCACTGTCACAACCTGCCCCAGTCCCTCTCTCTGCACAGACACCAGTCTTGTGAGTAAACACAACCAATGGATCCCACATGCTTTTAAGTCATCTGAGCCTCCTCCATCCCCACAGACCAAGCTGTGACTAGTCACTTTTCCTAGAAGTATGGAACAGCTTCCATGTGAGGAGAGATTAATAAGACCAGGACTTTTCAGCTTGGAAAAGAGATGACTAAAAAGGGATATGGTAGAGGTCTATAAAATTGTGAATGGTGTGGAGAAAATCAGATTCATAGGAATGGAAGGGACCTCGAGAGGTCATCTAGTCCAGTCCCCTTCATTCATGGCAGGACTAAGTGTTATCTAGACCATTCCTGAGAGGTGTTTGTCTAACCTGCTCTTAAAAAGCTCCAATGATGGAGATTCCACAACCGCCCTAGGCAATTTATTCCAGTGCTTAATTATCCTGACAGTTAGGAAGTTTTTACTAATATCCAAGCTAAACTGCCCTTGCTGCAATTTAAGCTCATTGCTTCTTGTCCTATCCTCAGAGGTTAAGAACAACAATTCTTCTACCTTCTCCTTGTTACAACTTTTTATGTACTTGAAAACTTATGTCCTCTCAGTCTTCTCTTTTCCAGACTAAACAAACTAAATTTTTTCAATCTTCCCTCAAAGGTCATATTTTCTAGATCTTTAATCATTTTTGTCGCTTTCCTCTAGACTCTCTCCAATTTGTCCACATCTTTACTGGACACAATACTCGGGCTCAGGCCTAATCAGCGCGGAGTAGAGCAGAAGATTTACTTCTCGTGTCTTGCTTACAACACTCCTGCTTCTACGTCCCAGAACGATATTCACTTTTTTTGCAAGTGTGTTACGCTGTTGACTCATATTTAGCTTGTGGTCCACTATGAACCCCAGATCCCTTTCCGCAGTACTCCTTCCTAGGCATTCATTTCCCATTTTGTATGTGTGTGCAACAACTGATTGTTCTTTCCTAAATGTATTTGTGCTTATTGAATTTCATCCTATTTACTTCGGACCATTTCTCCAGTTAGTCCAGATCATTTTGAATTTTAATCCTATCCTCCAAAGCACTTGCAACTCCAGCTTGGTATTGTCCGCAAACTCTGGGGACAGTTTTCCAACCAGTTCTGCACCCACTTTATAGTAGCTCCATCTAGGTTGTATTTCCTTACTTTGTTTATGAGAAGGTCATGCGAGACAGTATCAAAAGCTTTACTAAAGTCAAGATATACCATGTCTACCGCTTCCTCCCTATCCACAAGGATTGTTACCCTGCCAAAGAAAGCTATCAGGTTGGTTTGACACGATTTGTTCTTGACAAATCCATGCTGTTACTTATCACATTATCTTCTAGATGTTTGCAAATTGATTGCTTAATTATTTGCTCCATTATCTTTCCCAGTACAGAAGTTAAGCTGACTGGTCTGTAATTCCCCGGGTTGTCCTTATTTCCCTTTTTTATAGATGGACACTATATTTGCCCTTTTCCAGTCTTCCGGAATCTCTCCCTTCTTCCATGACTTTTCAAAAATAATCGCTAATGGCTCAGATACCTCCTCAATCAGCTCCTGGAGTATTCTAGGATGCATTTAATCAGGCCCTGGTAACATGAAGATATCTAATTTGCTTAAGTAATTTTTAACTTGTTCTATTCCTATGAAAATGAATAAGGAAATTTTATTTACTCCTTCATGTAGCACAAGAACCAGGTGTCATCTAATGAAATTAATAGGCAGCAGGTTTAAAACAAACAAAAGGAAATATTTTTTCATGCAACGCAGTCAACCTGTGGAACTCCTTGCCAGAGGATGTTGTGAAGGCCAAGACTATAACAGGGTTCAAAAAAGTACTAGATAAGTTCATGGAAAATAGGTTCATCAGTGTCTATTAACCAGAATGGTCAGGGATGAAACACTATGCTCTGAGTGTCCCTAGCCTCTGTTTGCCAAAAGCTGGGAGTGTCATCCACTCCGGGGATGGTTCACTCAATGACTGCCTGTTCCCTCTGAAGCCCCTGGCATTGGCCACTGTCAGAAGACAGGCTAGACGGATTACTGGTCTGATGCAGTATGGCCATTCTTATGTTCTAGCTCTGGGTCTTCTCAGGCCAGTTCCCAGGTGCATACCTCGGACCTCAAAAGATCTCAGCGCCCCTTTCTTGGGACTTTGGGCTTTGTAGCCTGGCTGCCTTACATACCAGAACCAGTGCCTCAACTCTTCCAAATGCTAATACATGTGTCACCAGCTGCTTCTAAAGGGATACCTCAGAATGTCACCTCACTGTGGGTGCTCTGATCTTCTCCATTAACCCCTTCAGGGACAACATGACAGGCAATCAAAGAATACAGGCTTCGCAAAGGAATTTCTTAACCACAGACATTTTACTCTTAACAGCACTACAGGGTTACAGGTCTTTGAAAAACAAAATCTCAAGTGCAGCCCATCCCTTTTCTCTGATCTCACTCTTCCTATAACTGCTGGATTTGGTCAGCATTCTTCGGCTACACGGCCCTTCCTGCCACCTCTCTCCTTGGCTTGGTCTTCCCGCAGATGTCTGTGAACATTACCCCTTAAATATAATCTTTGACCCATTTTGGCCATATGCCCAGTCTGAGGAACTCCAGCCCTCTCCCACAGCCAAGCTTCTGTGTAGAATGGTCATTGTTCTTGTATATGGGCCAGTAACTCAGAGACCGAGTTGATAGACTGCTCTGTACCAGCTTCCCAAATAGTAATTCAACGAGGTGTCCAGCCTCTACTACAAAATAAATACTCTAATCCATGGGTTCTCAAACTTCATTGCAGCACAACCCCCTTCTGACAACAAAAATTACTACAGGACACCAGGAGGGAGGACCAAAGCCTGAGCTCACCCAAGGCTCGCCATCCGGGGCAAGGAAGGGGGCGCAAAGCCCCACCTCCTCAGGCTGGGGGGCAAAAGCCAAAGCCCAAGGGCTTCAGCCCCAGGCAGGGGGCCTGTAACCTGAGCCCTGCCACCCAGGGCTGAAGCAAGTCTAAGCCAGCCCTGGCAACCCCATTAAAACAGGGTTGCGACCCACAGTTTGAGAACCGCTGCTCTAATCCACAAGTAAGTTTACAATACATTATCAAGGTTACCCTCCAAAATGAAGATTACAGTACAAAGTGGAGCCTCTAAAAAGAAAAAGGTGTTCTCACAACAAAATGGAGTTCAGAATTTGACACAGACATTCCCAATCTGTCAAACATTACTAGTAGGATATTTGAAATTCACAAAACTGTTATAGGCAAAAAACACAAAATATTGAAACTTAAGAACATAAGAACGGCCATACTGGAACAGACCAAAGGCCCATCTAGCCCAGTATCCTGTCTTCCGACAGTGGTCAATGCCAGGTGCTTCAGAGGGAATGAACGGAACAGGTAATCATCAAGTGATCCATCCCCTGTCGCCCATTTCCAGTCTCTGGCAAACAGAAGGTAGGGACACCATCCCTGTCCACCCTGGCTAACAGCCTCCATTAACTTATCTAGTTCTTTTTGAACCCTGTTATAGTCTTGGCCTTCACAACATCCTCTGGCAAGGAGTTCCACAGGTTGACTGTGCGTTGTGTGAAAAAAATACTTCCTTTTCTTTGTTTTAAGCCTGCTGCTTATTAATTTCATTTGATGACCCCTAGTTCTTGTGTTAGGAGAAGGAGTAAATAACACTTATTTACTTGCTCCACTCCAGTCATGATTTTATAGACCTCTATCGTATCCCCTCCCCCCACTTAGTCATCTCTTTTCCAAGCTGAAAAGTCCCAGTCTTTTTAATCTCTCCTCCTATAGAAGATGTGCCATACCATTAATCATTTTTGTTGCCCTTCTCTGTACTTTTTCCAACTCTAAGGTAACTTTTTTTGAGATGGAACAACCAGAACTTCACACAGTATTCAAGGTGTGGGCGTACCATGGATTTATATAGTGGCATTATGATATTTTCTCTGTTATTATCTAGCTCTTTCCTAATGGTTCCTAACATTCTGCTAGCTTTTTTGACTGCCGCTGCACATTGAGCAGATGTTTTCAGAGAACTATCCACAATGACTTCAAGATCTCTTTCTTGAGTAGTAACAGCTAATTTAGACCCCATCATTTTATATGTATAATTGGGATTATGTTTTCCAATGTGCATTACTTTGCATTTATCAACATTAAATTTCATCTGCCATTTTGTTGCCCAGTCACTCAGTTTTGAGAGATCTTTTTGTAGCTCTTCACAATCTACCTGGGACTGAACTATCTTGAGTAGTTTTGTATCATCTGCAAATTTTGCCACCTCACTATTTACCCCTTTTTCCAGATCATTTATGAATATGTTGAATAGGACTGGACCCGATACAGACCTCTGGGGGACACCACTATTTACCTCTCTCAATTCTGAAAACTGACCATTTATTCCTACCCGTTGTTTCCTATCTTTTAACCAGTTACCAATCCATGAGAGGACCTTCCCTCTTATCCCATGACAGCTTACTTTGCTTAAGAGCCTTTAGTGAGGGACCTTGTCAAAGGCCTTCTGAAAATCTAAGTACACTATATCCACTGGATCCCCCTTGTCCACATGCTTGTTGACCCCCTCAAATAATTCTAGTAGATTGGTGAGGAATTATTTCCCTTTACAAAAGCCATGTTGACTGTTCCCCAACAAATTATGTTCACCTATGTGTCTGACAATTTTGTTCTTTACTATAGTTTCAAGCAGTCTGCTCAGTACTGAAGTCAGGCTTACCGGTTTGTAATTGCTGGGATCACTTCTGGAGCCCTTTTTAAAAATTGGCGTCACATTAGCTACCCTCCAGTCATTTGGTACAGAAGCTGATTTAAATGATAGGTTACAGATTACAGTTAGTAGTTCCATTTGAATTCCTTCAGAACTCTTGGGTGAATACCATCTGGTCCTGGTGATTTATTACTGTTAAATTTATCCATTTATTCCAAAACCTACTCTAATGACACCTCAATCTGAGACTGTTCCTCAGATTTGTCACCTAAAAAGCATGTCTCAGGTTTGGGAATCTCCTTCACATTCTCAGCTGTGAAGACCGATGCAATGCATTAATTTAGTTTCTCCGCAATGGCCTTATCGTCCTTGAGTGCTCCTTTAGCAACTGTCTGTAATGGGCTATCTTGATTATCACTATAAAAGTTTTTTCTCTTAATTAATTAGCCTCTTAGAGTTGTAGGAAAAAACTCCCACCTTTTCATGTTCTCTGTGTATATATATATTATATCCTTACTATATGTTCCATTCTATGCATCCGATGAAGTAGGCTGTAGCCCACGAAAGCTTATGCTCAAATAAATTTGTTAGTCTCTAAGGTGCCACAAGTACTCCTGTTCTTTTAGCAACTGTGTGACTTTAGCCACATGAATAGCCCTATTGACTTCAATGGAACTACTCATATTTAAAGTTAAGCATGTGCATAATAAGTGTTTGCACCACCAAGTATAAAATTGTTTTTTTATTCTAAAAAGTGTTAGTGGCATAAAATGTTTGACATTTCAAATCAAAATTGCTTCAGAATTAACAAGTGTTATTCATACTTTCCATACCTAGAAGTTGTTAACTTTTTAAACAAAAAGGCCAAAATTTTCAACAACAAAAAATATGCCTAAGTTTAGGTGTTTAAGTATGCCTATAGGTATGGTTTTCAAAAGAAAGCCTCATTGATTTCAAACTGCAAACACTGATGATGGCAAAGAATTTCAGCTTTCTTGACTTGTGGAAGTTCAATATACTGAAAGATGGTGCTGAATGCAAGTATAGCATGGACTTTTGTTGTTTTCACTGAAAGGACGTTAATGAAACACTGCTGTGCATGTTGAAAAAGAAACCCATTGTAAGTGTGAAACTTCTTAGGAAAATGTTCTCTATGCAAAATCCTAAATTCTACTAACAGCTGGGAAACTAAACAAAAGTAGAAAATATTCACTTTAGCAATTCAAGACTATAAAATAAAAAGACAGGAAAGAACTAGAGACATGCAAATAAAAATATCAGTTTTAAAACCAGATTTAGCAAATTGAGTCATTTTTTTCCGTCCTGCCTATCTATTTGTAAATGGCATGGATCTTTCCTCATGCAGTACTACCACAGTTGAGTCTAACAGAGGTGCTTCAGCCCCCTTCCTTATAATCAAGACGGAAAGCCATTCTCTGCAAGAAGACCTTGACTTTGGAATTTGCTCCCATACCTGATAAGTTTGGACATGCTGCAAAGCTCATCTTTTCCCTAGGCTTTTAGGGAGGGAAATGGATTGAAAGAATGTATTAAGTTAGGGATTTATTTTATGTTAATATATACAATAAATATCCAGAGCATATGATGGACACATAGGTTGTCATGTCAAAATAAATTTAAAAAAAAATCAATAGCAAAAATATAGAGAAGCTGCAGAACAGCAAAACAAATGGGTAGGCCTATGCAATGAAAATACTTCAAAGCAAGTCTATCAATCAGGTTTCAATTTGATTCAAAAGATAAACTACTTTAAAAAGCAAAAAGTGATGCCCACTGGGAAGCTGAGAAATTAAGGGAGTCAAACTGTACTTTAGAATTGCAAAGCCATCCATGTTTGTAGTCATTTCACATGTAAAAGTTAATCCTGCAACTGGAAATGACCCCTGGATCACCCTATGCAATTCTTGTCCTCTGAGCAGACTATCAAGAAAGACAAATTTTAAATACATCCTTATAGGTAGCAGAGGTAGCAACCCAACACCTTCCAATATAAATATCCTGTGGTAAGTTGCGTACAACTTTGCAAAACCAACTGTCCAGGGTGAAGTTTTTCATGCTGAGTGTCTCCCTCAAGCTGATCTTTAAGTTTGAACTAAAATGGTTCATCCTTTTCTCAGGACAAGGCTAGGGAAAACAACAAATGCAACAGAGATCCTACAGTCTCATTCACTACACAACCCTGATTCACTCCTAGAGCACAGAATAAGGTAGGGGACCCATGGAAAAAAATAAGAGGTGATCATGCAATTAAAGACTATCACAATGCACATGCACAAAGGGGATGAATTAAGATTGCACAGGAAACCTTAATTCTGGCATTCCCAAATTTGGAGAGTGAGAGTGTGTCAGTCAGTCAGAGACAGACAAGTGGCCAGAAGATTAAAGTGGCACCACAAAACTATTTCACTTTTGACGAAATCAGAAATTTGAACAAAGATCATTTATAAGGCTAAAGGAGGATAGATCAATCCATGTTGCCTAAAGTCAGATAGCTATTCGAGAAAGTTTTGTTTTAATGTATAAAATAAGGAAATCTGAAGTAAGACTAGGAAGGCTACATTGCCTACAGCTGGCACTGGTGCAAATAACTACTAGAACATTGTGTCTAGTTCTGATGTTTACAATTCAAGAAAGATATTGATAAATTGGAGAGAGTTCAGAGAAGATCCACAAGAATGATTAAAGCAGCGGTTCTCAAACAAGGAGTCCTGACCCCTCAGGGGGCCGCAAGGTTATTATGTGGAAGGGTCGCGAGCTGTCAACCTCCACCACCAAGCCTTGCTTCACCTCCAGCATTTATAATAGTGTTAAATATTTTTAAAATGTGTTTTTAATTTATAAGGTGGTCACACTTGTAGGCTTGCTGTGTGAAAAGGGTCACCAGTACAAAAGTTTGAGAACCATTGGATTAAAGGATTAGAAAACATGCATTATAATGAAAGACTCAGGAGCGCAATCTATTCATCTTAACAAAAAGAGATCACAGTCTAAGTATCTACACAGGGACCAGAAGTTTGATAATGTATTCTTCAATATAGCAGACAGAGGTAAAACAAGCCCCATTGGCGGGAAGATGAAACTAGAAAAAGTCAGACCGTAAATAAAGCAGACAATTTTAATGGTGATGGTAATTAACCATTGGAACAATTTGCCAAGGGTTGTGATAGGATTTCCATCTATGGCAACTTTTAAAACAAGATCAGATGTTTTTCTAAAGAGATCATTCCTTTTTGAACTAGAACATATTCCAGAGAAGTTCTGTGGCCTGTGTTATACAGGAGATCAGATTAGATAATCACAGTGTTCCCTCCTGTTTTTACAATCTGTGAATCTCAGAACACTCTTGGCCCACTCTGAAGCACAGATGTACTCTTCAGCCATGCAAATTGCTTTCAGTGGTCACTATTATCCAGTCTGGTGATTAAAAGAGGGAATCTTTTGAGGTTCTTCTCATTCAGCCACTAACAAAAGAGGTGTCCTCATTGCACTCCGATGATATAAGACTATATATTATGAGGTAAGGACAAGTGTCCAGTGGATTAAAAAATAGAAAGCTGCAATGGCTTTGTGTGAAACCCTCCTGGGTTCATTATCTAGATAATTGGGTTTTGTCTCCATGTGTCAAGAAGATATTACAAAGGATTGGCTCACATGCTTCGGTTAACTAACTTGTTAAGAAAGGGAACATCTTGAAAGAAGAGAGGATAGTTCAGCTTTCGTGCCCCTTTCAGTTCTCAGCCTCTCTGTTACAACTATCAACAAGAGTATGAGTTTTGACAGTAATTATATGGAAACCCATCTGCTGAAGACTGGTTTGAGACCACCTTTCTATATGGGACGTCTTGAATCGTAAGGTGTTCTGAAGTTTTACACATTGCCTGCACCTTTTCCCATTGGTTCAACAAGCACAGAGAAGGAAAAGTTACTTTGACACAGAATTGGAGAAAGATACTGTACTGCCTTTCATGATTGTGAACACAATCACAGTTTCGAGGATCCTCATATGGACAAACCAAAACCCCCACTCTTAGCAATAGGCTAGGTATAATATGAATCAACAGGACTTAATTCAAAAACATGTCATTTGTATAGTGCCAACTGTGTGCTAGAAATATGAAAACCACCATCCCTACCTTCAAGAGTTTAAAAACTAGATAAACACAAACAGAAGAAAAAGGAAGCATAGTTAAGTATAGCATGTGTCCACAATTGTTTGGGTTTTTTTCTAGAATGGTACAGATTCTACCATCTAGTCTGGTAACACTGATCACATAAGAGGACTAAGGAGGAAAGGACACTGGTAAGGAGTGAGTTTTAAATAAGAGATTTAAGAGGGTGTGTCACAGAACTACTGACCCCTTTAAGGGGAGTTGGGCCAGCCAAACCTGTGCCATAATTAATTAGCTGCTTCCCAGCCTGGAGGGGTGAGACTAAAGAGGGTCAGGTGGTAGTTGAAGAGCTGAAGAGAAGCCCTCCCCCACAGGGCAAAAAAAACCTTCTTTTTGGTTGGGACTTTTTAGTTTGGTCTTTTGATATTGAGGGATTTGGGGGGCTAAGTTTGTTTGTGACTTGGCTGAAGGGCTATGCCACCTCTCCAGCACAGACTCAGGTGTGTGGAGTGCCCAGAAGACCCACCTCAGGGAAGAAAACTCAGGCAGGGAAAGCCAGTAGTGTTGCCCTTGGCTAACAGGGGGCACTACAGGGCAGGCATACCCCACATCGGGATACTTGCACACCAAATTGGATAAGGGAGAGACTCCTTGATATAAGGGACCGCATGGAAGACGGCCTGGAGCCAACAGTGAGATGAGAGCACAAAGAAACCAGGTTATTCACGCAACAAAGGGGAAGAGAGATTAACAGCAGAAAGATAAAAGCACAGAAGTTGAGGAGCAGGCTGTTTGGTTTCACTGTCCATGAGTGAAAGGATGTTTAGAGGAATGGAAAACCTACCTTACGAGAGGCGACAAAGAGCTTGACTTGTTTAGCCTAACCAAAAGAAGGCTGAAGAGAGATATGATTGCTCTCCATACATACATCAGAGGGATAAATCAGAGTGGGAGGAGTTAAGTTAAGCACCATTGTGGACACAAGAACAAATGGATAGAAACTGGCCATCAATAAGTATAGGCTTGAAATTAGAAAAAGGTTCCTAACCATCAGAGGAGTGAAATTCAGGAACACCCTTCCAAGAAGAGGCATGGGGAGCGAAAAACCTATCTGGCTTCAAGACTGATAAGTTTATGGAGGGAATGGTATGACGAGACTGCCTAAAAATGGCAGGTAGCCAGTCTGCAATTGCTAGCAGCAAATATCTCCAACGGCCGGTGATGGGATGCTAGATTTGGAGGGCTCCCTAGTTACTACAGAGAATTCTTCCCCAGGTGTCTGGATGCTGGGTCTTTCCCACATGCTCAGAGTCTAACTGATCATATTTGGGGTCAGGAAGGAATTTTCCTCTGGGATCAGATTAGCAGAGACCCTGGGGTGGAGGGTGTCTTAGCCTTCTTCTGCAGCATGGAGCGTAGGTCACTTGCAGATTTAAACTAGTGTAAAGGGTGGATTCTCTGTAACTTGAAGTCTTTAAATCATGATTTGAGGATTTCAATAACTCAGCCACAGTTTATGGGTCTATTACAGTAGTGGGGTGCGTGAGGATTTCTGGCCGACACTGTGCAGCAGGTCAGCCTAAATGATCATGAAGGTCCCTTCTGGGCTTAACATCTATGAGCCTATGTCTGATGCTAAGACCAACAGGAAACTAGCGAAGGAATCTGAAGAGAGGATAGATGTGGCCAGAGTGTCAGGCAAGACAGGTTTTTGCAGCTGCATTCTTTGGTTGGCAAGGGCTTGGGTTATGCAACTGAGTCCCCAATTTATAAACTGAAAAATGAAGATTAGACAGGTAGGCTTCCAAAAGTACAAAGGAGGGTGTTATTTGAATTTTTTAAACACACAGCAGATATGTATATTTTTAGTTCTCTTAATGCTGGTCTCCAAGTACTCCATGAGGTAACAGTAAACTTTATGGCAGTGGTTCTCAAACATTTGTACTGGTGACCCCTTTCACATAGCACGCCTCTGAGTGTGACCCCCCCCCTTATAAATTAAAAACAAACACTTTTTATATATTTAACACTATTATAAATGCTGAAGGCAAAGCGGGGTTTGGGGTGGAGGCTGACAGCTCACGACTCCCCTCCTCCCCCATAATAACCTTGTGACTCCGAGGGGTCCCGAGCCCCAGTTTGAGAACCCCTGCTTTATGGCATTTGTATTAATCAGTATCATAAATATTTAGACCAGAGAGACAACTGATTAGTCTGATCTCCTGCAGAACACTGTCCATAACATTTCACCCATTAATTCCTGCATCAAGCTCAAAGTTCCCTTAGAAAGACATTCAAATCTTGTATTACAGATATCAAGTGATGGAGACTCTACCACAACCCTTAGTAAATTGTTCCAATTGTTAATTACCCTTACAGATTAAAATAAAATTGTGCCTTTTATATAGTTTGTTTTTCTAACCAACTCAAGTCAATGGATTTTGTTATGCCTTTGTGTGCTATATTAGAGCTCTGATAGATATCTTCTCAGGCAGGTACTTGTAGAACTCAATAAACCTTTCTTAAGCTTTTCTGCAATAAGCTAAATAGATTGATCTTAAGTCTCTCATTGTAAAGCATGTTTTCCAGTCCTCAAATCATTCATCTGGCTCTTTTCGGAAGTCTTTCCAATTGTTCAAAAATTGAATGGCATCAAAACTGAATGCAGTATTCCAGTACTGCCCTTGCTGCCACAGAGGTAAAATCATCCCCCTGCTTCTGTTCAATATTTTTGTTTGTTTATACATTTAATGAATGTGTTACCTCTTTGGCCTTAGCCACACATTGGGAACTTACATTCAGTTGATTATCCACTATGACTCCTTAAATAATTTTCATTCTCAATTTCCAGGGTAATCCCCCCACATTTGGTATATGTGGCCTATACTCTTTGTTCCTAGTTACAGGACCTTACTTTTAAGGCAGTCGTTTTCTCTCTTTTGTGATTCTCGGCTTTTCTTTTCTTTTTCTTTTTTTTTAGGGAAGGAAGGGACAGGAGGTTAAGGGAAGAAATAAGAGCAGATTCTGTTCATATCAAGTTGTTGATTAAGTACTTCTAAAGAAGTTTTTTGCTTCAAGGGCAGGTCCTGCTAATGGACTGGATGCTACATTGAACACAGTGTCAGAGGGCCCAGATTGTTGCTTATATGGCAGCTACAGATATTATGGATGCTCCAGTGTCATATAGTAGATTTCATTAGAAAGACGAGAAGAGCTTTAGTTCAGCCTATTCCATTGTCTCTCAGGACTTGTCCAGGTTTCCTTCCTGAAAAATCCTTCCCAGGTCTAAAACAAAACAAAAACCCTTCTTGCAACTTATTTTTCCATGCATCAGATGCAAGTGTAGGCTTGAAAGGATTAGATTTGTCAGTTAATATTCATTTCACCATACACACAAACTGACAACAAATATTTCCATCGATAATCAGTTTTTGGATATGTAAAGTAAGAAAAATGCTGCTTGAGAACTTCAGTTTGATTTAAGGATCTTTACTTTGCATAAACAGCTATCAAAATTATAAAAAAAAAAATAATACAAATTGAATTCTGCCAAGCTTAGATATAAAAGAGCTCTACCCCATTTATGTATGGGTTGGTTATTTTCATAAGACTGAATCTATTCTAAGAAACCTCATCCTTTGGGAAGGCATAGTTTTTCCAAAACTGAGTGAGAGGGTAATACACAACTCATCAATTCAACAAATTTCTGGTGACTGCCGAAAAGACAGTTACCTTTTCCGTAACTGGTGTTCGAGATGTGTTGCTCATGTCCATTCCATATTAGGTGTGTGCGCTCACCACGTGCACCGGTGCCGGAAGTTTTTCCCTTAGCAGTATCTGTAGGGGACCAGCTCTGGTGCCCTCTGGAGTGGCGCCCACATGGCAAGGTATAAGGGGCACTGTCAGCTCCCCCTACCCTCAGTTATATCTTGCTGGAAACTGTGACAGTGGGGAAGGAGAGCGGGTTATGGAATGGACATGAGCAACACATCTCGAAGAACATCAGTTACGGAAAAGATAACTGTCTTTTCTTCTTCGAGTGCTTGCTCATGTACATTCCATATTAGGTGACTCCCAAGCAGTACCCCTGAAGGTGGATAGGATTTCAAAGACGTATAAATCGTAACACAGCACTGCCGAACCCAGCGTCATCTCTGGCCTGCTGAGTGATGGAATGATGCGCCGTGAACGTGTGGACAGAGGACCACGTTGCAGCTCTAGAGATGTCCTGGATAGGGATGTGCACCAGGAAGGCTGCCGAGGATGCCTGATCTCTAGTCGAGTGGGCTCAGACAATCATCAGCAGCGGGACCCCCGCCAGACTGTAACAGGCTCGTACGCAAGAGGTGATCCAGTTGATAATCTTCTGTGAGGACACCAGAAGGCCCTTCATCCTATCCTCTGTGGCAATGAAGAGCTGAGTCGACTTACGGAAAGCCTTGGTACGTTCTAGATAAAAAGCCAGGGCCCTTCGGACGTCCAAGGCATGCAGCCGCCTCTCCTCACTGGTCTTGTGCGGCTTAGGACAGAACACCAGGAGGAAGATGTCCTGGTTCATATGGCAGGAACGCCAGGTGAGGCCTCAGCTGGACCTTGTCTCTGTAGACTACCGTGTCCGACGGTTCTGAGGTCAAGGCTTCAATCTCAGAGATTTGCCTCGCTGATGTTACTGTCACCAGGAAAGCGACCTTCCATGAAAGGTGGGAAAGGGAGCAGGAGCCCAGCGGCTCAAAGGGTGGGCCCATGAGCCTGGAGAGGACCAAGTTAAGATCCCACTGTGGGACAGGGGTCCCTACCTGTGGGAAGAGTCTCTTGAGGCCTCTCAAGAATCTGACCGTCATTTCATGAGAAAAAACACCGTCTGGCCCTGGATCGGTGGGTGAAAACCGGAGATGGCTGCGAGACTGAATTGGCCTTCAACACTGGTTCTCCACTTGTAAGGTAACTCCCTTCTCTTCACATGCCAATATATATTTATGCCTGTATCTGTAATTTTCACTCCACGC
Source organism: Terrapene triunguis (assembly GCF_002925995.2). Classification (NCBI taxonomy): domain Eukaryota; kingdom Metazoa; phylum Chordata; order Testudines; family Emydidae; genus Terrapene; species Terrapene triunguis. The sequence goes on along the minus strand of NW_020664489.1, from coordinate 6,288,031 downwards.
ATCTGAAGAAGTGGGTTTTTTTACCCACAAAAGCTTATGCCCAAATAAATCTGTTAGCCTTTAAGGTGCCACCGGACTCCTCGTTGCTTCTAAGAGAAGAGTATGCCAGGCCCTGGTTCCTCAGATGAAGCAGGTAATCTAAGATAGACTGTATGGAAGAGCACGAGGGAGAGATGCCACGCTCTGACGCCCAGCGGGAAAACCTCATCCACTTGGCCAGGTAAGTCAGTCTGGCGGAGGGCTTCCTGCTTCCCAAGAGGACCTGTTGGACCTCATCCAAGCAGGTCCACTCCTCTGGGTTCAGGCACGCAGCATTCATGCCAAGAGTTGGAGGGACGTGGTTGGGGTGTAAGAGCCGACTGTGGTCCTGTGACAGCAGGTCTGTTCAGTTGGGCAGGGGTCAGAGAGGGGCCACTGCCAGTTCATGAGTGTTCTGAACCAGTGCTGGCGAGGTCACTCCAGGGCGACCATGATAACCTGCGCCTTGTCTCTCTTGATCTTTGCTAGGATCCTGCTGATGAGAGAAATTGGAGGGAACACCTACATCAGGTTCTCTGACCACAACAGGAGGAAGGCATCGGAGAGGGAGTCCTTGCCCAGGCCCTGTCGCGAACAAAACCAGTGGCATTTCCTGTTTAGCCTGGTGGCGAACAGGTCCACATGGGGAGTTCCCCACCTCTGGAAGATCATCCGGAGGTAGCCTGCATGGAGTGACCACTCGTGATGAGAGAAGTCCCTGCTGAGGTGATCCACTAGCATGTTCTTGACGCCAGGGAGGTGACAAGCTTCCAGATGGATTTCGTGGCTGATGCGGAAGTCCCAGAGACAGAGTGCCTCTTGCAGAGAGTCAACGAACGTGCTCCCCCTTGCCTGTTGATGTAGAGCATACAGGCCATGTTGTCCGTCAGGACTCTCACCACCTTGCCCAACAGGTGAGGTAGGAAGACACTGCATGCCAAGTGGATCGCCCTGAGTTCTTTGACATTTATGTGTAACGTCATCTCCTCTGGGGACCACATACCCTGGGTCTGGAAGTCGCCAAGGTGCGCACCCCAGTCAAAATCCAAGGTGTCCGATAACTTGAGGGAGTGATGGGGGGTGTCGAATGGAACCCCCTCTAGGACCGTCATGCGATCGGTCCACCATCACAGTGAGGCGAATACCATCGGGGGAATGGTAACTACCTTGTCCAGGTGATCTCTGGACTGGGACTAGACCGTCGCCAGCCATTGCTGCAGGAGCTGCATCCAGAGTCTGGCATGGCGGACAACATATGTGCACACTGCCATGTGACCCAGCAGGCGCAGAAAGACCCTGGCCATAGTCAGGGGGAATGCGGAGACTTCCGTGATGAGGTCTGTCAATGTCTGGAACCTTTCTAGAGTCAGGAACGCTCTGGCGCAGGTCAAGTCGAGCACCGCTCCAATGAACTCTATCCTTTGCACCGGAACTCACGTAGACTTTGTGTCATTCACCAGTAGGCCCAAGGAGCAACACATGGCTTCCAGCACCACGGCATCCTCTTGGACCTGAGACCGGGAGTTGCCCTTGACTAGCCAGTTGTCAAGGTACAGTAGATCTGGATACCCCGATGCCTGAGGTAAGGAGCCACCACCAACGTGCACTGGTTAAACACTCTGGGTGCTGTCACCAGACCGAATGGGAGGACCACAAACTGGTAGTGGTGGGGGCCCTCCATAAACCGGAGAAAGCGTTTGTGACCTTGAAAGATCGCTATGTGGAAGTATGCGTCCTTCAAGTCGAGGGCGGCATACCAGTCTCCCGGATCCGGGGAGTGGATGATAGAAGCCAGGGAGACCAAGTGGAACTTTAGCTTCTTTAGATACTTGTTGAGATCCCTCAGGTCCAGGATGGGCCGCAGACTGCCCCTGGGATTAAGAAGTAGCATAAATAGAACCCCTTGTTCCTGTACTCAAGAGGAACTTCTTCCACAGCACCCAATTGCAGCAACCCCTTTACCGTCTACGCGAGGAGGCTCCTGTGAGAAGGGTCCCTGAAGAGGGACAGGGAAGGGCGGTTGGGAGGGGGGTAGAAATAAACTGTAGGGTATAACATTCCACCACAATATTGAGGACCCAGCCGTCTGAAGTTATAGCGGTCCATGCGGGGAGGAAAAAAGAAAGGCAACTGGAAAACAGCGGGATAAATGGATCCAGGATATAGTCTTCTAGGTTGCCCTCGAGCGCACCCTCAAAACACTCGCTTGTCCCCCTGCTTATTGCAGGTCGAGCCCGAATGGGAAGAGGGTGGAGTTGGATGGCTCGGGCAGCACTTGTAGCCCCTACTCTTCTTATGAGAGGGGGCTCCTAGCAGGGTTGACTCTCTTGGCCCTGAGATTGCTGCAGTTTGAACTGCTTACGGGCTGGACCGGTAACATACAGCCCATAGTTTTCAGGGTAGTGCGGGAATCCTTTAGGCCATGCAGTTTACTGTCCGTCTGCTCTGCAAACAGGGCCTGGCTGTCGAAGGGGAGGTCCTGCATTGATTGCTGAGTCTCCATTAACAGATCCAAGAAGAGCAGCCAGGCCGCCCTTCACATGGAGATGACCCAGGCCATGGAGCGAGCTGCGGAATCTGCTGCGTCCAAGGCTGCTTGGAAGGCCACTCCTCTTCGAGGATCGCCCAGAATTACTTCCTGAACCCTTGGGGCAGCAAGACCTTGAATTTGGCCATAGACTGCAACATATTGTAGTCATAGCGGCCAAAGAGGGCTTGGTGGTTGGCCACTCTCAACTGAAAGCTAGAAGACTAAAATTTTTTCACCCAAACAGATCTAGTCTCTTCGAGTCTTTATTCTTGGGTATAGCCCCAGGTTGACCCTGCCTCTCCCTCTATGAGGGAGTTTGTGGCTGGGTGAGTATAGAGATACTCATTGCCTTTAGCTGGCAGAAAATATTTGCACTGAGCCCTTTTTGAGATAAGTGGCAGGGAAGAGGGGGTTTGTCATAGGGCATTAATTATTTTCAGTACCCCCTCATGTAGGGGTAAAGCCACTCTCGCGGGTGCCATTGAGCAAAGTACGTCGAACAGTGAGTCCGATGGCTCCTCAAGTTCCTCTGCCTGGAACCCCAAGTTAGAGGCGACCCTCTTCAAAGGCTCCTGATGAGCCTTGGTGTCATCTTGCGGAACTGGGTGAGGGGGACCTGTAATCGCTTCGTCTGGCGATGATGAGGACGAAGCCAGTGCCGAGGGATCCACCACATCCCCTAGTGGTCCAATTGGCTGCTCCCCTAGGTCCTCATGGACCTGGGGGGAAGAGGGGGAAAGGGTATCTTTCCCTGTGGGGCCTCCACCTCCGGAGGAGGGCAGGATGCTGCGGCCGATGGCCTGAAGCCCCCGCCACTGATCGGGCTGCTTGAAAGGCTGGGTGAATCCCCATGGATTCCAGGGGTACCAAGCTACCAGCCATTGGTCTGGAGGCCACAGGGTCAGTTGTGGTGCCGACAAGATTAACGGTACTACTGGTATCAAGGCCTCTCCTGCTACCAGGGACTCCTGATCAGCACCAGTCTTAAGCGGAGCGGACGCTGCGGAGTGCCCATGACCAGCTGGCCCAGTGGCCCTCCTCCCCACAGTGCCAGCCACTATGCCTCGACGCCGACTTGTCCGATTGGGATGAGTTCCTCCTATGGGACCCCAGGGATCTTTGACGTTCGGCGGATCTGCATCGGTAGACTAGCGATCTACGCCTCACCCTGCTTGACCTGTACCAGGATATAGAGTGGGACCGGGAGTCAGAGCAGGCCGGTCGTCGGTAGAATCTCCCCGATCGAGGGGATTCGCATCTCAGCGACAGGCACCGGTGACCACGTTCAGCCGATCAGTCGCAGGACTGGTGCCGAGGCATTGGAGACATGATAGGTCAGCCTTGACGCTCATGCCGGGGGACACATGCCTCCGCAGGTCTGCGCCAGGTTACCGGCGAGCCACGCCTCGAATCCTGCTGTCAGTGCCCAAGGTCCGGAGACCGAAGAGGGCTTCTTTGAGCCTGCCTCCCAAAGTCCGAGGCATGACGGCTCTCCAGTCGGGATGTTCCCTGTGCTGGGGAGCGGCGCTGCTGAGGTGGGGACACTTGGAACAGTCCTACGGTGGGTTTGGGTACCACCGGAGCCGGTGTGGGCGGCACCGGTAGCATCAGGATCTCCTGCGCTGCCTGCAGGGCCTCAGGCATCGATGGTACTTCAAGTTGACAGATTTCAGAGTAGCAGCCGTGTTAGTCTGTATCCGCAAAAAGAACAGGAGTACTTGTGGCACCTTAGAGACTAACAAATTTATTAGAGCATAAGCTTTCGTGGGCTACAACCCACTTCTTCCGAAGAAGTGGGTTGTAGCCCACGAAAGCTTATGTGGGTTGTAGCCCACGAAAGCTTATGCTCTAATAAATTTGTTAGTC
>NW_020664489.1:6264590-6283217 GCF_002925995.2 Terrapene triunguis | reverse complement strand
AAAAAAAAAAAAAAAAAAGCCGGCGCAAAATATCGGGACAAAAATTGTATCCCGACCGATCTCTGGGACAAACAGCTCAAAATCGGGACGGTCCCAATTTTATCGGGACGTCTGGTCACCCTAACTGCTCAAGACCTGAATGCTTGTATAAGAGGAACTCTGAGTTGGCTTCTTAGATACCTTCAGCTGTTTCACATCTGATACTTCTTGATGAAACATGGGAGCCTTGTCTTATAACAAGCTTATTCAAAGTGATACAAGCTACGAAAGTGAGATCTTGGAAGAGTGTTGCCATTTTCATAATGTAATAAAAATACTGTAATGATAAATAATAATTAATAATAAATAGTGTGTAATAAGCATGTAATAAAAACAAATTTTATATTTGCAAGATCACTGCTTTTATAATTTATTCTCAGGTAAAGGAGAAAATCCCTGGAAATATTCATTTTTAGGAGGGGGTTCGCGAGACTTGACATTTTGGTGAAAGGGGTTCACAGGTGTTAAAGTTTGGGAACCACTGTGCTAAGGGAAAAACTTCCATCACCGGTGCATGTGGCGAGCACACACACCTAATATGGAATGAACATGAGCAAGCACTCTAAGAACCCTCCATTCTTTTAACCTAAATAAAAAGTCTTATATTTATGGTGAGGCCTACATAAAAGCCAGTCCACCTGATGTGAAATGGTACATGTCACTACTAACTAGAGTATTAATCTTAGCATAAAGCGGACACAGATTAATATCCTACTTGTCAATTAAAAGTTAAAATATTTAATCTGAGATCAAAGATTATACAGAATGTTTTACAGAAAAATAGGCCTATTCCCCAGCACCACCAAAAAACAGATCTAACTGATAGTGGTTCTTTACCAATACATTACAGTTTTTAATTAAATTATCATCATTGTAGCCCCTTGAAGCCGTAGTCATTGACTAGTATTGGTCAGCATGACAGGCAACTGTCTCAGCCCAGCAGCCTCAATATTGTCAAGTTTTCGGTAGGCATCACGGCAAAGGAGAATTTTTAAGGAAGATCATGCGATAGCTTTACAGATGTCTGCAGGGAGTCTCTGCCGGTAGAAAGCAAGAAGACATTTGTTAGAAAAATGTAATAAGTGGGCAATGGAGATTGCCATCATGGTCCGAGGAGAGGCAGGAGTGAACATCTCGATAGTGAATGAGATGACAGGCAGGATGGGGATTGGCCATGCAAATGAAGACAAGCAGTTTGTGTCTGATTAGGTAGAGAAGGAGGAACCAGTAGAGGGATGCAAACAGAGGGGTGACATGATCAAAGTGATGGGCTAAGACAACAATACATGCATTCCAAATGGATATGAGCCAGGCAAGACTGCATTTGTCAAGGCCAGAGATAAAGATGTTGCAGTAATAAAGATGTAAGGTGATGAGAGCCTGCATAAGAGCCTGAATAAGAAAGGTCGTATCTTAGAGCTGTTATGCAGAAAACCTGAAAGATTTAGATATAGCCAGGATGTGAGAACCTAGAAAGAAGTCCAAGTCAAAGATGTCACTGAGCTCATGGGCCTGAGCTGCAGGAAGGATAGTGGTGTTGGCCAAAATGATCAAGAAAGGAGGTATTGGAGAGAGTTTGGGGGGGAAGGAGGGGGGAGGAGAGAGAGAGAGATTAAGGACTCTGCATTAGCCACACTGAGCTTGAGCTGACAACAAGGAGATCTCAGAGACAGAGATTTTAGTTGAGGAAAAAAGGAGATGGGTCTGGGGTAGAGAAAGCTCTACATATTATCAGTATAGAGATGGTAGTTGAATTTGTATTTATAGATGAGATTACCTAGAGATAAGGTGTATAGGAAGAAGAGGACCAAGGGCAGACCCCAAAAGAACAGCACCCCCTCCCCCAGTTGGAAGTGGAGCTAGAGAGATGAGGAGGAGCCTCAAAAGGACATGCTGAAGGAGTGATTTAAAAAGGCAGGACGAGAACCAGGAGAGGACAGTCATGGAAGCCAAGGAAGACCAAGAAGTGCACAGACGACTGTGTCGAAGATGACTGCAGATGGGAGTACTGATTCTCAGATTTGGCTAGGTAGAAATCATTAGAGAGCAAGTTTCAGTGGCGTGCAAGGGGCAGAAACCAGAATGGAGAGCATCAAGGGATCTCCAGACAGTGACTGTAAACAGCACAGTCAATGAGCTTAGAGATGGAAGGGAGAAAGGGCAGTAGTTGAAGGCACAAGTGGAGTCAAAGGAGCGTTCTTTTTAAGATGGGAGAGACAAAAGTATGCTTGCAATTGTGGGGAGGAGGGCATATGGAGTCAGAGGAAAGAGAGCGAGAATATTTTGTAATATTTTCAACAAAAGAGTTAATAAAAAAAGAAAAGTGGCTCCACATTGTCAGGGCATAGTGATTGTGAGCCCTAAAAAGGGCCCAATACAAAAAATTCTGAGCACCTGCTCTTTTTCTATAGCCCCTTTAAGGTCTCTCAACTTGGTCATCCAAAAATCAGGAGTCACTTGACTGCTAACACTGGAGTTTCTGTGGGTGTTTGGCCTGAGAGGACAGTGATGACTTTGTGTTCTGAAGGCCCAGTGATTTCTTACAGGTGTGTGGCTTGGTTCAGTGCTTGCTAAAATCCTTTAATGAGGAGGTGGTGCTGTGGAAGTTCCATCCCCCCTTACATTTTTGTTTCTTGTTTTTCTGTATAGGATCTAGGAAGAGAAGTCAACAATGGCTACTGAACCAGCATTAGAAGTGACCCAAAGAGGAGAGGAGATGCAGAAGCTGCATGATGTATTTCATCCTTGAGGGGTATCTGATGGAAGATTATTCTCAACTGATGCATTCAACTTTGGATATCTGGGGTATTAACCTTCTGGGATCAAGGCTGGCATGACTGGTTAAAAAAAAAAAAAAAAAAAAAGGCTTTAAAACTATGAGATATGGAGAGTAGGTTGGAGAGACTCGTGAAATCTCCATGCCTGGCTTCAAAACAGGAGAGGGGGAAAAAATCATCTAAATGAAGATATAGTGATGTTCCGTTATCCTTTACGAGATAAGATTATGGACAGCCAGGAGAAAGAAAGTGAAATATTGATTGCAGTAGTAGTCAGGTAAGTGTTATTCTTAGTGAAAGGGCTTTATCTAATCTGACTAGAAAACTGGACAAGGTCCAAGGGAAACAACTGAAATGCTTGTACATGAATGCAAGGAATATGGGCAATAAAATGGAGGAACTGGGACTACTGGTGCAGGAGATCAAGCCAGACATAGGGATTATAGAAACATGGCGGAATAGCACCCATGACTGGAATTCAGGTATCAAAGGGCATGTGCTGTTTAGGAGAGACAAAAAGGTAAAAGGTGGTGGGGTCTGTTCAGGTCAAAATCACTTCAGGGATGGATTGTAAAAGAGGTTCTATTTGAATAGCACTAGTGGTCTACTATGGACCCCTAGGGTCAGATGTGGATATGGATATAGATCTCTAATATTATGAGAGAGAGAGAAACACTTCTGGGAATTGTGCATAATGAGTGACTAACTTCCCAGATATAAATTGGAGAATAAATTATACTAATACTGGAAGGGCCCAGATATTCCTAGATGTGACAGATGACAGTTTTCTTCATCAAATTGTCCCTGTACCAGCAAGAGGTGATGCAATTTTACACTTTGTTTTGGTAAGCATTGAGGACAGCATAGAAGAGCTGGGTGTAGGATAACCTTGGATTGAGTGATCACGAGTTGATTCAGTTTTAAAAAATTGGAAGGATAATCAAAACCAGGTCATCAACTGATTTTTTTTATTTCAAAAGACCAGACTGAGAAATTAAGGGAATTAATTACAGAAGTTAACTGGACTGAAGAGGTCAAGGACTTAAATGTGGAGTAGGCTTGGAATTTTTTCACACCAACCATTCAAAAAACTATCAAATTTGCATACCAATCAAGGGAGGGGGAAGGGGAGGCTTGTAAAGAACAGCTTCACCTCCAGACCCAGCTAGATGAATAACCAGCTCAAAAAGGCTATTAGGAGTAAGTAGAGAGCATATAGGGAATGGGGAAAGGGGTTGATCAGCAAAGAAAGCTACACTGTGGAGGTTAGAAAATGTAGGAATAATGTGAGAATAGCTACCAGTCAAGCTAAATTAGCTCTTGCCAAGAAAATTAACATGAGGGTTTTTAGTTATATAAATAAAAAGAGGATAAGGAAGGATGAGGTTGGGCCACAATGCAGTGTGAGTGGGAAGAAGATTAAAAATAATCTAGGTATGGCCCAAAAGCTAAATGAGTACTTTGCCTTGATTTTCAGTTAAGGATGATAATAGGGAGCACATGCATGAAGGCAGTACAGCTAATAGAAATGAGTGTCTAGATATGAAAATTATCACATCTAAGGTGGAAGAAAAGCTTTAGAAGCTTGATGCGCTCAAATTGGGAGGACCAGATAATTTCCATCCCAGAATCCTGAAAGAACAGGCATACGAGATTGCTACTCCTGTATCAAGGATTTTTAATAAATAGCTATTCAGGGGAAGTACCATATGCTGGAGAATAGCAAACATCATACCGATGTTCAAAAATGGGAAAAAAGTGATTCAGGCAGTTTCAGACCTGTTAGTCTGACCTCCATAGTATGTGAGGCTTTAAAACTGTGAAGGAAAGAATAATTAAATTCATGGAGGGAAATGGATCTAATGAACATGAGTTTACGACCAAAGGTAGATCACGTCAGACTAACCGGATTTCCTTCTTTAAGAAAATAAATTATTTTTATAGATAAGGGAAGCGCATTAGATTTAATATACTTGGACTTCAGTAAAGCTTTTCACATGCTACCACCGTGAAATTATTAGCTAAATTAGGGTAGATGGGGATCAGTACAAAAACTGTAAGGTAGATAAGGAACTGACTAAAGGGGAGAAGGCAAAGGGTTGTGCTGAAAGATGAATTACTAGACTGGATGGAGGTTACTAGTGGAGTTCCTTAAGCATTGGTCTTGGAACTAATCTTATTCAATATTTTTATAAATGACCTTGGCACAAGAAGTAGGAATGTGCTAATGAAATTTGCTGATAACACAAAGTAGGGAGGCATCATCAATATAAAGGAGGATCAGAATTTTATACAGGAAGATCTGAATGACCTTGAAGACTGAAGTGACAGAAATGGAATGAAATTCAATAGCACAAAGTGCAAGGTCATGCACTTAGAACCTAATAATAAGAATTTCTGCTACAAGCTGGGGGCTTATCTGGAAGTGACAGAGGATGAGAGAAACCAGAGTGTGTGGGTTGATCAGAGGATGATTACGAGCCACCATTGTGATGCAGTTGCAAAAGAGGCAAACATGATCCTAGGATGCAGCAGACGAGGCATTTCCAGTAGAGATAAAGTAGTATTAATGCAATTGTACAATGCATCATAAGACCTCATCTGGAATAATGTATACAATTATGGTCACCCATGTTCAAGAAAGATTAATTCAAACTGGAACAGGTATAGAGAACTACTAGGATCATCAGGGGAATGAAGGGCCTATTTTATGAGAGAATGGAACAGCTTGGCCTTTTTAGTCTAGCAAAAAAGAAGGCAGAGAGGCGATATGATTACTCTCTATAAATACATCAGGGGATAAATACCAGGGAGGGTGAAGACCTATTTAAGCTTAAGGACAGTACTGACACAAAAACAAATGGATATAAGTGTCCATGAACAAATTCAGGCTGGAAATTAGAAGACAGTTTCTAGTCATCAAAGGAGTGAGATTCTGGAACAGCCTCCCAATAGGAGCTGTGGGGGGGGGTAAACAACTTTTTAAGAGAGCTGGACATATGTATAGGAGTGATTATCTGATGGGGTTGCTTGTGATAAAAGGCATAGCCTAGCAGCCCTGGGGCTCACTTCAGGTTTATGTCTTACATTTCTAAAACCTCATGCTTCAGGATTTCAGCAGGCCAGCTGCAGAGGTCAGGAAGGGATAGCCTGCAAAACACACACACACACGCACCCCAATGTATTCTGGGGGGTGGGGAGGGCTTTTTTTGTCTCCTTCCTCTGAAGCATCACGGATGGCCACAGCTGGAGCTGGGACATTGGGCAGTGTGTGCCAGGGCTCAGAAGTGGCACGGAGCATTCTCTCTCAGGTACTTGGCTCTTGCTCACATGCTCAGGGTCTAGCTGACTGCCATATGTAGGGTCGGGAAGAAAAATTGCCCCAGGTCAGACTGGCAGTGAACTGGATTGTGATCACCTTCCTCTGCAGTGCATGGATCGTGATCACTTGCCAGGATTAACTGGGTATATCTAACAATTTCCCTGCCATTGCAGGGGCCTCAGGCACTGGGGTACCTTGGGCCTCGGGCACTGGAGTACCTTGGGCCCTGCTATTCTCTGCCTGTGACACATAAGTCTAGTCTTTGTGAGCTGTAATACTTTGATCTAATTTAAGCAGTTGCTGGGTGGTGCTGTTGGCCTGTGATATACAGGTCAGACTAGATGATCTGTTGGTCCTTTCTGGCCTTAAACGCTATGAAAATTGATCCTGAACTGAGGTAAAAGATATGTGAAGTTATCATAGTAATTTTTTAATAGGTATGGATATAGCATTCATTACCATGGTGGCAATGTACACCCAAATGATACAAATCAAAGAAATCCTTCCCAGCATGCAACTCCAGCTTGCACCTTTTTTTTTTAATTGGAAGGGGAAGCAGGGAGAGAAGATAGATGGCAGATGGTTCAATTTATGCCTCAGTATGCTGTTGCAACTGTAATTATAACTATTAACTTTCCCCCATCCTTTCTGCTCTGCCACAATTATGCCAACCTCAAATGCCAGTCTGACCTCTTCTGACAGCTATCTTCATGCTTTCCACTATGATGCCTCATGCAGATAGAATGCCCTCCCTAAACTAATGTAAGGCCACTACCCTCTTCTAATGACCTCCTTCTGGTCCAACTAGTGACAACTAAGTCAGGTGGGAACAGAGCAGAAGGACAATACTTTTAAGTGATTTGGTATTGTTAAGGTGTGCATGTAGCTAATTCACATAATATCCAAGACTGGGGAAGGAAAAAAAGGGGGTAACACTCATTTTACCACATTTATTTGTCACTTCTCATGCTAATGAGAAAGATAAATTCTTTGTGGCAGGGACCACGTCTTTCTAGATACCTGTATTGCACCTGTCACACTACGGGGCTCCAATCTGGATTAGCACCTTTGGTGCAATTGCAATAAAAATAAAATTCTTCCAGGTAACCCAACAATAAAGCTTTTTCAGCATGGACAAAAATGAAGGCGTGCTACATTTATTTAAATGAACAAATATAGTATTCCATGTATGTAGTTTCTTGCAATAAATCAGTCTGCGAAAATATTTTAAGCATTCTATGAAGAGGCAATACATTTAAATGCTGAATGTTCTAGAGATCTAAAACAGTGCACACCTGAAGTGCAATAGCAAAATAAGATTTAAAGTTAAGTTACTGAAAATCTTGAATGTAAATTTTGAAGTGAGACTACCACCCAAGCATGAGATCATCATTAAATAATCATTCAGTGTGACTGGGTGCAGGATGGGGACAGAAGGGAGTTTAACCATTTAAAAACACACACACGCACACTTTGGAACTATCACCCACACAAGATTTTACTTCAAATGTCAAGTCTATACAGACTATGCATCAGTCTGAAAATGCTCATTTGAGTACAGAGTTGAATGACCTTGATTCATTTTGGATACGTTGAATTAGTAAGACTTTCACAGCCTAAATTATAAACATTAACAGAAATAACTTTGTAAACATTTCCCAGTTAAAATAATTTGAACAAACCCCAATACAAGTTAGGCTGTCAACAAGAGCCCAAAATTAGACACCCGGCAGAAAGCAGCCTGGTTGTTTCACGACCACAGAAACTGCCATATCAGATAAGAACAGTGATTCACCTAAACCATTATCGTGTCCATGACCGGTACCAAATGCTTCAGAGGAAGATTCAAGAAACCCTGTAGTGGACAATTATGAAATAATGGTCTATAAGAAGTCTCTTAAGACAATCACTAACTGACAAGAGTTAAGTCCTGAAGCATTAAGTTTTTATCCTGTCTTTAAAAAAAATGTAATCCTATCACGTAACCTGATATATTCCTATAAAGCTCTTGGACTCAATGATATCTAGTGGCACTGAGTTTCACAGATTAATTAAGTTTTGTCTTGTAACCGATCACTTCCAGAAACTGGAAGAGGCCTTAAACTGCAAAAAACCACTATCTAAGTACATGCAAGTTGAGTTTAATCAATATATCAAGGTACCAAATGAAAAGGGACATAAAAGTTAACTATACACCATAGGTGTCTTTTTACTCCTAATCCATTTCTTAACTTCTTTCAGGTGAAAGATTTCTCCTAATAGTATTAGAACTCAAGTGACTAGGAAATAAGCTTTGGTCCTGCACAAAGAGCACAAAGGACAAGAAACCAACAATACAGAAGGACGTACTAATTTCCACTTTCAGCAACATTTGTAACTAGCAGGCAGCCTACAGGCAGTAAGGAACAGAGTTCAAAGAGAACTTAGTCTCCCATCCATACGAAAGCTACTAAGTCACAGGCTCCAGGAAGGCAACATGACTAAGGCCATGTCTACACTTACAAGCTTACAGTGGCACAGCAGTATAGCTGTGCTACTGTAAGAGCACTCATGTAGTCACATTATGCCAACAGGAGAGTTCTCTCCCATCGACATAATAAAATCAGCTCAATGAGCGGCGGTAACTATGTAGGCAGGAGAATGTCTCCAACCAACAGAGCGCTGTGCACATAAGTGCTTATGCCAGCAAAACTTAATGTAGCTCAGGGTGATGTTTTTTCACATTCCTGAGCAACAAAAGTTTTGCTGACACAAGTGCTAGTGTAGACATAATCTAAATCACGGAGGCAAAAATTTGGCTTTAATAATAAAACAAGTTGCAGTGAACTGCTTTTGACAGGAAACAAAACTGAACTCTGCTAGCCAAGAAGACTCTAAACACACACAGTTATAAGGTCTACATTAAACAAGTTTTTATCCAGCTTCCTGGACGAGACAAGTTCTCTCCCCAACAGGTTTGATCCAACTAGGCTGCCTGCACCACAACCCTTCATCATTCTAGGGTACTTTAGATAGAATTCATTGCCATTGGAGGGAAACGGGCCTTTTGGAAGAAAATCTAACATAAAAGACCTTCTCTGCACAAGTGTAGAAGATTTTGTAGCATTTTTCATTAGTAGCAGTACTGGCCCTAATGTCCTTGATCAAATTTCCCATTCCCCCTATTATCCAGTGTGTCTGTTTGGTTGCCATCTACCATAAAAGATGTAAGATAGATTTCAGTAGTTCTCTGTACAATACATAAAGTTTTGGGGATGAAAGATGCCACAGCAATGTAAAAATAGTAGTGCTGGACAAGGCACAACAAATAGCCAAGACCTAGTCAACAAAATCTACTAAAAGAGTTGGAAAATAAATCAACTGAGACCTTGGTCCCACACGCCTTCACATATGTTTTGCACATGCTCAATTCATAGAAGATACAGAATTTCACATTCACTTTGTTTTTATATACTTGTCAAAACAATCCCTCCCAACATTTTATTCCAAAGAAAAAGCAACAGAATACTGGAACAAAAGATTTAGGATCAATGAAGAATTAAGAGTGACTTAGTTTATTAATATGGTTAAATAGAGGCTTTATAAAAAGGGATTTGCTCTATACATCTGCCTTTAGAACACCATGATAGTTCAAGATGTTTGGTTCTTATCTATACTTTTATACAGAAAGAGTATTGCATAAAGCTATTCTTGTCTTCTAGCAGGTGGCCATGCAAGACTGTCATGAAAATGTACTAGTCCAGGCACAATAATATACTTGCCTTCCCTTTGCCATTGTGATAGTGGTAGTGATGATTATGATGATAAATCAACCTAATTATATTTACTCACTCATCCTAAAAAAGGTTACTTGCCCTGAGTGAGAAGGCTAGTAGAATTTTGCAATGCTGACACAAGCTGTTACTCAGAACTTAGATATTACAGCAATATGTACTACACACAAACTCTACAATAGTTATTACACTGGAATACATAAAGAGCTGAGGCTGGAAGGTAGGCTTATACCACAAGCAGAATAGAAACCTAAAAATTAAAAATAAGGTACTGCAGCAAATCAGAGATTATATTAGAACAAGCTCTTTAATAGTTAGAGGCTGTGTGAGTCCTAATGGTCAGTGTTACTGCTCATTTTAGAATTTCAGAATAAATCCAAACATGAATGCCAGAGAATTAGAGCTGTGAATTTATTTAGGGAGCCACCTAGTCTCTGTATCCATGTACATAATAAGAAGTGCAACGTAAAGTTATTGCCCAATGCTCCTGGAAAAGAACTTTCTTTTTACTTTCTTTGACTATCCTCTGTAATATTAAGATATCAAACAAGATGTAAATATTTAGGAATATTTTCAGATTTGGAATCCTTCTACACAAAATCGAATTTACTGCCCAAAGTATGTACTGACTTCTTGTTTTGTTCTGCCTCCAGCACGTTTGTTAACGAGATGTTTCAGTGCAATCAATAGATCGTTGCAGCGGCCTCTAGTGGGGAAACCCTGCAGCACCGACAGCATCCAGTCTCGTGAGCTCTCAAAATACATTGTGGCTATAGATACTAATATTACTTTCGCCTTCACTGCGCTACTTTGTAATTTTGGGATTCGTGATTCCACAGGGCGCAGAATGAACATTACTAAAAAGGTGCAAACCTGCGACAAGTTACACCCAGAACCTACGTGAAAAGGGATCAATAGTCGTCTCTCCTTACGTGAGCTAACACCTAACAGAGAACACAATCTGCTTCGAAAATCCCATACCGATAAGACACTGAAACGGATCAGTGACAAGGTGTGGGTTTCTCAGGTGACCTCAGCGGTTTTGGGGAAAGAGCAAGACAGATGGTTGCTTACAGGGGAACCTTGCTGTTACACGTGAAACCCCAATGGCACCCGACAGAATCACCCAAGCAAACCCGCAGGCAGCAAGAACTGATCCAACTACACAAAGGCCAGACACTGGAATAGGCTCTGCGAATTACTGGATTATTTTAGATCTCTGCCTTCCCCCCTACTCCTACAGGCAGGTTACAGGAAAGATATAAAATTAAAGATGGCTAAATGTGTCACGTTGTGTATTTTAATGTACAATCTAAAACTCTAGAGGGCAGCCGAAATATGCCCTCCCCCCTCCCCAGCTGAGTAACGTGAGAGCGGCAGGAGCCCGTCGTCTGCTTGCTGGAGTTGGTATTGCAGGAGCGATGCCTGCAGCAGCAGCGCCCACCCCGAGGAGGAGCCGCCTCACAGCCATTACAGGGGCTTCGCCCCAGGGCAGCAGCTGCTGCACCCAGGCATCTCCCCCACCCTATCCCGGACGCTCCTCCTCTTACCCCGATCCCCACACCACAACGGAGAAGAGGGTTGACCCCTCCCCAAAGATAGGGCTACTTGAGGCAGAAATAGATACATAAATAGCACTCACAATGGAGCTCCTCTCCTTTCTGGTCTCTGCCAAGGCTGCACCAAACTGGGCTGGAGCCTAGGGGAAAGGCATAGGGGTTAACATGCGGCCTGGGGGGGGGGGGGCGAGGGGAGTCAGCAGCGTCCCCTTTGCCTGGGCAGGTATTACCTGCATTGCCCGCCACTTCCCTCACCCCCCACTCCTACACATGGCCTTCCCAATGGGTTATAGGGTATCACCCCAAAGAGACATCCAGCTCCCCGCTGAAGGAAGGATTGCACGGATCTGCCCCGGGGCCTTTCCTGGGAAGGTGCAAGTAAGAAGTAGCCCGGCAGCAGAGGAGGGCTTATTATCTGCTAACTTGCCCAAACAGCCCCTCAGCGGAGCCCCCTGCCGCGGGGGGCACAGAGCCCTCAGCAGCCACCCCTCTGTGCTGGAATAACGCCCTTGCGCCCCGCACGCTCCCTAAGCAGTTGCCCCGGGTCTCGGGTTTGCCCCCCTGCAGTCGGCCGGCAGCACTGCCGCCTCCTGTCCGCCATTAGAGACACCCAGCCAAACAATACGGGAGGGGAGCAGCGGCGGCGGCAGGATCCGCGGAGCGCAGCGCCGGGCAAGGGAGGGAGACACCCGCGGGCGGGAGGGGGCGAGGAAGCGGGGCACAACAACAGCCGAGGGCCCGGAGGGGGAGGGAGCGAGTTAAAATAGGAGGCGCTAAAATTGAAACACCCCTCCCCCCAAATGCCCCTGCGCCCCCGGTTCTGCCCCAGCCCGCCTCCGGTTTACCCCCTTCGCCGCCACCACACCGAGATTGTCACTGGGGCTGCCCCAGTCCTACCCGCTCCTCTCTGTGACGAGAGGCGGCAGCAGCGACGCCACAGTGGGGCACTTAGCCCGGGTGGCTGTGAGGCACGGCGGCTCCCCTCCCATCCCCGCCCTAGGGGCAGCTCTGAGCCTCCAGCTGCCCCCCTGTCCGCCCCTAGGGTGCGGCACTCCCCGTCCCCACCTTACCCAGCTCCCCACCGCTCACAGGCTCGGGTCTCCCCCTCCCCCCGGTCACACGCACTCCGCGCTACTCCTCCGCCGCCTCAACTCTAACTCGGTCCAGTCCCGGGCTAAGCGCAGCTGCTAGCGAGGGGAAGGAGGAGCAGGGCCAACCGAGCTTGGGGAAGAACGGCCTCCCTAACCTGCCCATTGGCTCCCACAGAGGGTGAGCTTTAGCGGTAGGCAAGCCGATTGGACGGACCGTCCGTCCATCGGCGCATCCTGCAGCAGGTTGGGTCTAAAAGCTGCCAATCTTTCTTCTAACCACGCCCACAGTTCTTCCCCCTTTGATCCATCAGGTTAGAGAAACCCGAATTTCATTGCCCACCAGCAACAGCAGTTCTAATACCCGGGTATTGGGGCTGGGAGGCGATGGGGGCTCCGCTCCGGTTGCCAGTGCAGCTGTTTGACAGTAACTTGCAGAAGTTTGGGTGCAAGGCTGGCCACACTCATCCAGACAACTGCTGGGGTGGGGAGAGTACAGTGTATTACCCTATCCCATCCTTGTGCAGAGTCCCTATGGGCAACAGCCCCAGTCGTGGGCTCGGGGTAATCACCCCATGTTCGCCCAGGGCAGGGCAGGCACAGCTCGTCCACAGCTTCTTATAGGTTGGGCCCCGCCCCCCGGCAGGGCTATGAACCTGGGCTGGAGCCATTTCCATGAAGGACAGAGTGTGGCTAATGGAAACCCTCCCCCACAGAAGAGCGAGAGAACGCACAGTCCCCTCCCCCGGGGCAGAGACTCTCCACACCCAGGCCCCACGCAGGAGTCTCCCCGCCTCCTCCACTAAGGACTCCCACCCACGCTGTCGGAGGGAGCCATGTCAGCAGCCGCCATGGCTCCTGGAGAAGCTGCTGGTGGTGGTGGTGGTGGTAGTGGTGGTAACGTCCTCCATTTTGTCGGAAGCTGCTGCGGGGAAACTTGGGACCAATTCAAACCAAGCTGAGCCTCAGATGGGGGCAGTTGGAAGCGCCTCTGCCTTGCACTGACACACGCAGGGCGCCCCAGGCAATGCCCTGGGGTGGTCCGCGGGGCTCAGAGCGGCAAAGGCGGCAAGACACCGAGAGCCAGGCTCTCCTCGCTCCCTCTGCCAAAATGGAGGCTGCGCACTTCCTTTGCGCGGCTGCTTCCCCCTTTCTAGCCATGGGACTCACGCCCGCTTCTTCGAGGACCTGGAGAGCTCAGCCTCTCGCACTGCTAGTTAATCCAGCTCTTTCTCCTGAACTGCTCCCCCGTACCAAGAAAGGAAGCAAATACCAGCCCTCTCCACCCTGCGTCAATTTATGTCAACCACACTGTGCAGTACACCCCCGGAGAGAGCCTCATGCCTGTGTAAGGAGCACGAGTCAGTCGAGCTGCTTGCCCCACTTCCATCCCACCTCTGCAAGCCTCGCACAGTGCAACCACAAATGTCAGGGGATCTGGCTGGGTAATGTGCGGAGGTGAGAAGGAGCAGAATTGACTGAAGGGCTAGGCTCTTCTCCTTTGTGCCTTTGGTGTGTTGGGCTAATAATTTTCATGTGGGGGATAGACTAGAAATATTAGTGCTTCTTTTAGCTCACTACAACTAATTCCTTCCTAACAACAGCCCCACCCTGAGACTCAGGCTGAAGTCAACAGCCCAAGCCAAACACTTTTGTGACACCATTACTATATGGTGGAGGTAAGAAAGAATGATTAGCGCACTTCACCCTAGCTGTAGAAGCCCTGGAAAGAGGAGAACACCTGTTGCTATGGGGGAACACGTGCCCTATGGTTAACGGGGACCTAGGGTACAATGTCATACTGTACATGCCATTTTTGTGTCTGATGCAAGAAAGAAATGAAGTGATAATGAAAAAGGTCTAACTCAATGACTATGAAAGGATGACATTTTTAATTATGTTAATCACCATCCACAGTAAGGGATTCTTTTGAGTTTGTATTGTAAATAGTTTGAACCAAAACAGAAAAATGTTCAGCTAAATAAATACATACAAACCAGAGAAATATTTAAGATTAAACAAAAAAATATTATATTCTACCATTTCTACATTTAGGGTTTTGTTGTTTTGTTTTCTTTGTTTGTTTTATGGGTTCTCTGATTCTGAGAATCAAAACAAATTTAACTTATCCTCAATGGTCCACATACTTCGGCTACCCTTCTAGTTGCAGAGGCTAAACATGACTCTGGTCTCTGTTAATTAAAACATTTTTATTCTGGAACTGTGCTTAAGTACATGCTTAACTTTAAGTATGTGTTTAAGTCCTATTGACGTCAATGGGACATAAACGTGATTTTAAGTGCTTTTTTTGAATAGGGATGGACTTCAGCATGTCCTTAAGTGCTTTTCTGAATCAGGATTTGTAGATGGAATCCGTAATTCTACTTAATCAGTCAAAAGAGTAACCAATGAGCACTCTGTCTCTACAAAGTCCCAACAAGAGATCTGAACTAGCAATGGCATGTGGTCTCTCACACATTAGTACAGATCATTATCACTAGGACAAAAGAATGTAAGGTTTACGTTTAAATTTGAACATTTGTGCTTGCAATTTTAGAAATGTATGTATTTTCTACTGGAGTTTTGCTAATCATAATTCCACTAAAGGATCACAAATCAAGGATCACAAATCCTAGCTTTGAATTCACTGTCTCATTACTCAAACTTGGAAAAAAGTTATGGCATATACCAATTATCTTTTAATTATTTTTTCAGTTGACAGCAGTGGAAAGTGAGGGTCTGGCATAGACACCTATACTTCCCAATTCAAGCATTGTTGTATCGCGTTTTATCTCTTGTCATCCACAGATCCATGGTGAGGCTGACCTTATTCAAAAATACCATTAAAATTAATCAATTCCATCTTATGGTTTGAAAGCACTTGCTCTAGCTCAAAAACTAAAAAAAAAAAAAAAAAAAAAGTAATCTCTTCATAAATACCATGAATGTGAAACTGATGTATTTATACTTTCCACGCTACAGCTCTCATGGACAGGTCTGATGTCAGCAGCGTCACTACAAAAGTTCTAATTTATTGACTGGAAGTAGATAAATTCACCAAAGCTGAACCAATAGTATAAGTAATGACTTATGTGAAGAGTGATATCCTTCTATGTTTCATGAAGTAAAAGTGTGGCAACTAGAAGTCCAATGTATTTTCACTGAAAAGGCAAAATCAAATATTTGACATATTTTTAAAAGGGTTTAGGCTGTCACAGGAATCCTGACTAGTTTATCAAGACAGCTTCAAATCAGGTGTAATAAATTGTGGGATTGGAATGTATGTAGTTTAAAGCTTCCTCCTACTACCGCCAACATTCCCAAGTGTTCACACATGTGAACGAATAGTTAGACTCTTGTTCCAGAATTAGAAAGTGAATATTCCATTTATTCAATGATTCCCTCTTCAGCCTAAACACTATCAGGATTTACAACACTGTAACTGAGGACAGAATCTGGCCCAGAGCCTGTAGAACTATGACCATTTTCAAGGAGGAAGAGGGAATATTTGGATAAAACAAGTGTCTACCACTATTTGGCATATGTGAACAGTTGGAAAGTGGTAAGGAACAGGCAGCTTTAAACTACATAGACTTCAATCCTACAATTTATTACAATTGATTTGAAGGCTGGCTTGGAAAAGCATCTGTCTGGAACCCAAATAAAGCATATACCTTTAAAATGTCAGTGCAATTACTCTGACTAGTGTGAGTGAAAATAGAATCTGGCCCCTTGTACAATTTGTAACAAAAATAATTCTTTTCTGTGTGCTAATTAATTGTTTTTCCTCTTCTCCTGTCTATCTCCCTCACATCCCTCTGTTTCCAGTCTCACTATCCTTGCTTCCATTCTTCTCTCCTTCTTTCCTGTACTCATTTCCATTTCTCCTTCCTCAGTTTCTTTTTCCCTTCCTTATTTTATCCCACTTTCTTGCTCCAATTTACTCAACTCCTTCTGCCATTCCTCAGCCTAACCCCATCCTATACTAAGTAAATACATACATACATACATACATAAAAACAAAGAAAGAAGAAACAGAAGCTTATAAATTCCTTAGGACTAGAAAAGTCTTTTTTTTTGTGTGTGTTTATACAGTGCCTAGCACAATGGGGTACAGGTCTATGATTTGGGTCCCTAGGTGCCCTGAGTAATCATTCCAAGGGGCAGCAGCATCTACCACTGAGCATATCCATGGTTGCAGATAGTGGAACGACCTTCAGCTATGAAGGCTAGCTGCAATATAACCAGGGAGACATGTCAAATAAGCAATTGCAGACTATCTGATGCAGTACTGAGAAGGTGTGGTGGAGCAGCAGTGCCATGGCACTGCTGCCCCTATAAAATACCACAAAAGCCCAAACACAGTACTGGACATGGCAAATGTAAGCTGCAATTAAATAAGCCTGCAGCCAATCCTAACCAAAGTGGCATGCAATTGACTTACCAGAAGGGATTCTGGAAAGGCTGATGATCCCCAATGGGTCAATGATATTTGCTCATAGAAGATATTTGGGGGCCTCCCTGTGAAACTACCTGCTAGTACAACCTGACATGGAAAGTTGTACAGTATAATTAAACCTGCAAAGAAGTCTTGCAATCTGACTAGCAATCAGAGCTTCCTTGTACCCAGGCAAGACAGTGTAAAATGGAGTACGGGGTGCACTGATGTGGGTGACCAGGCATTCGGTATAAAATCGATTACTGGAAAATTGGAAAAATAATATAGCTGAATAACCAGAACTATAGATGAGATGATGAGAAGGATGAATTTAAAAATAGCACAATTACTTGAGATCCTAGGTATCCAAAGAAGAGTGGAAGTTTTACAATGCTGTGCCTGTTGCGACACCAAAAGATGGAAGGTGGTGGTTGACAACCTCCATATTGGAGATGTCACTCGAAGAAGAAGAAAAAGGTGTTACTGCAATTAATGATAATAATAATAAATAAACTATAAACCAGGCGGCCGCGAACTGTGGTCACTGGGAACTGTGGGCGGCTGTGCCTGCAGACGGTCATTGTAAATATTGTCTCGTGGCCTGCCAGCAGATTACCCTGATGGGCCGCGTGCGGCCCGTGGGCCGCAGGTTGTCCACCACTGCCTTATAAGCACTTAAAATCTACCTTTTATAGTTAATAAACTTGTTTTTGTTTATTATTAAACCCAGTTTGTGCAATCCATATCTGGTGGGGGGGGGCAAGAAGCTGTGCATATCTTTCTTCACATTGAGGGAGAGGGTGAATTTTTGTGAGCTTGCACTGTGCACATCTTTCTATACAACGCAAGACAATATACCTTTGGGTCTGCACTCCAAGGAAGGTGAGCACCTGAGTGCTGGGGCAAGTCCCTTAAGCTGAGTCTTCCCAGAGCTAATCTCAGTGTCTGTGTCTTTCTGCAGCTGGATGTGGCCCTTCCTGTGTGTGTGCTAGAGGAGGCTTAAGAGCCTGTCTCAGCAAGACAGGGCAGAGGGGGCCCAGGCTGGCGGAACAGGCGGGCTCAGTGGTATCCTTGTACATCAGGTGGCACCTTAAAGTGGGGCAACCCGTCACATACACAATTAACAATATGGGCCCATCACACCTTAATCACTGTTTGTATGCTTTAATCATTTCCTCTACTCTTCTCTGTTTCATTGAGCTGCACTAGGCATTTGAGCTGTTTTTTAGACTTAAGCTCTTCATGACAGGCATCTTATGTTTGTATGTGTTTACACAGTGCCTAAAGCAATGGGCCCCAATCCTGATTGGGGTCTCTGGGCACTAACACAATCTTGAAAAAAATTGAAATTGCTTTCAACAATACGTTACCTGTATTTTTCATTATGAGTTTTAAGTAGGCTTGTAAGGATTAGATCTTTATCAGTAAATGTTGATAAATATCAATTTCACCATACATTCACAAACTGACAAAAAATATATTTCCATTGATAGTAACAGAAATTTACAGATAAGCAAAGTAAGAAAAATGCTGCTTGAAAACTTATTAGAGTTTGATTTAAGACTACATAGACACTTGTTCACTAGCCCGTTCGTTTATAAGCTGACCCCCCAAGATGGATAAGTAAAAAT